>NW_006437828.1:1119322-1187970 GCF_000325575.1 Pteropus alecto
GCGCCGGGGGCGGCCGGGAGGGAGGAGGCTGCTGTGCCGCCGAGGACCGCGACACTGCTCCTCTGCACCGAAGGCCGGTTGCTTTTGGTTGCGGGTCACTCTCCCTGAGTTGCACACCTCGGAAACTAGTCGTGGGGGGTACTTCGTAGGGCAGGAAGCAGCAGGCAGACGGGCGGCCCAGGGAGGGAAGGGTAACGCTAGCGCTGGGACGGATGGGCCGGTCGGAGGCAGCGCTTCCACCTGGCGCTCAAAAGGCCGCGTTTTATGCATAAAACAAAGGAGAGGTGTACCCGAGCCCACTCTACATAGGAAAAAAGTGTACTTTCTTATAAAGACTCGCTCCAATCGCCCCGCTTTTCTAGTCGCCTGGACGCGAAGCACACAAGTCCCCCACTGGCAAATCAAATTATCTAGGTCGGGCATCACAAGAAAAGTGAATGGGTAACCCAAGAAAGCCTGCACGTAGGGGACGTGGGAAAATCGGGCAGTTGTGTCAGTGCTTCTTTTTCTTGTCGCTTTCCCACTGGGCCCGTCCACGTCCCAGCGCGGCCCTGTGACGTTAGCACGGACACACCCAGGCCTGGCTCCTATCGCCCCCTGGCTTGTGCCCTTAGATTTCCAGGGCTGAGGCGCAGGGCCGCGTCCCCGAGTGGGCATGCGCGGCGGCGGCGGCGCGGGGGACGCTCTAGCGTGATTGGGCGGCCGGGACTCACGCTAGCCAATCAGGAGGGACGCGCGCTGGAGAGACGCTCCCTAAAAGTTTGCTCCACCTTCCACGGTCTTTCACCTGGACCCGGCCAGGAAAAAAGGCTCTTTGAAGTGGTTCTCGCCTCAACTGCTGAGTCCCCGGGTGAGACTGTTAACCGAAATCTCGTCGCTGCGGTTGCTTCATTTGAAGCCTTCAGCATAAACACAGAGCATACTGCGGAACTGGGCAGAGCCACTCCTGAGGCTGGGGAAAGATTTGACTGTTACAGAAGGAAGGAGATGAGTGCTTGGAGTGGAGCTAAAATTGCATAATACAGATTTTTCTCATTTTAACTGGGATATTCCGTTTGGGCGTCCCAAAAGGGATGAAGTCGCGATGCTTTGCTGAGTTCTAATGCTGTTGTAATTGGTTGCCAAGCAGTTTTGGAATCAGAAGTAACTCCATTCTGTGCCCTACAATTTGCAGTAGTATACAATGTTTAGGCCATATATATGTACAAGTATGTTTATTTATAGGCACCAGTCATCATATCCAGGAGTCAGGAAAAGATTTACCATTCTGAAGTAAATAGATGACTCAAAATTAAATTGCTAGTAATTTTTCTTGGTTGTTGAATCTTCTCTTACCAGTTATTTACCTTTTGCAAATAATGTAACGTACACTGTAAAAATGATAGATTGTCCCAATCAGAATTCTTCACTGGTTAAATGTAAAGCCTATACACTTTTGTTCTCATACGCAGTGTAATATAATAAGAAATTACCGTCGCGTGGTGCTTACAATAACTTTAATGCTCCACAAAACACTAAATTCCCTTACTTTAAGATATGCTTTAAGGAGTGGGCTTCCACTGGAGAAATTTGAGACTATATGAGTAGAAAAAATAATAATTACTATAATTAATTGAATAAAAAATTAGGTAAAGGAAATGCATGAGTTCAGAGTGCCACTAAAAATAAAAGAAGGAAGATGAAAATTTTCAGAGGAATTCTAGAGATTAAGTATAGAAAAAAAAAATTAGAAAGTGACCGTTTTCCAAATCGATTGTAATTGATTCAGGCAAAGTTCATCTGAGGATGCTAGAAGGCACTGGGTGAAAGATTGTAGGAGTACAGGATCTTCATATGGTCTCAAAGTATCAAGCCATAACTTACTGCAAAAGAGAAAATCACCTTTACCTTCAAAAAAAAAAATCACTGCCTTAAACAAGTGACCAAAGCTAGAATCGCTAATAATGGGACATTCTGGTATTATATGCTTACTGATGTCATGCAGTTAGAAATATACAATACCATTAAAGAACTATTCTTGCCAAAATTGTTTAACTTGATTTTAATCAAACTTCTAAACAGTCGCTCCCAACCAAAGAGTGGATCCTCACCCTACTCTTAACCTCCTACCTGCCCTGAGCACTTTGACAATATCTGGAGACATTTTTTTTGGCATAACCTGGGGGAAGGGGCCAGGGATTTAATGGAAAGAGGCCAGGGATGCATCTAAACATCCTACAGCGCACAGGCCAGCCTCTTCACAACAAAGAATTATCTAGCCAAAAATGTCAATCGTGTCAAGCTTAAGAAGCCCCAATCTAGATATAAGTGCAAATTTAAAAGGTATATAGGGGGTATTAAGAACAAGTTTAATGAAGAAAAAGGGAGATAAGTCCAGAATGTGGCATATTCTACAAGAAACATGGCCTAGATTGTTCAAATGAGCCATTGTAATTTTTCTCAAAAAAGAGAATTATTCCAGATTGATGAGACCCAAGGGACATGACAACACAATGCAATCTTGGATCTTAAAAAAAGAAAGAAAAAAGATTCAGTGGTATCGTCCTTAATCTTGGAAATTTTATGCCAAAGCATTTATGACTGAAGAGTTGTGGTATCTGTAATTTATTTTCAAACGATTTGGAATACATACACACATACACACACATATACACATATACTTTATGTATATGCATGTTCATGTATATAACAAATAACACGTATGTATGTATGAGAAAGAAGGTAAATGTAGCAGAATGTTAAAAAGTTAAAAATATATGGATTATACTAATTTTCACATCAAAATATTTTATTGGAATTATGTTTTGTATAGATAAGTTGGTGCCATGGAAAATGGTAGCAGCTGACTAGGCGAATAATGAATTTCTATTTTTAATAAGATAAATCATTTACAAAAAAAATGTAAAGTCTTGCACTCAGCTAAAAGTTGGGAGAAAATCTTAAGATGACAAAAGAGCTTTGTTAGGTACAAGAGGACAAAAAAAGCAGAGTTAAATTTATTGGATGTCAATGATATAAATTAACAGAAGAGAGATGAAGAATTATTCATCTCTGTCTTGTCCCTATTACTTCAGTGAAAGGAAAGGCTCTCAAACTGAAGCAGGAAAGAAGACAATAGATAAATAGGAATAGAAACCACAATAAAATGTGAGATAATAAGAGTACCTCGCCCCTCTGAGGCACGTTAAATTTTTTAACGATTATCCATTTACATTCCAGAGAATAAGATAACCTGTGAAAGACTTAAATGAGCCAATGCTAGGGAGCCCTGAAGAACTACTGAGCTCATCAGGAAATGTGCTAAACCTTGATAACAGAAAAAAAAAAAAAAAAAAATTATTGGTTTTAAGAAAGGGAAAAGATTCTTTTCAACAAGTGGTGGTAGGACAACTGGATGTCCGCATTCAAAAGAATAAAGTTGGACCCCTTTACATCATATACAAAAAGAAATTCAAGATCGATTATAGATTTAAATGTAAAAGCTAAAAATATAATACTCTTAAAAGAAAATGTGAAAGTAAATCCATGAAATTGAGTTAGGCAATAGATATGACATCCAAGCCCAATCGAAAAATGAAAAATTAGATAAATTGAGCTATCAAAATGTAAAACTTTTGTGCTTCAAGGACACTATCAAGGTAGTGAAAAAGACAACCTATAGAATGGGAGAAATGGGGTTTTCATTGAGAATATATAAAAAACTCTTACAACTTAATAAAGAGACAACTCAGTTAAAAAAAAAAAGGCAAAGCATTTCAACAGATATCTCTCCAAGGAAGATATACAAATGGTCAATAGGTAAATGAAAAGATGCTTAGTATCATTAGTCACTAGCAATGCAAGTCAAAAGCACAATGAGATACTTTACACCCACAAGAATGGTTATCGTTTTTAAAAAATGGACAATAAGTGTTGGTAAGGATGTGGAGGAATTGGAACCTTCATAATTACCTGTGGGAATGTAAAATTCTGCAACCACTTTGCAAAACAATTTCACAGTTGCTCAAAAAGTTAAACATAGAATTTCCATGTGACTCAGCAAGTCTCCTCTGTGTATACCCAAGAGAAACGGAAACATGTCCACACGGAAACATGTACATGGATATTCATGGCACTAATCATAATAGCTAAATAGTGGAAACAATCCAAATGGCCATCAACTGATAAATAGATAAAAGAAGTTCAGTTCCACAAACTAAAGACCAGGGACTTTGCTGTTAAACCATTAGTCATGATTCTAGAAGTTACGGTTTAAGAGAAAAATTAGGAAGAGGAAATGACATAGCTGCCCTCTAAAGATTTTTTGACTCCGATTTTTTGACTCCTAGAATTCTGTAATTCTAAGTCATGTCAGATGAACCTAATTTCCTTTAAAAAGTTTCTAGTAAGTACAAGGAATAGGGTGAGTTACGCTATGATAATAACCACAAAATATTTTTAATAAAAAAAAATAGTTTTTTTATATGTGCAATGTGAATGTCTGGAGGGTGGGGGGGAAGGCCTCTGATCATTGTGATCGTCCTTATTCCAGGACTCTGACAAAGCGCTAACCATCTCAACACATTGCTGACCAAAGCAGTAGATGGAAAGAAGGCTCTGGAGAACCTCACACCAGAAATTAAATGCCATCCCAGGAATAGACATGTGACAACACAGAAGTCAATCACCAGATGCCAGAGGTGAAGAGCCAGAAATATTCAGTGAGCAAGATTAATGGCTATGGTAGTCAATAAGGTCCTAGTATTGTTTGTAAGAACAAAACCCTGAAGATAAACAAAATTCCATCAATGGGGGAATAAGATAATGGGTATCATGAAGATAATACCAAAAAAATAAAAGCAGATCACTCTACTGACATATCGGTCAGATATATATGCGGATATATAAGGGAATAAAAGCAATTTTTAATATGATGTATTACTACGAATAATTAAGACAAAGGCAAAATCCCTGTAGAAAAATGGGCCAAGTATTTGAGTAGGCAATATACAAAAATAAAATGTAAGTAGTCCATAAATATGTGAAAGTGTTTAATCTCAGTTAATCACAAAAATTAAAGCAATGAAATATCAATAAATTCCATTTTCATCTAACCCAATGGCAAAAACTAGTAGGCAATATCAAATGTTGGCAAGAATATGGGAAAATTGTTATTTTAATACACTACTCATGGGAATGAGATTGATTACCATGGAGAATATTTTGGCAATCTAGTAACAGTGAAAATGTGTATACCTTGTGTTAAGAGCATTTTTATTTTTAGAAACTTATTCTAGAGAAAGATGTTCATTGACATTTAAAATAGAAGAATAAAAACAACTCCAGTATCCATTTGGGGAGAAATAGGTAAAAAAAATGTTATATTCATAAAATAGAATGTTCTATGCCAGTTTAAAGGAATACACTAAACCTCTCTATGTATTGGTTGGGTGGATGTCAACAGCATAATGCTGAATTTTAAAGAAGGCATCTTAATAAACATGCACAGAATGTTAATGTATATAAAAATTTAAAAGCACATACTTACATCATTGAAACATCCAACAGAGCTCTCTGCCATGATGGAAATGTTCTATACCTGCACTGTCTAATAAAGTAGCCACAAAGCACATTTGGCTACTGAGTGCTTGGAACATGATTAGTGTAATAGAGGAACTGATTTTTTAAATTTTATTTCAATTAATTTAAATTTAAATAACCACATTGGCTAGTGACTACTTATTGGACAGCACTGGTGTATTTATCTCTGGATGTATAGATGCATACATATGTATGTAGCAGTATGAAAATAGATTCGAGGGATGCACAACAAACTCAGAATACTGGATGAAGTGAGGAAGAAGGGAATGGATCTGAGGATAAAGGATTTTTTACTCTATCGGTAAAGTTTATTTCTTTAAAAAAGATTAGAAACAAGTATGACTATTAGTTATTGTTCCTTGAGTAGTAAGAATATAGATGTTTTTTATTATTATTTTATACTTTTTGTTATACTTTAAATGTCTCAAAAAAGCAAGTGTGTCACTGTTGTATTACATTGTACTTTATAATAATAATATACTTGTGCTGACTCTGTTATAATATTAATATAATAAAAATATAATCAATATGAAAAAAAAACAACAACAAGGAAACGGAAAGGAGGGCCAAACAAAGGGATGATGATAGTGACCTTCAGAAATTCGAAATAATCTCATTTAGAAGGAAATTTAGACCTATTGTCAGTCTCAGGGATTAGTCCTAAGGACTAAAAAGAAGATTTTGGCTGAACATAATAAAGAATTTTAACCTAGGAGCAGTCCAACAAGGAAATAGGCAGGCTCAGAAAGAGTGAGTTCCCCAGCAGTGGAGGTATTCAAGCCTCTATTAGGTGATCACTGGTGTGAACGTTATAGATAAGAATCCAAGCAGTTAGACTGATTCGTTGGTTTTTCAAAGGATTTTCTAAGGGGACCTAGTGCTTCAAGAACCATAGTGGGGGGCAAGGAGAAGGGTCAGCCAGCTGGAGTCTAGGCCCCCAAGCCCACTCAGAGCAGAACAGTATTCCTTTTATTTGCTTTTTACACTGCATTTTGATGAAAGATTTCATTTGAATAAAGGATTCAACGAATAATAAGAAGTTTTAAAAACTATGAGGCTAGATAAATAAATAAGTCATTCATTCAACAGTGATTTCTTGAACCCACACTCTGAGCCAATCGCTGTGCCAGGCACTGCGGGTGAGATCAGTGGTCATGAGCCCTGCCTTTGAAAGTTATAGTCTGTGTGAAAATAAAATATTGAGTTACTTATACATGGATAATTAGTTATAATTGTAATGAATGCTATGGAGATATCCAAGGCTCTCATGTATGATACCGTGAATCCATATTTTCATTATTAAAATGACTTTTTTTTTTTTCCTTCACCCAGTGGTATGATGGAACCAGTTCCTACCCACTCGTGAAGGCCAGTCAAGCACATCTCTTCACAGCCCAGCAGTCATGTCATGTTGGTGGCCATGGCATGGGTGTTTGTACCACAGTGATTGGCAAATGCTGCAAATCAGGTTTGTTTACTTTGTTTTCTTTTTCTGGAAATCCAGTTAATAAACATTTAATACCACACCCCTAGGTATACCTGTAGGAATGAGGGAGCTTCAGGAATAGAAGACATGGTGTTAGAAAACGAGCAGATACACAGATTCTTTGGGTTCAGGAACTGAATTCTATAGAGATAAAGATTCTTTTAAAATGGAAAGAGTCATGCTACTTTTCAGTTTGCACATTGTAAGAAAATGATAATGCTACTTCTTTACCCAGATAAGACAAGGGCAGAATCGTTTAAACCTAAGCCAACTCTCCTTCAGAGTCAATAGAAATCACTCCCCCAGCTCTAACACAATTGGTAGCCTCTGTAAAATGGCTGATTTTTAACTAACTTAACTTCGTGCTATATCTTTTGTATGTATTCTTGAATGCGACTGTTGTCATTTTCACAAAATTTATTTACCTAAAGCCTAGGCATGGGGAGGTAGCAATGAATGAGACCAATGGGATCTTTGCCCTTATAGAGATTTCATTCTGATTATTTAGGGATGAAACTATGTTTTTCACTTAGTAAATTAAATATTAGAGGTGCTCACTGCGGTTTTTATAACTACCACAAACTATAACAGAATATGAGCATAATTGGACATAAATACAGCAAAATGAGTTATAAGTGAAAAAAAGATTGAGAGAACATGCATAATACTAGTGTAGCTTTCTAAGTGGTTATAGAAGGATAATTTTATGTCCTTCTTTAAGTGAATTTGTGTTTCTAAAAGTAGCATGTATTACTCTTGTAAAATTATATGCAGAACCAGTAAGTATATGACAGAGTGAATTTATGAGACATCTTTTATTTTGTGAAATCCTGGAGTTTCACATATATGTGCAGTATGGTTGGTAGCTGTATCAATGTGAAGGTTTTTCTACCCTTGTTAAGGGTTTGTTATCTAATATACTGCAACATTTCTCATGATATATATTTTATATTTATATTATTTCTTTTGTTATTTATTATGGATGTCATATACAAATTTATTTTTGAAATACTATTTCTCTAATTTAATACTTAGTCGACATAGGTATTCTGCATCTTCTTTCCACTTAATCATTTCTTATAAGTCACTTAGTATTTCAAGTATCTTTTGTATTTCACTGAACATTTCTGAATCTACATCAAGTAGTTTTGATACATCACTGAAAGTGCAATAGATGTTGTCTTAGGACTCTTTGCTTTAAAAAACACTTAACTTAATGAAAAAAAAAATTAGAATGTGTAAAGATACAGAGGATCCTATAGAACCCAAGAGCAGAAAAGCAGTGGACTTCAGAAGGTCTGGAAGCAATAGCTGGAAGCCACTGGACCCTGAGGCAAAATCCAGTCTCAATATCTCTGCTGCTCCTTGAACATCTTTCTTTACTTCCTACTTTGCATGGCTGTATTTCCTTAGCTCCTGAGTTTATATGTTATACTTCCAGCCTGCAGAGAGACTAATGCTTACTCTTGACCCCACAGGGAGATTTCAGGGAAAGTACTCTGGCATGGCATGTCAGAGAGTGGGGTCACGTTTTACACAGAGCCTGCCAGAGGACCACTGAGAGAGAAGCAGGCAGTCAAGGGGGTATCTACCTGAGCAGGTACTCCCAAAGATATCCGTCACAGCTATATTGCTTCTAAATGTCTATAAATCAAAATTTTATTATGTGTTATATTTTAAATTACCCAAAGACCCTGTATTTCAAAAGAATGCTAGTTGCACCACTTATTAAAAAAATGAATCAATACAGTTTAACATATCTTCTGGATACATTTCAATTTTCACATATTCACTTTTTTAAAAAATAAAAATCACTGACGATCACAAAGGAATTGGCCTGTTTTGCTTTCACATCACAAAATTAGGCTGCATATATTTTAGTTATTTTATTCACTTCAAGCACTAAATTTTGCTATATTCCTTAGAGCCACTCAAATTATCTGTTAAGCTATTTGGGACAAAGAACATATGTATTTTGTGTTCACAGCATGATCTGATAGAGTACACAGGATGATGTGGTTTTAAAAAGAAATAGAGAATAGTCCCCCCCAAAATTTTTGTAGACTCTTTGTGTAATTTTCATGCTTGATAAAATCTGCTAAAATTACGTCTGATATTTTCTCACCTTCTTCAAAATTACCATATTCTAAATATTTTACTAATTGTTTATCCTGGCCTAACGTGCGCCCCGCCCCAGCCCCCACTTCAGACCTTCCCCAAAACTCAATCACTGTCATTTGTCCCTGCTCTTTGGTACTTAGCTACCTTTCAGCACACTGATAACACTTACCTAAACTAATTTGAATTTAGAGCTAATGTTTCACAGAAAGTACTTAAAAGAAAATATAAATATACTTTTTTCACTTTTTTCAACTGATGTTAACTCCTTCCCTTGGAGTGGTCAGATAAGTAATAAAATTAAATATATATATATATATATTTGGGGGGAGATCTTGTGGATGAGTAGTTTTCATCTAAATTAGTAAATGGTAGAACCAAGATTCCAGAGTATTCCAGAGTACTCAAATCGAGGTCTGTCCAACACTCACACCACCCTCTTAACCAATACACCATTCTGAGCATGTGGGACAGAGGAGATGGAGATCATTTCTAGGTTTCTATCATGAAATTTATATTATTTCTATCATAAACACATATTTCTGTCATGTGTGTGCACATGATATGAAATGGCATTGAGTTAATAAATATTTATTAAATCAGTCACATAGTGAGAAGGTAATTCCCCTTCCAATTCTTTTTCAGTTGGTAGAAGGGCCTCAATGAGCAGATATCAGTTTAGAGCAAGTATTTCTAACATCTAACACTTGCCAACGTCCCTTTTCAACAACAACAACAAAAAAAACAGAGCAGGTCTTAAGGTCAATATCTTCTGTAGACAACAATATCTAACTATCTTTTAATAACATTGCCTTGTTTTCATTATATTTTTTATAGTTATTCTATTTATGGCAAATTATTCTTGTTTTCTATTTACAAAAAGTTTCCTATCTAAATACACATAAAAATGTTTAAAAGTGACTGTTAAAAACATGTTAAGCAAATAATAATATTGGAAATATGTGAATATAGTAAAATTATGTAGGTAACCTGTGAATGACTAAAATTAGGAAAAATTGCATTATGTTAAACACCTTTTCCTTTTCTGTGAAATCTTGAACCATAATCTTGGTGCTAGGGATCAGTTATTTATTTTCCTTTATATTTCTGTCACTCTTCTGGTAGCACTGATCCCAGCCCATTCATATGCTACATTCCTCTCTCTCTCTCTCTCTCTCTCTCTCTCTCTCTCTCTTTCTTTCTCTCTTTCCTTTTATTCTTTGTACTCCTTCCCTCCCTTTCTTCCTTTTTCCCTGCTGTAGGAGTAGTAGCTGGCATATTGCCCTTAGATGGAATGTTAGTAGGCCACAAAAGTTGAGCTGAGCTTTGAGAGTCTGCTCTCACAGACCAAATCTTTTCACTGACTTTCCAATGCTAAAAATAATGAGAGCTCTGGATTACCAGTGAGGAGTCACCCCTGCTAATTTTTGCTATAAAGGAGTTAGGAGTGGAATTTTCTGAGCCTAGGGGAAATAAAGCTGATTCATATTCACTTTTATGCCTGAAATATCTCAATAATAAATAAAAGTTGGTTATTACTTATCAAAGCTTTGTGTTTTTACCCCTCTGCTCATTCAACACTATCCAATTAACATCTGAGCTCCACTTCCTGAGAAAGACCTTGCGACACAGGTCAGCTCATGCAGAAGAGGATCCTGTGAGCAGGATTAAGGGAGGTGTTGGGCCGATGGGTTCTATCTAGTTAGTGCAATTTTTTGAAAATTTGAGCTCATAACTCTCCTATGTTCTAGGTAATGGGAGTACTTTACAGTGTGCCTTGTACCTTTCTATGCATTAGCTCATTTAATCTTAACAGAGTTATTAGGAATAGTGTGTGTGTGTGTGTGTGTGTGTGTGTGTGTGTGTGTGTGTGTGTGTGTGTGTGATCCCTATTTTACAGATGAGGAAACTCAGGCCTAAATTTGCATAGTTGGTCAATGGCAGAGCAGGGGTTTCAACCAAACTTCAAATAAGAATTTATCCATCCTTCACTAGCTGCTCAGGCCCATTACATTTGTACATACCATTCCAACTGCATTTTTGTGATTTTTGTAAACTCCTAAAGCCACCCTGGATCTGGGGTGGAACGAGAAGACTTAGAAGTGAGAAAAGAGGTTAGGATTCAAGGAACAGCAAATAATAAAACAATAAACAGGACAGCCAGATTGAAGAGGCTACAGATCTCTAAATTTCAACAACAAAAAACTCCTGTAATGACGTTTTCAACTAGTTGCTTCAAATAAATGTTTTTGTAAAAGACAATAAATGGGGTAATTTTATCTTCTGCTTCTGCTTGATTTGGTATGAAGAAAAGAGAAGGTAACAGTTCAGTTTTAGACATAAGTGGTCCAAATCATTCCTCTGAATACCCTTTAAAATTTAAAGAAGCCAAAATCATTGTTAATTGAATGTTAATTATAGATAATTTATTAATGTGATCCAAATTTTCACAGACCTTATCTGCCTATAGGTTCAGATGAGACTACGTTAGTATTTGTGTGCCAATTTTACTGTCCTTCTTCACAACAGGACTACAGGACTTAGGTGTTATTGGAGTGCTCCTCCCCTAGGCCTGTGAAAGTGCCTCAGGAGCTAGCTGCGTATCACATTAGCAGCAAGGTCTTCTGTTCCGGTCCCTTGTTTCTGTCTACTGGCTTACAACCCACCAGAAGAAGGTACTTGGATATTACAACTGCCCATGAACTCTCTGAAAATACTGTTTCTCTGTCTAGGAGATTGTTCATTACTGCCCCCAAACCTGCAAAACCTCTAGATGTCAAACAGCAAATGTGTTCCCTCCATTATCTCCTGTGCATAAAAGGGAGACTGCCCCTCTCCAAATCCTGGTTGCACTTGGGTCACCGGGGACCCAGAGCAGCTCTGCTTACTCTGTGGGTCTTGGAAATTTCTTTTGAAACAGCTTTTGCTTCAGCTCTCAGATTCCCTAAACTCAAACAAGAAACTACGTGGAACCAAGGTGCAAAGCAGACAGTACACTGCCCTCTCTACCCTTCTGCCTTGCTGAAAACTACGCCCTACATCTAGCCGAGTAGGTGTCGGGGAGGTCACGAGCCAGCCTGCTTATCAGACATGCCTGCACTTTTTAACCACAGCCAGAGAACATCCTCTCCCAATATTAGTTTTAATAATTCAGATTTCTCATATATAAAAATTGCCTTTTTTACACCGATGGATAAACACATTAAATCCTTTTTCTAATCAATGAACAAAGTCAGACACATTTTATGGGATTTTTACATGGTAAATTACTATAGAGTTGGGATTCAGCAACTTGGCTTTAACTCCTGACACTAGAATAACTAGTCGAATGGCCCCACTTAGATCATTTCTTTCTCTGGGACTGTTTTTTCTTCAGAGGCTTGGATTTCCAAATAATTGCATTATAAAGTCCTCTGGATTCTACTAATTTTTATAATTTCAAGAGTTATTTTATTATTTCAAATTATTGGGAGGTTTGCAAATTGTGTTTTCAAAGATGGCTCCACCAATATGTTCCCCATCCCACATGCTCCTCTTACAATGTGACATTAGCAGGCTTCCCCTCAGAGGTGAAGTTATTTCCTCTCTTTTGGATTTCTGTGGCTTTCTGGACCATATGAATGTGCCAGAAGTAAGGCTGCTTGATTTCTGAGGTTAGGGGTCATACATGGCAAACTAGTTTCAGTGTTCTCTCTCCCTCTCTCTCTCTCCCCCACCCGCCCATCTCTCTTTCTCTCTCTCCCTATCTTATGCTTACACTTAGATCCCAGCCACCATATTGTGAGAAAGCTCAGGCCACACAGAGAGGCCAAATTGGTGTTCCAGCCAATAGCCTCAGGCCCCCGACTGATAATCACCAGCAATTGACAGACATGTGAGTGCATGAACCTTCAGATGATTCAGCCTTCAGTCTTCGTCTCTTCCAGCTGAGACCTCATGCATCGTGGAGCAGAGAACAGTTGAGCCTATGGTGCCCTTTCTGATTCCTGACCCACAGGAACCATGAGAGAGAATAAGTTATCATTATTATTTTAAGCCATTAAGTTTTGGGGTAATCTGTTAGGCAGCCAAAGTAACTAGAACCTGGTATATGAGAAGCTAACATGTATGAATTGCCTGCATGTATGTGCCGGGCACTGTGCTAGGCCCCTGATGTGCATCATTTCCTTTAGTCTGCACTGTGACTCGATATTTACCATTATACTGTATTATCAGGCATATCTGTGATTTATTTTATATCAAATTTTTGATCAATAATACAACTCCTAGATGTAACATTGCCCCTTGAGAAAAATAATTAATACTGTAAGATGTTCCATTTCCTAGTGCTGTTCCCAGAAGTGCCCCATGCTGCCTGAGTCATTCAAAGGAAAAACTACTGTGAAGTAACGAAAACCCATTTCAGGGTCGATGCTCAGAGAATCATGTTTTGATGTTGACTGAAGCCTGAAAAAAATTTTTTTTTTAATGATTAAAATTGAACTCTACACTGCCTTCCATCTCTAAGGTTTAATTCTGTAAAATTATCAATATATTATTTTTCAGATGCTTTTTGAAAACATGAGTTTTAGTTCTTGTTATAAAATATTCCTTCTGCCTCTTCTCTCGTAATAACTAATATCTATTTTTCTTAAGCTTTGTTACAGGTAAGAAGCATAAAAAAAAGTGGTCAAATGAGATGGAGGTGTTCACTCTTATAATTTTTTTAAAAATACATTTTTAAAGACCCTGATTTTTTACAGAAATGCATCTGGGGCTTATAGTGTTTGAGGAGGATACTTATTTCCCCAAATCAGTCTCTGTTATACAAAAATAAAAATAGTAAATATAGCAATATAGTATAGATATGCATATATATATTAATTTTATGCATTCATTATGACTGGTGCTAATTAGTATCAGACAAATTTTTTTAATTAAAAATTATTGAGGTGACATTGATTAATAAAATCAAATAAGTTTCAAGTGTACAATTCAGCAGTATGTCATATATATATTTCACTGTGTGTTTGCCTCTCAAAGTTAGATTTCCTTCTGTCACCAAATATTTGACCCCTTTTACCTCTATCTACCTCCCTCTTCCCCTCCTTCCCTCTGGTAATCATTAATCCACAGTCTGTGTCCATGAGTCTCTGTTTGTCATGGACTTCAGTTTTACATCCCATATATGAGTAAAATCATATGGTTTTCAACTTTTTCCTGTCTGATTTATTTTGCTTAGCATGATTATTTCAAGATCCATCCATGTTGTCACAAATGGCAGTATTTCACCGTTCCTTATGGCTGAGTAATATTCCATTGTATATTGTACCACATCTTCTTTATCCAGTCATCTATCATAGGACACTGGTTATTTCCACATCCTGGCCACCGTGAATCATGCTATGAACATCTCTGCAGATAAATGTTTTCAGGTTTTTTGGGTAAATACCCAGAAGAGGGATTCCTGGATCATATGTCCCACCAGCAGTGTAGGCAGTTCCTTTTTGCCCACAACCTCTCCAACACTTGTTATTACTTGTCCTATTGATGATAGCCATTCTAACAGGTATGAGATAGCATCTCATTGTAGTTTTGATTTGCATTTCCCTAATAGTGAGGTTGAACATCTTTTCATATATCTTTGGCCATTTGTATGTCTTCTTGGGAGAAGTATCTGTTTAGGTCCTTTGTCCATTTTCTAATTGGTTTGTTTGTTTTTTATTGAGTTTATGAGTTTTTTAATATATATTTTGGATATTAGGCCCTTATCAGAGGTGTTGTTTGCAAGTACATTTTCCCATTTAGATGGTTTTCTCTTTGCCTTATTGATGATTTCTTTTGCTGTGCAGAAGATTTTTAGTTTGATATAGTCCCATTCATTTATTTTTGCTTTTACTTCCTTTGCCTTTGAGGTCTAATTCATAAAATCCTCTCTTAAGTCCAGGGTCCTTGAGTTTAGTACCTATGTTTTCTTCCATGCAATTTATTGTTTCAGTATTCATATTCAGGTCCTTGATCCATTTGGAGTTAATTCTGGTGTGTGGTGATAGATAACAGTCTATTTTCATTCTTTTGCATAGACACAAACATTTTATTTGTTGTAAATGTTTTAAATATTTATTATTATGATTATGATTATTATTGTTATTATTATTGAAGTACTTGGGACAGAAATTCAACCCATATTGAATTCAAAGCAACAATTCAAACTGCTTTGTTTTATTGGTCATCAACAAATGGAACAGATGCAGTGTTTTGTTGACAGACAATATTCAGTGGTATATTGGATCTTGAGCTAGAAACAGTGGTGAATATTAAAGTCATAAATAATTCAATCCTTTGTAGCATCAGTGTATGACCTCGAAATAACCCTGTTCAATCTGAAGCCACTGGTAATGGCCCAAAGTTCGGCAAGGCCAAATCATACCCTGCCATATATAGTAACACCCTGTAATATAGAGTCTCAACAAAGAAAATACAGTTAGCATAATAATGAGGCATTAGCTGAAATGCACACAGAGTTGTTGACCTGAAACAAAAAAAATCTACAGAAAGAATTTGTTCTGAAGGATGCTGACAAAGTAATTAAAATAACTAGACAAATAGACCTAGCTTAAAATTTAGCAAGTCATACATCCTGTCTTAGTCACTTAACCTCTAACTTATGTTCCCTGATGCTTACAGACTATTTCTATTCAGTAGAGTAAATTCAGAACATTGTCATATTTAATTCTTGTGGTCCTGCCGCAAGCTCCTTTGTCTACTCCAATACCAAACTTCGCAAGATTTCCAGAATGCGCTAATGTCTTTTCCTCTTTGGCGGCTCTTTACTTGCTATGTCCTTAGCCTTGAATACACTTTTTTTCTCTGTGCCTCTGATTTCGTTTCTGTGAACCCTCACCTGATTTACCCAGACACAACTGCTGCCTCTCACCTCTATGTTCACGTATCATTTCGTATATCCATTTTCTACAGTTCTCACTGTACCACACTGATATCATTTCTGTATTTATCCATCCATTTCTCCTTAAAGGCAGGAACCATTATTTCATCCTTTTACTACCCGGTACAGTCACAGAACTTGATGGTCAACAGTATGGACTTGGAAGATAGACACCCAGGTTTCAATCCCGGCTCTCCCTCTTATTAGTAGTGTGATACTAGAATAGCTACTTAGCTTCTGACCCTCATTATCTCCTAATGGACTGCCCTAACAAGATTGCTTGGAAGATTAAATGAGATAAAATACAGTTATAATAACTGTTACACAGCAAGTACTCAATAAACATTGGTTACTGAATGTAATAAATGTTCGCTGTCATCTGATTAACTTGAAATGTTTATTCTATGTTAAATCAAACTAATAGAATGAAATTAGTGCAGTGATACCATTCATTCTTTCTAGATTAAAAGAACTTCACACTCTTATGATTGTTATCCAACACATCTCTATTGCATCATGGGCAGTAATAAAAAGAATCCATGGAGATATTATTTGACAATACCGTCACCTGTTCTAGGAAATCCTTAAATTACAATATGATCACCATCACCATAGTACTGATCCACTTAAAGCAAATTTACTCCCCACAATCTCACTCTATTAATATGAGAATATTTTTAAATTAATTTGTTAAAATTTAATATTAAAATGAGTATATTATTACCATTGTAGAAAATATTCTTTTTTATGATATATGAAATATTCAAACCATATGAACTTTTTAATATCTTTAGAAATGGTGGCTAATGGTAAAGAAGTAGGAACTGTGGAGGAATAATTTTCTATTGTTTTTTTTTTTTCTTATATAATACCACTGGCATTATGCTTAGCCCCATACTAAATAATGTGAAAGTCAGTATTCCAAAATATGCACCTACAGGCTCACATGAAACATAATTGCACAGCAGAGGCCAGAGTCAGGGATGTGACCCAGGGATGTTTGGTGTGTGGGAAGGTAAGTGGTCTCTGTGTAGAATCTGACTGTGCTCCCGCTACAGGGTTAGGAGCTTGAAGCATTTAGTATCTTTCAGTATCAGACTCACCCCGAGGATGAATTTTATCTGGATAATCAACCAGATATAAGTTTACCTTATTCACGGCCCTTGTCAGTAAGTAATAATGAGCTGCCAACTGCTTGAAGGTCCAGCCCTGACTACAGGACACTGGCTGAATGAAGTGTAAATGAAGTGCAGAGCAAAATGGTCAAAAGTCCTTCTCAGGGGACTGGAGAGTGTTTGCGAAACGGAGCAAAAATGAGCCTTGCCTCTCCCATCCGTGCCAACCTCCTTGTCCTATAAGATACTTTCTTCCCTGCCACATGAAAATGCAAAGTAACACTGAGATCTGCTCAACTACTTAAAACAGAGTGCGGGAGGTAAGAGCTGAATAATCATACTGTTCAGCGTTTCCCTCCATTATCACTGCTCTTCATTCCTTCTTGTACTTAAGCTCTTTTCAGAAATGGCAAGCAAACAGCCAGTGTAGTATTACTTTGAAATGCACACTCTATCTACAGATAGTAGGAGGTTTTGATCCTTATTATATATAAACTGTAAGGCTTTTAAAATGCAAGCCTCCTAGGAAAGCCTAAGCACATTCATTCATTCTCAGATTTAGACTTTCCAGTGGATGATAGCTTAAAAATTGGTTATTCTGACTTTAACAAAGTCAAATGGGATTTCCCAGTAAGTATTAATAAGTAGAATTAAATGGAATAGATAAAAATGTAAATTAATAATGCCTTAAATTTATACCATTTTTGGTCATTAGACCTCAAACTATTTATTAAGTATACTTTTTGCTCTTGTTGCAGCATTGTATAGGTGTTCTTTTAATCTTCATTTTAGTAATAAAAAACTTTATATTATATATAAATATATATGTATTTTTGAGCAAATATATATATATACATACATATACACACACATACATACATATATGTAGGAAGTTAGGTAACCGTCTTCTGGTAATTTTCATGGTGAATGAGATTAGAGGAGAATTCAAGGATCCTGAGCAATTCAAGTCAATAAATATATTAGCTGTCACAAATTCTCAACAAATAGCCCTGGATCAGACCCTTGTTATACCACTGAATGACTGAAAAGAGCAGACTTTTTTTTTAAAAGACTCATCCTGTTATATCTATAGGTGCCATTGGGTGGTAATAAGTTAGGGCTCACTAGAGTAGTCACAAGGATGTGACTCACCCATAGAGAAATCTGTCTTATTGAAGGAAATATATTCAGGAACATGCAGTCAAAAACTTCTAGAAATAATATTCGAAGCTCTTCTTTTGCGGCAAAACTTCCACCGAATACTTTCTCCAGTTCCTCTTATCCAATTCTCACTTAAAAGTACTCCATTTTGCTCCCATTACTCTATTAAAACTGCTCTTGGAGAGGTCATCGCAGACCTCCATAGTGCCAAATTCAGTGCTCAGTCTTTCTTCCTCATTCTTTTTGACCTATCAGCATTGACATGTAACACATTGATCTATCAGCCTTGACAGTGAGCATAGTTGAGCACTTCTGCCTTCCTGATATACATTCTTCACTCGGTTTCAGGATACTGTTCTCTTGATTTTTCTCCTACAAGAAAGATGAAAAAAAAAATCATAGAAATTGACCCCTTGGAAAGATTAGAAAATGTATCTTATGCTCAGAGAGGCTCTCTTTGCCAATGCCCTGTAAACCAAAATGCCTGAGGGTGCAGTGATCTGAAAGTTTTCAATACTATAAAAACAAAATTCTCTGCACCAGACTAGAGAAATGCAAATGAAGCAGAAGGTGGGAAACCTAGCATGAGATGAAACTGGCACTTAACAAAGCTTGATGCTCAGGCTCCTACCTAGCATCTCTTGTTATGAATTCTCTTCTTGCAAAAAGGGATAAATATTCTAATTGCAAATGTTCAGTGGGCTTGCAGCTTTGGGGCAAAAAGCTGCTTAGTTATTGTCTCTTCACTTGCAGACCATATGTTCACTGTGCTTCGAGACAAAGGACAAGGTAAAGGCCTTGACACTGAGGTCTGAGCAAATAAAAAAGGAACTGAAGGTGGTTGCTAAGAAGTACAAATCCCCTGCCCAGATTCTGAATCGAAAGACTCTAATTTAATAAGATAAACAGATTTGGTGATTAACCCATGGAATTGCAGGCTCAGAGTCAACTAAATTTTTAAATTGCATTGGTAGAGAAATTTCAGATTTAGTAAACAGAAGTTGGGGATTGCTCAGCCCCTAAGTCCTAAGTAATTCCAAACCCCCTCTCAGTGATAGATAAATGGTAAAACTGGCTGTACAGAGGGGGACCTTGATTCATGCCATTTGCTGATTTCTGTGGTATAACTACTCCCACCGTGGCCATTTCAAGCCGCAATGTATGTCACTGACTACAGAGTTGGGAAGAGAATATAGACACAATCGGCTCTCACACCCCTGCCTTCTTTGTACCAACAGAAAGTGCGCTGCTAAAGAGGTCATCATCTGTAGAAGATACTAGATTAGGGAGAGCCTTCCAAAGAGAGGACCAGAGTCTGCCAGATTGTCTGACCAAGGATTTTCTTTTATTTCCCAAGCAAAAAGTCCATAATGTTCTTTATCTGCAGGATATTATACATACTTTTGAATCAGTGACCATTCTCAGTTGTTTCATAGAAAAAACATTCTATCCTCTTTTTCTCATTCTAGCCTCTTCTTCATGTGAATTTAAATTAGACTATTTCAATCTACAGTTGCATTTTAAGTATATTGGAAGTGATTAGGTTTTGCATTTATCCATAGATTTTCAGATCAGGAGCCTTATATCCAGACCTATTTGAAAACATTCGTCATCCACATATCTTAAATTAAGAGTCAGATGCAGTAACTGGACCAAACTCTGAGTTATTGCCCTTGGAGGAGCGGGAGTACACACGGACATTTGTATCATTATGTGCCCAGCTAAGGCACGTTTGGAAGTTTATTTATATGAAAAAAAATGTGTATTGATATCGAGTTACCAAAGGGGAGGATCCACTGATTTTTCCTAATGGCCATTCTCCCTCTTTCACTAACAATACTGTATTTGGATTTCTTTTGGGTCCCCATTCCTCTCCCACAGTCACCCAAGCTCTGAGGTACACTTTTATCTTTTGTTCCAGGAAAAAGTATGTGAATCAGGCCCGGCCAGCCAGATCAGCCCTGCTCACCTCCAGAGAGTAATTTAACCTAGGCTGGGCACACGACCCCAGTTGGTCCAGGAAGAATGAAATCTAGGATTTCTGCTGAAATTACTGATGAGATATTTTCTCTTTTCTGCTGGACTTGACTCTTAGAAAATATAAGTCTGGAGATCCAAAAGCCACCATTTGGGGCCTTAAAATGTTGCCCCCCAATGGATGGCATGGTTGGAAGTAAATTGACTTATTTTAGCCCATGGATCAGGCCAAGTATAAAGAAATTGTGTTACTTGAGCCAATAAATTCTTTCGCCAGTTTAGATTGGATTTTCTACCTTCTGAAACCATTTCAAGTGCTTCTCTTAGCTTATTTCCAACTAAAGAGAAAAAAAAATTACACTAAATTATGGAAGTTTTATCTCTTAATACTTAGGCTTCCTCAGATTCCATTTGCCAGAAACTACTTCTTTAATTAAATGAAATGCTACCATTAAAAACCAAATCAAATCACATTTAGAAAAAATAGAATACCGTATTACTTTATTCCCTATCTGCTCCCTTTTCAATAACTATAGAAAATTAATGCATAAAACAAACAATTGCACATTTTGTTAGCTAAATTAAGTAGAAAATTTGAGATTTCCATAGTACCTGGTTCCTGTGACATTGCCCCAGCCTTGTCATCTACGATCAAAAATTCTGCTGCCATCAAGATCTTGTTTCTGCTGTGTCCCATTCAATTTTATTGACCCTCAGACCTGTCAGATTTCTTGTCTGTACAGAAATCAAGATGATAAATAGCTCATATAATTAAATAATTTATATTATCATGATAGGAGAAGGACATGCTCTCGTTAAATATCCCTTTTGCCACAGCATATAGAAATATTTTGGAACAAGCTGACTTTTGGTGTCCTTCAAGTCAGAATTTTACTAGAAACTCCCACTTTGCCAACTTATTGCAGCAATCTTAATTTATTTTTAAAGCATAAGTAAAGTAAATATGTTTTGAAAAAAGCATGATATTTTGATCATGATGAAGCTTTCCTTCCATAAGAAAAGTTAAATATCATCTGGTAAAAGCAAATTGTAATTCATACATAAATATATGTTTCTTATATTTAATGACCTATAACGTAAAGTAATATATTTAATCTTTTATTGAACAAGATATTACATTTTCATTTTTCTTTCTTAAACGATGTGTTTAGTTCATCTTCTCATGTTTATATTCATGAAGAATGCTTTGTTCCCCTTACTACATGAGGGTCAGCTAAATTCTTAGGTTGTTACTTGAACTCTTAGAACTCAGTTGGTGGTCTCAGAGTGGCTATAGTTTGAACAGAGGAAATTAGTCACCAAACTTATATCTTAAGAGAAATATGTAGGCAGTGAATGGGATACAGAAATCCAGGGAACATTAGTCCTTAATTGGTGCTGGGGATAGATCAGGGCTCATTCAGAGGTCAGAGGGCACTTCTCAGAGAATTGATAAAATTAAGTAAAATGCTACATCTAGTCCTTCTCCATGAGATGGAAGTGAATTAATCATGTCCCTTTGGTAAAATTTGCTGAAAGAGGATATTTTAATTACAATCAGTAAAACTCTTTCTACTCTGCACTAGAATTCAACTCTGCAGTCATTTAGGGGATTTGCCTAAGGGAACTGAGTTGGGGGGCACATTTAGTGTGGGTTTGGCGACATATGTTTATGTAGTTTACAGGCACTTCTCCAGATAGTGGTTATTGCTAGCTGTCGCATTGGAGGAATGACCTGCAGGAATCCTCCTTCACCACATGGCATACCCACGCCACGTCATGATACGAGGACATCAGCAACAAACTGGTTAATGAGCGCTGTCAGATTAGACACTGCCCAGGGGATCTTGAAATGTCTTGAAATCCAATAGCTCAAAGAGAGAAACTTGATAGAGGTTTTCCCAAATTTAGCGTCAATACTAAAATTATACACGGACTTTGTCAGCAAGGAATTTTGAAGCTAAAACTTTTCTAAAACTTCAATAAGAATAAACAAGTTTAAATTAACTCTGCCAGAGGAAGCCTGCATTATCTTCTATTCTCTGAATAAAATTCATATTCTGAAATTATTGTCATTTGAAGAGAAAATTAATGAGTCTATAGCTAACTAAAAATTGTAAGGAAAAAGTGCTGCAGAGATGTATCAGGAAGTTCAATTAAAATAATTTTGTTAATTTTCTGGATTTTGTCATCTTTGTGGTATTTTAGGCTTTGGAGATTTATAATTTGTTGTGATTTTTACTATCTTTCTAAATACTCACTTTCTTACCAAACTTTATATTCACAATTTTGTGTTCTTTTTCTTTAATAAAAGCCCTTCTCTTCAAATTGTATAAGCTTCAGGACACTCAAACCCGGATCCACACATGTCTTCAAAATAACTATCAATACAATTCTATCTATTTGAATCCAAAGGGGGAAAAAAAAATTATTATCTAGGAGTTTCCAAATATCTAGATCATTTGCTGAATTTTTAAAAATCTCTCATCATTCCAGGAGCAAACACATTAGAATCTGATTTACAGCTTCTGCCAATTACCCAGGCAATGAAATCTCATTTGTTTGAGCATTCAATCCCACAAAAAATTAAAGTTTAAAATTACTCTCGTTATCATGGAAAATCATGTTCTGACTCTTTGCCTCCTTATCTTATGGTTCTTTTCATCTAAACACACAAGTTCTTCTTTTACATTTCTATTTCATATCTTGTGGGTAAACATAAAACAGTCACTACCAATTTCTCACCAGTTCCTGAACATTCCTCATTTGAAATTATTTTAGAGTAGTTATTCATGGGGGTTGCAAGTTGAAATGAAAAAGCACTGAAAATCAATTTCATTATAAGCTTTGAAGTAAAGGGATGTTGCATCAAAAAACTTGACTGGTTGGTAGGTGGTATTTACTTATTTTATTTTGAAATGCTATAGCACAGCAGCTTTTAAACCACTGAAAAACCCAGCTGGTGATTTTCTGAAATACATTCCCTGTACACAATCAGGGAAGTCTCAGCTTGACTGGGTGTTTGCACAGAATTCACTGAAAAGAATACATCTGTATTATTTCATGGCAGTGACTTCGTTTATAACATTAGGCACTTCCTTTCTCATAGTGGATGCTTCAGTTAACGATCCTGTTCCGTAGCAGGTTGGATATTCTCCCCGGCGGGTATCCAAAGAGTGAGACTAACAAACAGTTCTCAAAACCCTGGGGACAGTTCAAAAATCAAAGTTTGCGGTGTTTAATGGGCCAAAAGTCTAAAGTTTTAAAGCCATGCATACACCAGCAGTGTGAAGCAGAGAGCAGCAATTGACACTCGGCAATTTTAATAGCCCAAAGTGTTACTGACTTCTATAGCAAACCAGAGCCCTGCCCTAACCCCATTCACTCTATCGAGTGAAAAGAGTCAAGGGCAAAATGGAGCCTCAAGTATATATCATGTAGGTCTTGATATCAGGAAAGGACAATTTAGTGGAAATTACAAATATACAGTTAACAGAATTCCCACAAGACTGTCATCCTCCCTATGCCACTGGGCTGGCTTCTTCCCTTTCTTCCCCTCACTCTGACTAGTATGTCAAGGTAGAGCCTGAGGGTATTTCCTATAAAGGAACCCTACCCCTCCCCAATTTAAACAGTGTAGTCTTTGGGGGTACTGGGATATCTGAGAGCAAACAGAGGGCTGGTTACCAGCAGAACCCTTACTGAGGATGCCTTAGCGTTGCAAAGTCTAGTGGATGGCAGGGAGGGGTCAGGAAGAGAAGACACACAGCTCCTCTCCAGTCCCCAAAGACAGGATTCTCTTTTTATCTCCCAGGCTTCGTAGGTGAAGTCTCAGGGGGCTACGGTCAGTGGTTTAACCAAAGAAGACCAAGGAGCAGGCCCCCACTTGCCTTTGGTATCTTCTGAAGGCATTCCTCTGGATCTCATGCCCAACCAAGCTGGTGGCCAGGTAGGGGCTTGCATATCACAGTGCCTGTGGGCATTGGGCAGGTAGCATGGCCTGAGGAGAATAACAGCCTGGGTGCCATGGTAAATGATCAGTGACTCATGCTCAAGGTCAGGGTGACAGGAGTAAGTGGTGGGGCTGTGGGAGACTGGAGTCCCTACCCTGTCCACAGTGAGTGGCTGCCCCCCTACTCTGGCCGAGTGCTGCCAGGCACCCGAATTTTTCAAGGGAAATTGGAAATCTAGATTTTTATGTGAAATTGCCTCATTTTTTAAGTTTTGTCGATTAATCGAAACTTTTAAAAAACATTATGCTGGCTAATACTGTGCAGGTCAAGCAAAAACTAACTGCAAACTGAATGTGGTTCATGGGCCACATTGTAGTCTCTGCCAGGTGTGTACCATAGATTACATGATCCTGATGTCCCTGTGACTCTGTGCGGCAGTAAGTTGTTTGAAGAAGCAAGCGATCTATGGTTCCTATCAATTTATATCAGATGGTAGAACTAACTCTACCTGCTTACTAAACAGATGTTAAAAACAAAATGGAGAGATTAGAATTCAAAGTCTTATAATTATCTTGCATTGAACTGGAATTGAAGATGATATTTTTGCTTTCATTTCCATCTCAAAAGCTAGGTAAAAAGAGAAAAACCAATAGGATATAGGTCAAGCTGCAAACTGTAGAGAACTCAGAAAGATTGGAGTGCTGTAAAACACTTAGGTTAATAATACCTCATGTGGCTGAGATTTTGAGGATACATTTTTATGTAGGATAAATTATTCAATACTCTGATTTTTAGACCAGGTGATGTTGGCACGCTGAAAAAAATAAATTATATTAGATTTGGAAGTAAGAATAGGAAGTTCTATCTATAGAAAATTCAAAATGTACCATTATTATATGAGCTGTTACAATATGACTTAACTCAGGGGGAAACCCAAAAAAACTATTTGCTTCATTTTAGAAATATAATAGAATAAGTGCATTTATAAGGAGAAAAATCATGGATTAATTTAAAGAAACTAAGCCACAGGCTCGCTGCAGTAATTTAAAAATAACTTACTGGAAGCTCAAAAAAATGTGTGGCATGAATTAAAAAGACCAGATTTCTGGAAGAAAAATATTCTTCATGGTTGATTGCAATGTCCAGAATAATGCAATGTCAAAGACTCTATCATAGAAAGGGATAGAGCATTTCTTTAAAAATGTAAAGATTACTCAAGGGGAAGATGAGATGAAAATAAAATTATGTGAGGAAGAACTATACCAGGCTAACTTTGAGTTAATATCTCAATGATGTATTGAAACACACACACACACACACACACACACACACACACACACACACACACACGTACCAGTAAAATAGGAAATTGGAATGAATCGATGGGTTGGTCAATGTAAATATGTTAACATCCTTGTGATATTATACTATTGTTTTGCGAGATGTTAGCATTGAGGAACTGGATAAAGGGTACATGGGATCTCTATATTATTATTTCTTACAACCGTATATGAATCTACAACTATCTCAAAACAAAATTTTAAATTTTAAAACAAATTTTACATAAAAATGTAAAATAGCAATAAGTTTTTAAAACATTGAAAGATAGGAATCTTACTAGGTAGGCATGTAATAACCCCAGTATAAAACACGTACAGAGGAAAATAATAAATGAGTTGTTTGCATCAGTCAGAGAACAACATGATGGAACTTCTCATTCCATATTGTCCTTTGAGAGAGAAAGGTAGCTGGTACGCCATCAGATATTGGCAACTTCGTGTACTAGCCTCAAGTCAGTAGTAGTTGTGGTCATTTAGAATCTGTAACATGGGGCTGTTAGCCACGGTGAGCCTGAGTTGGTATCTTTATTATCTGTATACACCTATTGTACACCTATTCCCTGTGAAAGTACCTGGCACATAGTAGGCATTCAGCAAATGCTTATTTTTCTTTTTAAAAAAATTAATGAAGGAAGGGAAGGGAGGAAGGGAAGGGTACGGAACGGAATGGAACAGAACGGAAGGAAGAAAGGAAGAAAAGAAGGAGTGAAAGCCTGAGAGCTATTGAAATGCCAGGGTAGGCACTGTCCTCAGGAGGCAGTATAACTCGACAATTAAGTGAATGGGCACCAGATTTATTTTTCCTGGATTTAACTTCTGACTCTGTCTCTAACGAGCTGAGCAGGTTTTTCAAACTCTCTAATCCTTAGATACCCACCCCTGAAATGAAGATGATGACAATAACCCCACCTACTTCACAGGTTTTTGGAAAGCTCAAAAAAGTTAATTCAACAAGAGTACATTAGCACAGAGCCTACTACATGATCAATACTCAATGAACATTAGTTACTAACTTTGAGAATTATAGGCCAGTAATCTTTCTTCCATATTGGGAAAATTAGTTAAAAGTAGAATAATAGTAATCACTAGCAACTAAGATAAATGGAGCAAATGCAAGAAGATAATCCTTGCACATCTACTAGAGTTATTCATAAATCATTTATTAAATACTCAGTAAGTGGAAGATGCTTTATGAAGTATTTAACTTAACACTAATAATAACCCTGAGAGGTAGGTACTATTATTACACCCAGTTTATATGTGAAGAGAGCGAAACAAAAGAGGTCAACTAGTCAACTAACAAAGTCAAACAGTTTGAAATTGGAAAAGCAAAACTTTAATCTGAGGGTCTGTCTCGAGAGGCCATGCTTCGATCTCCACATGAGAACTGCTCCTTTGAGGGTTAAGGAAAATCAAATGTGATCAACTACCAAAATACCGAAGGCCATAGTGTAGATTATCAGGCAGTACATACTTTATTAGAGAGTAAATACCAAAAATTATAAAAGGCGGTCCCAAGTATTCATAGAAATGATTTCTAATGGCTATCTCACTACTACAGAGATAGTTGTTTTTTTTTAAAAATGCTTACAGCACCTGGTCTTAGGTGGTCTCCCATCCAAGTACTAACCAGGCCAGACCGTGCTTAGCTTTTGAGATCAGACATGATCGGGCATGTTCAGGGTGTCATGGCCATAGACTTTAAAGACAGTTTTATAAATAAAAAGTATGCATGAATTAACTTTCAATGCCTTAATGAGAGAGAAGCAACTAAAATGATCAAGTAATTTCTGAAAGAATAAACAGAAAACTAAAATCTTAGTTGCCTCTGAAAGGACCTGAGTGGGATACAAAGAGGGTTAGAGACTTTATTCTTCACTATATACTCTTTAGACTTTTCTAATGTTTTTAACCATTTATGTATTTACAGAAAGAAATGACTAAAAATAAATAAATAAATAAAATGACCAGGGCTTGAAGGGTACATTTGGGGATCAGTTTGATACTATAGAAAGCTAAAGTCTTAAACAAATTATCTCTATGTAAGTTTCTGGGTTAGAAAGACTTGGCTTCAAACTAATATGACATTTATGGATTTTCTTAAACTTGAATTTTGGTAATTATTATATTCACTCTAGAGTTTACATAATTTTATTACTAAATACCTTCATTTTTATTTCTATGCAACTTCAGTCTTCTGGTCTTGAAGTTTAATTAACATTTTAGAATCTATTCTCAATCTTGTATATTTCTTTGCTTATCTGATATACTAGTTATACATTTTGTGGTAGGCTAAATAAAGACCTCCCCGCTAGATGTTCACGCCTTAGCCCCAGAACGTAAAGTAGCGGGCCTGCCACGAGGCGCAAAGGATGACGGGGAGTGTGGGGGCAGGGCGTGGAGAGGGACTGGAGCGTGCGCAGTCTGGGGCAGCTGTGGGTGCGCAGAAAGCTTGCGCCTGCATCTGTAAGGGCTGAGTTAGCATTTTCCCAAACAACTAGAATAGCCATGCTGATTTGCCCTGTTCAACATGATTCCTGACACATGGTAAGCTTTATTATTATTTTAATTAATGTTAGTATTACTATGTTTATATTTATCTATTTAATATCTAGTAGAGTAATTCCCCATGACCATTTTTTTCCCTAAACTTTTTTATTTGTTGATTTAGCTTTTAAACTTCAAGTGGAATTTTGGTAAAAATTGTATTGAGTGTATAGATTAAACTATAGAATTGCCACATTTATAACATACAGTCTTCTCATTCAGGAGGCAAATATAGCTCTTGTTTTTCAAGTCTTTTTAAAAGAGCCGTGCTTTCTTTTTTTCCATTCTTATTAAGCTTATTCCTAGGTCATATACATATTAATTATTAATTGCTTTTGTACATATATTAATTGCTTTTTGGATGGGCTCTCTTTTTCTCATTATGTTATCTAATTGGTTAGTTGTACTTAGAATTCTATCATTATTTAAAGATTTTTCTCTGGATATGTGGCCATAGTCCTTCTGTACTAATAATATATACTTCTCGTTTCTCTCCTTTTTAATGGGTCAGACTTGTACGATATTTATCTTACTGGCCTTTTACAGATTTTACATGTCAATTTTATTTTTGTTTTGTCTATTTTGTTATTGCTTCTTTCAATTTAATTTATTTTTCCTTGTAAATTTACTTATTTATTAAAAATGCTCAGGGTGACATTAATAAAATCAAATAAGTTTCGAATGTACAATTCAACAGTATGTCATATCTATATTTCAGTGTCTGTTCACCACCCAGAGTTAGATTTCTTTCTGTCACCAAATATTTGACCTCTTTTACCCCTATCTACTTCCTCCCCACCCCCTTTCCCCCTAGTAACCAATAATCCACTGTCTGTGTCCAAGAGTCTCTGTTTGTCACATTTCTTGCCTTTAGTGTTATATCCCACATATGAGTGAAATCATATGGTTTTCAACTTTTTCTGTCTGACTTATTTCACTTAGCATGATTATCTCAAGATTCATCCATGTTGTTGCAAATGGCAGTATTTCATCTTTTCTTATGGCTGACTAATATTCCATTGCCACTAAATTTATTAATTAATTCTTCCTGCTTATATTTTAGCTCGTATTTTTTTAAACTTTTTAGTTGTATACATTATTTATTTAAAATACAGCTCTGGTATAACCCACAGAATGTTTTCTCTTGGGTGTTCTCAGTGCTAATTTCCATTCGTCAGGACTTTCGTTTTTGACAGTTCCACACTAGAAAATTCAACATTCCCGTGGAAAACAACTCAAGAACAAGAACCTCCTTAAAATGTTATTGATTAAATTATTGGCATCCACATACATTCATGTCCCGCCCTCCTTAACAGTTTCAGTTTTTACATTTAATTCTCTCATCCTTCTGGAATTTAAGGTTTTAAGGTGTGTATTTGTTGTCTCTTGCACTGATACCAACTACCACACCTCAGCGGCTTGATACAACACACATTTCTGACCTCACAGTTTCCGTGGGTCAGGAGGCCAGGCGCAGCTTCACTGGGTCAAGGAGCCCTCAGCATCTCACAAGACTGACACTGAAGTTAGGCTAGGTGTCAGCCAGGCTGTGATTCCTTCTAGAGTTTGGGGTTCATTTCCAAGGTTACATGGTTGTTGGTAGAATTCACTTTTTTATAATTATAAGACTGAAGACCCTCTTTCTTACTGTCAGCCGAGGTCACTCTCAACTCTGAGAGGTGCCTGGAGTTCTTTGCTATGTGGCCCCCTTAGGGATCTTCTCATTACAGGAAGGTTTACTCCTTCAAGGCAGAAAACTGTCTGACATCTAAACCCGTTATTAAAGAGCTCACCTGATTAGGTTAGGCCCACCCAGGGCCATTTCCTTTTCAATTAAAGTCAACTGATTAGAAACTTTAATCACATCTGTAAAATCTAATCTAATTTTATCTAATTACAGCAGTGACACCATCATACTCACAGATTTTGTCCATAATCATGTGGTGGGGATTTTATAGGGAATGTACACTGTGGAGCAGGAATCTTTAATATCTGGTATGGTTAGTTCTACCTAACCTTTTTTTTTTTAAGATTTTTTTTCTTGCTCTACCATTTTTCCATGTAAAATTTGGAAACAATTTGTCTATATAAAAGTAAATCTGTTGTAGTTTATTGAGACCACATTAAATTAGCAAATTAACTTAGAGGAAACTGATTTGAATCCTGGGCAAGCATAGAATATGTCTTTCTATTAATTCAAGTGTTCTGTGTATGACTTTATTTGTGTTTGAATACTTTTTTCACATAAGCATTGCAAATTAGTGAAAAAAATAGGTTTGGAACTCTAATTTTTTTGAAACAGTTCCAATAACATTGGACTTATCTTTTTAAAAAACGTTTTACTAAATTTCTGTAAAATTGCCTGGGCCTGGTAATGTTTTTAGAAGATCACACTTTGACAACTGCTATTTCTTCTTGGAAATTGGTCTGTGTACATATTCTATCTTTTTTATGATAATTTATTCACGTCATCTAGGTTTCTCACTTTATTTGCATAGGGTTGAGCAGAGTAATCTCAGAATTCTTTGCATGTCCTCCTTTCCAGGGTTACTTTTCTACTGTCATTTATTAATCAATGTAGTTAAATTGTCCTTGTTTTTTTGTTTTTTTTTAATTTTTAATTTTTTTTTATTAAGTTAACTAGTTTATGTATCCTATTTTTTTTTTCTCAAAGATTCAGGTTTTGGATTTATTTTTCTAGTTTTAAAATTTATTAATTCTGCTTTTATATTATTACTTCTACTTCCTTTTTATTTTGTTTTTCCTTTTCAGTCTTTTAAACTGATGGCTTAATTCATTTATTTTCATTTCCTCTTTTCTAAGTAACAAATATTTAAGGCTATGACTTTTTTTTGAGCACTGTTGTATAGTGTTTTCATTTTCATTATATCTTAAAAACTCAACAATTTCAGTCGATGGCTCTTCTTTGACCCATAATCCAGGTTGTTCAAGAATTTTTAAATTATCAAATGATAATTTTTATTTTATTTTTATGATTTGTTTCTAGTTTTATTTTATTATAAACAAATATATTGGTTGAGGATTACTCTATGGTCTAATTACAATCAATTTTTGTGACTGCTCCATGGGTATTTTGTTTTTAAACTACAGCATCTGTTCGTTCTTCCTAGGTGGTCTCCCTTCCAAGCACTAACCAGGCCCGACCCTACTCAGCTTCCAAGATCAGACGAGATCGGCATGTTCAGAGTAGTATGGCCATAGACCTCCGTGGGAATTTGACAATACAGTGTATTTTATGTTTTCAGGAAAACAGTTTAACATGCAGGAATTGAGTTTTAAAATAATGTTGTTTAGGTCTTTTGAGACCTTAGCCTCCTACGTTCCTGTAATTTTGGTCATTTCTCCTAGTAATTCCTATCATCTGTGCTTTATGAATGTTGCTGATATTTTGGTTGATGCACAGATTTTCCTAACTTCCATATTTTCCCTGTCAAATGTCCCCTTTGACATTATAAAGGACATTTTTTAAGTAATGCCTTTTATCTTGAATTCCAATTTGTCTGATAGTGACCTCTCAAGACCTACTTTAATTTCAACTCTTCCAAAAGTTTTAGATGTGTCTTCTGCATACAGAACAAAATTAAGTATTGCTTTGGTCTCTAATCTGAAAATATTTTTTCTTTTAGTAGGTGTTAAACTCATTTACATTTATCGATAAGATGGTATTTTCGGCCCTGGTTCTGTTATATTGTTTTATGTTATGTTATCTGATGACAGTGTTTTTAAAAGTCTTTTCAATATAATTGGTTTGCTTTTATGTGTATGTAGTTTTTGATATTTAAGAAGGCCTATATTTTTATTTTTTTATGTACCTTTATTTCTTTAGACACTGTTAGCTCCCTACGGGGATCAATGAAAATATTAGAATATTCTCTCCTTGTTTCCTTTTGTCATTCTGTGCCCCATTATGAGTAAGTAAAATTATATTTTTTAGTGTTTGTTAAATTTTCTTTTACTTCCAGTATTCGACTCTTGACTTTAAATAACATTCTTGAATTCTAAATATTGTAGATAGCCCGATCTCCTTCCTTCTTTCTCCCTCTGACTCTTCTAAATTAGTTAGCTACTTCATTTTATAATTGTGAAGACATACAAGTTTTATTTCTGTCATCCTATCTCCTTACTTTTTCAGTTTTAGTTCTATAATTAAAAATACTTAAGTCTCACTACAAATTCTTTTGCTATTGCTTCTCTAGTTATTCTTGCTTGAAGTTTATCCTCCAATAATTTCCTCGATAGGAGCTCATGGACATTCTTATTCCTTGAATTCTTAGGTGCTCAAAATATTTTCCAAGGCCTTGAAAGACAATTTTGATGGATGTAAAATTGTTAGTTTAATAACTTCTACTTGGATATGCCTTGGAATTGACCATTTTAGGTCAATTTTCCATGAACATGTATACTCTTTCAATAACCTTAGAAAATTTTTGTGTTATTTTCCACTGATCTGGTCTTCTTTAAGAATTCCAATTATGCATACATCACTCTTCTTTGCCTGATTTCTCTGTTGTTTTTTAATTATTTTTATTTTATTTGTATACCTTAAATTTTAAAAAAGAAAAATTCCAACTTCTATTTCCTCTGTCACTCATAGCCTCATGAATTTTCCATAGTATCTATTATCCTTTGTTCTCTTACAGTTCACTTTTATTTCTGTAATGGCTTTATCTTTTTTCTTCTACTTTTTTTTTTTGAGTTCTGCCACCTCATATTTCATTTATTTATGTTATTTCAAAATACTCATATACATTGCTTCTTTGCGGTTTCTTATCACATGAATAATTGTTTCTTCTATCATTTTAAAAACATTAATTATGAAGTACTTAGTACCAGATATTAACTATTCCTTGGCATCATTTTTTGGAGAGTGTTCGGATTTTGATTGATGCTGCTACTCACTTTTATCTTTATATTGTAGTATCTTTTTGTCAATGCTGTGTCAGTTTCTTTTTCTGATCAGTGATTTTTAATAAGTGAGGTTTTTCTGTACGGGCTATTTGCAGTTATTTCTTTTAATAGCATTGCTATTAAAATCAGTGCAACTATGTTGTCAAGGATAACATGTCTATTTAACACTGTGCAATTAACAAAACACTTTGGACACATGCTCTTATTTTTATTTTCATCCTATCAATACTCTGTGAACTAGCTAGGGTAATTATTATACCCAGTTTTGAGATAGAGAGATTTGGGATCAAACAGATTATAAAACTCTTCTGAGTAGTAGCAGGTGATTAGAACCTGGTTTTCAAGTCTAGACTTGACTACCAAATATATCAAATCTAATCCCTTTCTCTGCATAGATATTTTTCCTTTAGGTGCTTTAGTCCATCTCAGATTTGACAATGAAACGCAAGTTTTGTTATTGTTGCGAAATGACTAGAGAAAAGAATATATTTATTGTTCTTTTCCTTCTTATATGAACTTTAGGTAGAATTCAAGATGACCTTAAGAAAATATAGCATCTATTCCCGGTTCAATGAGTAATTAGCTGGTTATTTAACTTCAAAGGTCTCAGTTTCTTTACCTTTATAGTGCCTAGGCTTAAACCCAAATATCTAAAATTAATATTTAAAGAGACTAGCTGTCGGTGTCTACTGATCTGAAACAAAACCATGACGTCTTGAATCAAACACAAAATTGAATCACGAGATGTAAATGCAGAATTTCCTAATGAGAGGATGCAGCACGGGAAAGACAACGAGACATTCTACAGACCTGCTGATGTGTCATTGTCAGCCTTATTCTCTCTGCACAGCAGTTCAGTTTTACCCAGCATCTCAACGTAAGTCACACTGAAACTAACGTCTGAGGTAATTCCATGGGACAAAGAATTAAAAAGGCTCTTCTTCCTCCCTTTTTTCTGTATTTTGTTCCCATCTCAGTGTCTCTCCCCTCATTTCCTTTCTTTGATGAAACATTGACTACTGTTGTGTTTTGTTGTCTCAACACAGTTTGTGCCTCCCACATGCCAAAACAGCGTTAAGTCCTGAAATTAGTGCTTGAGAAATAACTCTTATAGAAAGTTATAAAATTTTGATCTATTGTGATGGAAAAAACCTATGGAAATTTAATCAATAAAGTAGGGAGGCTGTCACACTATAGCTTATCATTATCTCCAATCTGGAAATGTAACAACAAACATACTTTTTGGTTTGCAGTTTTTATTTATTACATATCATTTTCTCCTTCAGCCAGATTTGTGGCTTATAAAAATAACCAAATATTTGCTTACAAATTGTTATAATGAATATCTGTAGCCTACTGCAGTAAGATTCATGGACATGATAACCTTGAAAGCATTTGTTTGCATTTGGAGTGCAGGGGAATAATTTAAATTTAAAATTTTTGCATAAATTATTTATATGTTGTGTCCAAGATGCAGTGCAATTACGATAACATTTTTTAGAAGTAAGGCAGAAGTTTAAAATTTATAAATACCGCTTTACATTTTGGCGGCACTAGATTTAGTTTTCTAGAAAGCTATATTTTTTGTTGTTTGAATAGCAGTTAGCTGTTTTCACGCTCTCTAACAGATGGAACCAAAGCATTGTGAACATTTTTATTAAAACAGCAAATGAAGCTATGAAAGGAGCGTCACATTGCCAAGTATTCATCTTGCAAATTAAATTCTACAACTTAGCAGGTGGTTTAAGTTCCCTTTAGAAATTTAAAATCAGCTTATTTCATTTCTCTGTGGTTTAACAGAGACACAGGTTCACTGCTGCATTCACTTACACAGAATCTGTTTGCATGTTTCTTAGAATTGACAGTTGGGAAAATATTTGCCAACTCTCACTCAGAACGGCTCATGATTGCCACATTCAGATGGCTGAGTCTTCAATTTCCTTCACTATTAAAGTCTACTATTTTTTCCTGGAACCTATTTGCAAGGCCCTAATGGATCCAAAAAAAATTAAGCTCACATTTGATATGTTTTTTGATCGTTTTCATATACATTATCGCTTAGTGTACTGGCACGATACTACCCAATATAGAAAACTCTAATATTAGATGATAATTGCTATAGACTGAAAGTTTGTGTTTCCCCTAAATTCATATGTTGAATCCCAGTGCCCAGTGTGGTAGTATTTGGAGGTGGGCCTTTGGGAGGTGATTCTGTCATGAATGGGATTAGTGCCCTTATTCAAGGGACGCCAGAGAGCATTTTCTCCACTTCTGCCACGTGAGGACATGTCGAGAATCCTTCATCTATGGACCAAGAAGATTCCCACCAGACACTGAATCTTGAGGCACTTTGATATTGGACTTTCCAGCCTTTATAACTGTGAGAAATAAATTTCTGTTGTTTATAAGCCACCTAATTTATGGCATTCTGTTATAGTAGCCTGAACTGCTTCTAGTTTAGAGAATGAGAGTGAAGTCACTGGCACTTCCATGTCTCTATAGGACTGTACTGATAAACTATTGCAAATCAGATCCATTGAAGAGCTACCTTTAGAGGTCATTTCAGAGGTGATGAAGTAGAACCGTCATTAATTCTTCTAATGTCACTGCCATAAGATTAATTTCACAAAAACATCATTTTTTTCTCCATAAAAGTTTTCAATGTTTTCCCACTACCTACTATAACTTAAACTCATCATTCATTCATATACTTCAGTTTTGCCCCCAAACTCTTTTGACAACTACTTCCCAACATATCGTCTTGTTCCAGGTAAACTGGTCTTTTTATTTTTTGTCTCCCAAGCAAGTTGGTGCCACTTTGCCTACCCCTCTGAATACCGGTACCGCTGTACCTTTCTTCTCCTCTTTTATTGTCTAAATCCTTTTCCCTGCAAGTACAACTTAAATCACAACATAGTAAAACCCGACTAACTGTCCTAAACAACACGTCTTCTCCTTTAAGCCTATCTAGCACCACTATTGCATGGTAGCTTCTATTAGTCTTTATTTTCCATGTGTTCATTCTATTTTCCGATTAGAATGTAATATAAGATCCTGAGGATAGAGATGCCATTTTACACACTAAATTCCCAGCACCCCAGTACCCAGGACATAGCAATTAAAAATATGTGTTGATGTTAGTAACGTAACAAAGATTTCTCTAGGCTCTATTAAGAAATATACAACACAATTAGGGCTAGCTCATAGCTCTCGAGTTTTTATTATAACTGAAATTTTGCTTGCCCAATATGCTTTCTCGTTTCTCTTCCTCTGGCTTTTATAGGAACTCCACCCTCATTCCATATGAAGTTGTCAATTTTAGTGCTCAATTTGTCAGAACAGGCTACTAAACAACCTCAGGGTATTAATAAGTTCAAACAAAACCTGAATTTTCACTCACACTACATGCTTTGGTCCAGAGTTCTTCTCTACATTATCCTTATTCTAGAACCTGGGCTAAGATTCCAGCCTCTACCTAGAACATTGCCAATGAAGAAACAGAGGAATAAAATGGCACAAATCATGTACTAACTCTTAAAACTTTCACATAGAAGCGACACACATGTACTGGCAGAAGGCTAAAGATATAGATCAATGATACAGAACAAGAGTTCAGATTAAATCTTTACATTTATGATCAATTAATTTTTGACAAAGATGCTGAGGAAATTCAATGAGGAAAGAGTAGTCTTTTCAACAAATGGTGTTGGGACAATTAGATATACACATAAAAAAGAATGAAGTTGAACTACTACCTCACACCATACAGAAAAACTTAATTCAAAAGGGGTTACAGACCTAAATGTAAACAGTAAATGTAAACTATAAGTGTAATATGTAAATGTAAAATATACATGTTAAATGTGAAAGTTAAACATAAAAGCTAAAATTATAAAACTTTAACAGAGGACTAAATCTTCATGACCTCAGGTTTCTTATATATGACATAAACAGCAAATTGTTTTTTATATATGATAGAAACAACAACAACAAAAAGTAGATAAATTAGACTTTATGAAAATAAAAAACTTTAAGCTTTAAGGGATGCTATCAAGAAAGTGAAAAGGTAGAAGAAGGAATGGGAGAACATATTTGCCAATCATATATCTGACAAGGGACCTGTATCCAGAACATAGAAAGAACTGTTATAACTCAAAAATCAAAAGATGACCCAGTTAAAAAAATGGGCAAAGAATTTGATTTGACATTTCTCCAAAAAAAATGTACAAATGACCAATAGGCATATGAAGAGATGCTCAACATCGTTAGTCATTAGGGAAATGCAAGCCAAAATCGAATTGAGGTGCCTGCAAAGGTAGTTAAATTTAAAAGACGAAAACAAGAGGTGTTGGTGGAGAAATTGAAACCATTATACACTGCTGGTGGGAATGCAAAATGGTGCAGCTGCTTTAGAAAACAGTTCAGCAGATCCTCAAAAAGTAAACGGTTACCACAGATCTAGCAACCCTACTCCTAGGTGTGTACGCAAAAGAAATGAAAATGTACGTCCACACAAAAACCTGTAAATAAATGTTCATGGCAGAATTATTCACAATATCCAAAAAGTGAAGACAACCAAAATGTCCATCAATTGATGAATGAATGAACAGTGGTAAATCTATACAATGAAATATTATTCGGCCATGAAAAGGAGTGACAAACTGATTCATGCTAAAACTTGAACGAACCTTGAAAATTTTATAATAAGTAAAAGAAGTGAGTCACAAAAGGCCACATATTGTATGAAACATCTATAGAGACAGAGAATAGTTTAGCGATGGGCAAGAGATGGGGGAGGAGGAAATGGACAGTGACTGCTAATGGATATAGGGTTTCTTTTTGGAGTGATGGAATTAGCCAGTGGTGGTCATTGTACAAGTCTGTGAATACTCTAAAAGCCACTGAATTGTACATTTTAAGAGGGTGGATTTTATGGTTTTTAAATTTTATCTCAAAGCTATTTTTTTAAAGTGACAACTACCACTGTGATTACTCATTGGTTGAAGAAAGTCACGTGTTCATAAGTTACTCCTATGAGACAGGGACGTGCAATCGTACCATGTGCCTGGAAGGAAAGTGGAAATATTTGGTGGACAGTATTAATGACTGCAAAATGGTGTGCTCAGTCTCCAACCACGCAGGTCGGCGTGAGTCTCAAGGTAGGTCAGTCGTGATTCTTCCCCCTCCTGCATACAATGGTCAGTCCAGCTGGGCATGTAACATAAGCAGGACTAAACGGTCCTTTTATAGCATGGATGAATGTTACTAAATAGGAGGATAAAGACACCATACTGTAAGCTTTCAGTCCTGTGGGGAGAGCCTGCATCCAGCTGGGACTTTTCAGCCCTTTATTTTCAGGATACAGAAGAATTCTAATAATGAGTCATTTACAACAAAACGGAATTTGTTTTGTTTTTATTAAATTTATTGGGTGACATTGGTTAATAAAATTATATAGGTTTCAGGTGTACAATTCTATAATTCATCATCTGTGTATTGCATTGTGTGCTCATCACCCAACGTCGAATCTCCTTCCGTCACCATGTATTTGACCCCCTTTACACTCTTCTACCTCCCCGCCAGTACCCACAAAATGGAACTTTAGTCTTATAAGTCTTTTCCCAGTAGATGTCTCATGTATTTTCTGAGAAATCCTGACAGTGTTTCTCCCTCGCCACCTTCTGGAAACTGCTGTCTCCTCCACCCTGTTTCTAGTGCCTAAGTGGAAGGATTCTCCTTCTCCCCGGCTCCCATGCCCCCCCTTACCTACAACCTTAGGGTGGTAGTGAAGTACGGAAGAGGCCTAACCAGGCTTTTTACATGAGCAACTGATGTTTCTACAGCAAGCATCTGATCATCTGATCGTGTCACTGCTCCTTTCAGTCCTGAGGGCCCATCAGTCTCTGCAGAGTAATGCCCGAGCTACTTAGCGTTCCCCCGCTCCAGCTGTCCCCCACCCTCTTTCCTCACACCCTGGGGTCTAGCCAGGCTGCATTCCTTGGCATTCCCTAGACTTGCTACGATTTCTCAGCCTGGTGAAGTTGGCATATGGTTCCCTCTGCTAAGACTACTTATTTCTAGGTTTCTTCACGCTTCAAAATGTAGGTCATACAGCACTCTCAGAATCTCCAAAGAAGTCAGGGCTCCTCTCCACCCTGTCCCTTCTCCAAACTCTCCCCCTGAGTGTGAGAAATATCTTCAAGATTGGCCAATACTGTTGATTTTTAAATCCACGTGAGGCAATCCTTATGGCTTCCTGATGTGCTGCCAAAGCACGGAGCTCAGAGACTGCTCCTGTGGCCTCAGCCTGAGGCGGCCTGGGGTGGGGAGGCAGGAGATGGCTGAGGACTGGACAGAAGGAGGCACTGAGGGACTCGGGCTTTTTCTGTTATAGGCACCTTGGCTTGCATAGTCCCCATGATTTGTCCTAACTCACTCATTCAACTGACTTAGGGCCAAAGCTGATCGTTAGTTTATGTGCGCACATTTCTCTGTGCGACTCTGAAAGAAGGGACTTCTCCTTTAAAAAAGGTTTGGTAATCCAGGACACCTGGATTTCTTTCTATATAAATGTATATTGATATCCCATTTGATGTGTCTTTCTTCCCCTAGGAGGCTGTCGGTGGCTCCCAGGCTGAGGTGGATAGTCTCCTCCGGGCTCCCATAAGACTTTGTTCTTACATCTGATATAGCACGTTTGGCTTTGTTTATTCTTTATTTAATTCATGTGTTTCTCCACCAGACAGGGATCTTCTCAAGAGAAATGATCGTGTTACTCATATTGGTGTCCTCAGTATCTAGTATGGTTCTTGTCCCATGGTCTTTTCTCAATATATATTTAATATGTGAATCAATACTCTTCAATGCCTTAGTTCTTATTCAGTCCTTGTCACATCATAGCAATTGATCATATATTATCATGGCTTGTCCTATAATAAGTTAGCATTTACAAGTCTCATCCCCCCATCAAAAATCAAACTCTGTACATATTGCTGTCCATTCCTGTCCCTGTCTTAGCCCCTTTCCAGGTGGTCTCAATGGCTGGTTATGTCTGCAGTCTGTTCTACCCTGACTCAAAATTAAATTAGAAAGTAATTGAATCTGCATATCCACTTTCTCATCCAAGGAATCAGGAAGGCGTGAAATATTCAAGCCTGGGACAGAGTTGCTAAATGAGTCCATGAGCCTACATAGGAGAACCCCATAAATACCTGGAGGCTAGGCTACCTAACTGGCTTCCTCCGCTTGGGCTTCTAGGATTCCTGTGTCCTGGCCAACGCCTCCCTGACACAGATGCCCACTCCCACACGAAGCCTTAACCACTCTGGCCAGAGCCCTGGCTCCCTATGGGAGCTCAGCCAGTGTCTCCCGCCAGCACCTGGGATCTGCCCATTACTTTGTTCCAGACAGCTCTACTCCAAAGAAATTGGGCCCAGCCTGCCTTCCCTGTTCGGGTGACTTGGGTGACATAAAAGAGCTAGCCAGTGCCTAAAATGTAGTAGGCAGTTATCATATTACTTCTCTGTGTCACCTAGTGGTCACCTGGGGCTTCCTCCTTCCCCCTCAGCTCATGTAGAAACTCCTGTTGCAGGCCAGAGCTCATCGGGATTTCCCACAGCTCGCTTCCCTCAGCTCCTCTGGGAAGCCTTTCACATCTGCTTCGTTACATCCTGACCATCCACCTCTCTCTTTACACCAGTTTCTATAAGCAGTCCAACTAAATAAAACATTTTGTGATTTTCTGTGGATTTTTAGTCAGGTCGAGAGGCTCTGGGAAGATAGGGGTTCTTCTCTGTAGACTTTACTGTCTGGCTCTATCTGACTTTTCACCCCTCGGTGTCCTCTCAGGTGACCTAACCTGCTGTGCAAAGCCCCAAGGACAAGTGCCTGGTGCTCATACAGCAGTACCCCTGCCAGGAGTTTTCATTAAGTTTCCTTCTTTTCATTATACTTGTTCTGGATGCAGTTTCTAGTATGACTTGGCACTCTGTCCGAAAACAGTTCTTTCTCTCTAAATCCCTCCGCTTCCCACCTGTTCAACCACTCTCCCCCCCAAAAGCAAAACCCCCTTTTTGTTTCCGACTATTATTCTAGAAATGGGCTGCATCTGCTATGCCTTGGATGGGTTGGCCTGTGCCCTGAGATTTGGTCTCCCTTCCCCCAGCCGATATACATTGTTTGCCACTAAACCCCTGCTTTGGGAAAACCTTAACAATTGACTGGGACAGCAAAGCTTTTTTGTTTCATAGATGTGTGTGCTGAGCCCGAAGCTGTGTTTTCTGAATTTGCACGTAGGGAAGCAGATTAATCAAAAAGATCTTAAGCAGACACTGTTTGTTTTGCATGAACAAACAGCGATTGCTCCTTGTTTAAATTTAATAGTTAAAAATGAACAGTTCTAGTGATAATTACCACTTATTTATATTGGCATTTTACTTTTTAAGTTCTAGTTTAATTCAACTGAATCATATTTATCAAGCCAAAGGTTAGGTGTTCCTGCCTTTTAAGATTAGAGAAGACAGTGAACTTCCTAAGAAAATGCCCCAAATTAATAATCATGTGTAATAGACATGTCTTTTTTGGGGGGAGGGGTAAGAAGAGAAATAAAAGAACAGTAGATCAAAGGAAATAACTATAACATTTGTCTACTAACATAGGGGGAAATACATAGAAAAATCATCATTGCTGTTTACATTCGCATATGGCTGACTTTGGTCATCGGACCAATGAAACATGTTTGTCACAGAAGACACTGCAGTATGAACTCTAAAAACGTCACACCACATGACTAATCCTACTGATGCAGCACTTACCACACTGCAAGTGAGAATGTTGACAGTGGCATTTTTAACAAGAATGTTATTCATGATAATCTTAAGATTTATGAAATGCATTGCTAGCTTAAGAATCATGCTTAATTTTAATCCTGTTTCTAACCACCACCAAGAGGACATGTCACTTTTTCATCGTGACAATCTATTTATACCTCTCTTTAAAATGTGTCTTTCCAGTGCATGGTAAACAGGTATTTTAATTAACTCATCTATATGGGAGCTTCCTATGTGCTTCTAGTAAATAATTCCAACAGAAATGTTTGAAAAGAGACCAAGTTATAAATTGAAAACAATTACCAATTTGAAATTAGAAATGGAGTACATTTCATATAACGTGTTTATAAAAATGTGCCTTCGGTTGTTTTTGCTTTCAAAATTTAAGACACGATTTTAATTATGGAATTATAGAAATAGAACAGCTTCACAGGTTACCAAGATCAACCTCTCCTCATTTGCCTGGATAAAGTAACAGAAGGTTAATTATGTATTCGAGACTACAGAACTGGTGGGACAGGCAGAACTAATTCGGAAAGCTCCGGATATCTAGATTACCATTCTTTCTCCAACCTCAGTATTCCAGCAGTAAATGAAATTACTTTCAAGTATTAAGCTTCATTGTATTTTAATAAATCAATTTTCTAAATGAAATTAAGATATCAATATTTCAACCAGTCCGACCATTGATTTTGTGTGGATATAGTTTCCTGCTTATAGTATTTTGCATATTTAATATTCAAGATGTTCTTTCCATAGACCTAATTTTCAACCCCTACAGTTACTCAAGGTTGAGGAAAGGATAAAACATTGACTTTCAATGTTTGCATCTTTTATGCCAAATGAGAATTCAAAAAATTAGTTTCAGTGAAGTTTTGATAAAAATATGACTTGATTTGTAGAAGAATACATTAATAGGAAATATATATTCATTTTCAGATAAGTAAAATGCTTAATCCATTATTCCTAAGCTGATTTTTTTTGTTGTCTTATAAGATTAGGTTGCTGATTCCATTTTATTAGAAAAGTGCTTTACAACACTCATTGAACAATACTTCATACAAATAATCTTTCTTGAGAATTTGTAATAAATCGGTGACTTTCTGACAATTAAAAATAAAAATAGCCTTCATATATCACTGTATCAGATAAGCTGCTTCCAGCTACAAGAAACAGAAGTCCTAAATTAAACTGACTAAACCTCAAGGAACTGTATTAGCTCACAAAACAGAAAGTTTGCTTTGGTTGATTTGGTGGCTCAACCATGTCATCAAGGACTTGGGTTCCATTTAATCTCTGACAACGGGTGTCCAAAATGCCAGCTTCATCCTCTGTAAGGCATTATCCCCATTTTACAAACAAGGAAATTTATGACCTTCAAATGATGCCTTCATGGTCCCTTTGTGGTCATAAAATGCCTGCTGGTATCAATCCGGGTAATATTGTAATATTATTTACATCCAATGGGAGAGGCAGACATTAGCTTCTTGTTACTCTCTATTAAGAGAAAGGAAGAATTTTCACCAAAGTCTTCAGTACGCTTCTCTTTGCATTTTATTGACCAGAACCGGGCCTCACATTCATTCTTATACCAAACATTGGCAAGGTGGTGGGGTCACTTTTAACTTAGACTCAGGCTTGAGTCAGGGGCCAGTTCTCCAGCCACACACTGCTGCTGCTCTGTGAGGAGGGGAGAAGCTCTGCATTGAGCAGAGGAGGCCCTGGCTCCCTCCCCGAAACACTCCACTTCTTTGGCTTCCGTGGCATCACACTCCTAGTTCACCTCCTGCCTCTCTAGTTCCCGCTCCTCAGACTACTTATCAGGCTCCTTTTTCTCTTCCTCCTCCTAAATGTGAGAATTACCCAGGCCTCAATCCTCAGTCCTTCTTTTTCTTTTCTCTAAATCTCTCCCTAGGTTAACTTACCCATTCCATACCATTGAATATCACCCTGAGTTGATAGTCTCCTACCCAAAACTTCCTCTGGAGCTTCAGATTCACATATCCAGCTTTATTCCATGTGGACATTCAGGAACTCACGTTTCTACCATTTTATGTCTCAACAGTGGTTCTCAAACTTGAGCAGGAAGAGAATTCATCCTGATGGGCAGTTAGAAGTCTTCATCCCTCTCCAGTCTCATAATAGCAGCTAACCAGCAGCCACGCTTGCTTGCTTGCTTTTATTTTCTGCAGTGCTCGCCGAGAGTCTTCACACTTGCTTCCACACTATTCTGAGCCTGGGTCCTAATTTATGAAAGTGACTGAGTGACAACATGGAGAAGCTAATGCCATCTAAAGAAGGTTTTTATTACTTACATTTCCCAAGAGAAAGGAGCCACACCACACAGGGCCAAAGGGGAAGTGCCAGGCTTTGGTCAAGTGGCAAAAGACAGGAGTGAGGAGAAAGCTTAGGCCAAATCTTTTATTGGGGCTTCCACAGGGCAGGCATGGCAGGGCCGAGTAAACATTTGAGGACTGGCTAGTTTGAATCATTCTGACAGACTTTAGGCTACAGAATTGATCTCTCATTGCCTGGTACCTGACCCTGGGATGATTCGGGACAGGAGAAATATCGTCTTGGTGTGTGAGGACTGGATAAAGTGTGTACTGGGGAGTGTAGATTCAGGTCGGTCTGCATTCGAAAGGAGTGCTCCCAGTTTGATCCTTTGCTATGATTAAGAATGGTCTAGCCCTGGGAGGGATAATCTTCCACTAAGTCTGGAAGGCTCCCAAAATGTCAAAACATCATAAGATGCAGAAAATGCAAAAATGATTAATACACACTTCTCTCTGCTCTGCATATGGCGAATTCATTCTTATTCTTTAGTCTCAGTTTAAATGTTGCCTCCATAGAGAGGTCTTTCCAGAAACATCTTGTTTTAGCAGACATCAGTCTACTTCACAGATCCCTGTTTATTTCCATCTTATCACTCATCACAACGTATAATTTTATTTTATAATTTAATATTTGTCCTCCTTGCTAGGAGTCAGCTTCACCAGGACAAGAATCATGTCCTTTTTATTCATCTTTGTATTACTTATCTGGGGAGACAGTTTTCACTGGTGACTCAAAACTACTTCCCCTCCTTTCTTTCTTACTAGCAGAATCCCAGTTTAGTTCAAGTATCACGAGATTCTTGATCTCAGGGAACACGGGACTAGTGGTCTAAGGGCAGGCATATAATCCAGTTGTAGCCATTGAGATACAACAAGAAATCAGGAAAATCTGTGAGCTGTGTGAGGACATAGTCTGGAGTCACAGCAGCCATGTTGCAACCATGAGGGAAAGGTCAAGGGAATTGCAGAGGTGCTAATCCTGAGACCTGATGCCATTAAGCCGCTGTACCCACCTAGAAACCACCTAGCAATCGTTAAGGGAGACAATAAAAAACACTATATGTTAAGGCCACTTTTTTTTTAGAACATTTAAAATTTTTAACCCTTTCTCTACAAGTTACCTAGACTGCTTTCAATTAAGAAAATTGTAGAAAGTTAGTGACTGACACAGCGAACTCCAGGCAGTGGCACGTGTCAATTTTCCAGAGTCCTGCCGGATGGGCGGCTGAATGCATTGCTCAGAGGCTCCGCTCACAGTCGCTGGAATCAACAGCGGCGGATTTTAGTCCACAGGTCGCTTTTTCCCATATTTCTTTGTAAACTCTTCAGCATTCTTACAGAATTTTTTATGGTCCTTCGAGTATTCTTCAGCTAGGTCAGCCCAGAGGAGGTGCTCCTGCTGGGGGTCATTCCCCAGTTCTGTGAGGGACTGGATTAGTTGGTTGGTTTTAGTTTCTGGCTTCTAGTTTTCAGCGCTAATTGCTGGCAGACAGACCTGCCTCTTTTCATCGATGCTGGGGTGATGGAGCTTTGTTTTAAATGTGATCTTTGGCAGTTTGAATGGGTACTCTGCTAGAAAGTTGTTTTTGATTCTGAAGGACCACTTATCATTTAGAGAGTTGTCCTGCTGGCCGCCATCTGTGTTTAAGCCACTTTCTGTCTAAGTGGTTAGATGAGGCCAAAAGTATTGTGACTTAGCATATTGCTTGATGCATGCAACCAGTCTGTGCTCAATTAACGCAGGTATTTGTTGTTGAACGAATAAAAGACTACATAACTAAAGTAAAATGAGAAAGATTGAGGCAGATATTCAAATATTTTTCATAAATAAAAGACACAATTTTGTTATTTCAGAGGGAGAAAGGTGGGTACAGGGCACATATTACACAGATTGGCTATCTTTATTAGCCAACTTATACAAATACTCTTTTATTCATTTAAATACAAACTTAATGAGGACTTACTACTTTGAAAGGTACTACGATAAGGAGTAACTTAGCTACTGTTTGGAAATACAGGTCACTTAGATACTTAGATACAGCCCCTTAAAACCCGGCGATCTTAAAGCAAGTCACTAAATCTTGCTTAACTTTAGTTTACTTCTCTTTAAAAAGGAAATAGTCATACTTTTAAAAGGTTAGCGTGATGAGATAATATCCTAAAGTGCCCATTTTTCTATATGCCTAGCAAATCATAAACAGTTAATAGTTTTATAATTGTTATTATTATTTAGCATAATTCAAGGAAATAGAACATAAAGGTGAAAAATATATCGCCCCTTTCCATAACTAAAATATCAGAAAACATCGAAACAGTATAAAACAATGCGAGGAATGTGAAGGAAGGAAAAGTCTACTGTCTTGGAGAATCAGTGTTCCAGTAGAAGAGGAGACGTCCAATCTGGGCTTTTAAGGAACGGTTGCACGTCAACATGCACAGATGAGCAGGGAAGCACGTGTTTTGTGGTGGCCGAAAGAGGGAGACACGATAAACACATTCCAGGCAACGAAACACAGGGAAGAGAAGGCAGGACGTCTGGGCAGCGCCTGGCGCCCGTGTGGACCTGCAGCGGAGGCCGTGGAGCGGAGCCCAGGGAAGGGCTGCCTCGTGGGGGAGTCTCGGCACCTCACCAGAAAGGCTAGAGCTTTTATGGCAGGCACTGAGGTGCCATGAAAGGGTTTTGAAGCCAGGCAAGAAGGTGACATGATGAAAGTGTGGCGGACGCTGTTATCTCCCTCCCCACAGCCATTCCTTTCTTTAATTTGCCCAGCTTTAATGATTGACGGCCACAGCTCTGACAACATAACACAAGTCTGAGCAGTGAGCTGTAAGGGAAACCTGCTGGGTGCTTCTGGAAAAAGTACAGAGAAAAATATACAAGGAGAAAATCATTTTTAAATCTCCTTTTGCATCTGGTTCCCCTTGCTGAACTTATGTTGCTGTGTAGGGATGTGTGCTTAGAGCTCCAGCAGCAATGTTGGGTCCATGAGGAAAGATCTCTCTCACACATTGAGAATGGCTAAGTGGAGAGATTCAAGAAATCTGGATCTTTGATGATATCATTGAAATGTTGAGTCAATTCTGGGCCTGCCTACTCCCAGATGACGAGTTAACTAAGCTGTAGATATAGTATTGTTTAAGCCACTATTAGTCAGGGTTCCTGTCATTGGTGGCCACATCATTCTAACGCTGTGATGGATGTTTTAGGAAGATTTGTAGGGGACCAATGGGGACGGATAGATCCAGCGATGCAAATAAAGTCAGACGAGTAGAAAAACAATTACTGAGCACATCTTGTGTGCAATTTTTAAATTAAGGAACACATGTATAGCACTTACAGTGTACCGGACACTACGAAGCATTTTGCACATTTAATTCTCAAAAAAACCCCCTATGAGGTAAGCACTACCATTATCCCCATTTGGCAAATGAGAAAACCAGAACATAGAGGTTAGTAATTTAAGGTCACACGTGTAGTAAGGGATGGAGCAGAAAGTCAGAGCAAGTTTCACCTGATTCCAGAGTTCGAACCTCCATGCCAAGTTCCCAGTTCGAAGCCTGTTCCAGACACTGAGTCAAAGGAGTGGCTTCAGAAATGTAAAGGGAGAAGCTCATGCAAGACAGATTGTAAAGACAGGTTAGGCAAGAATTAGGGGTAGATTTTATGTAAAGAGAAAGGATGAAAGGTGAATCTGTTTTTTCAAAGCTAAGTTAAAACAGGGATACTCTTTTTAGAAAAGGAAGTCTCGAAAATGAATATTTTAAATTTATTTACGTGTACACTTTAAAAGCGTTGTCAGCATATCCAGTGAGTTAGGGTCAACTCCAAAAGCAGATATTAAGATGCACTCTCTGGTGTTTAAGTGTCTGTTTCTACGTGCATCTGAAAAACGTGATCCAGGAGGAATAGGTGGGGCGTCTTCTAGTTAATCCTTTTGCCATTTAAGATCCTTGAGGCAGTCCTCCAAACAAAGCTCCCAGATAATCCACCTCCCCCCTCAAAGCGGAGTGGGATCGCCTGCCCCCAACTCGGGCCTCTGCCACTGCCACACATGATCTCCCTCAGTGTAGGACACAAAGCATCACTTAAGAACACAACATATTGTCCTGCTATGGAAGAAGTCTCATGGTATGAACTGTATTCAAGGTCTCTGTGGGCTGGTTCCTGGGCAGGAAGCCCACAGCTCGTCTGCACAGTAGCTTCACTCCTTAATCACTCTGTCTTTCCTTTACAGAACCTTACTTCTGCTCTTCAGCTAAGGCAGATTATTATTATTATTTTTTTAGGTTCCATAGTGACCATAGAAGTTCAGCTCTAGGTCAAGGCATTGGTTTGGGGTTCAAATGACTTTTTTCATCTCCACCTGAAGCTCGATTTGGTGGCCTCCAGAATTCAGCTTAATTCATTCCATAAACTCCCATTGAACATTGAAGTGCCAGGCAGCATTGCTAGAAGCTTAAGGTCTGTGAGAGTGGCACTTCTCAAACTGTAATGTGCAGGAGGAAAACCCTGGGCATCTTCTTAAAAACGTGGATGGGAATGCAGTGGGTGTGGGGTGGGGCTTGCGAGACCGCACTTCTCAAAGGCTTCTGGGTGAGATCCGTTTCGAATGGCAATAAAGGAGGATGGGAATGTAAACAACCAAGTTCAAGCAATAAAGATTTGCAGATGCTATGATAAACATGTGAGAAGACTAAGAACGGCGGGGGGTTCCCAGTTTCTCTGGTCCTGGCGTGGGCTGCTTCCTGGGTAAGCTTCCCTAGACTTTTGTTTCATTTCAGTATTTCTGGTCCCACTCTAAACCCCTGCCATCAGCTCCTGCTCGGAACATTTACTAAACACCTACTCACAGCTATTCTTCTCTTTATGTCTACAAAAGCATCTCTCTGCACCGCTATTTCTGCATTATACCTCCTTTATTCCACTTAAACCTTTACAGAATTCCTTCATTTTGGCTTCTAATTTTTTATGCTTGGTCATCAATCACCCCTCAGGAGATTCAATTTTCCAGGCGTACAACGCCAAATTCCGTGATCTCATACAATGCCTAAGTCTATGATCTCATCTTTATGAACACCAGTAGTACATAAACAGATGCATGTTATAACTTTACATTTATTTACTGGTTCTTTGTATATTACACTAATAATAGCTAACTCTTATGGAGAGCTTGAAATATGCCAAGTACTGGGATCTCATAAAAGCCTTTAAGATAGATATTAATGTCACCTCATTTTGCAAATTGAATCTAATTGAAACGGAGGTTAAGGTCACGTTGCCATAACAGGGCGGGCAACAATTTGAAACTCGCACAGCACTTAGATCTTCAGAGAAGAGTGTGGTTTAAAATAAAACTAGCTACAATATGATTTACTCACCACTGTGGCAAGGTTGGGAATGTATGTTAACTATTCCTGTGGCATGGGAAATTTTCCTCATGAACAGAAGGAATTAGACGTATTCTCTTCTTCCTATGAATGAAAGGGCATTGAGGGAGATCTGGTATTTAATAAATGTACTTTTCAGACCTAGTTAAATGGCTGTGCCATGGCAGCTTACGAGTCACCAAACTCTTAGACAAGTCACTTAAACTCTTAATTCAGCTTTGCCTTATGTAGATGAGAGATTCACTTTTATTTGATGCTTTAGGTTCTGATCAAGCCTTTCAGTCGAGTGTCTCGAAATGCAAATACAAAGTTTGGTTTAATAAAATCACCCGGGTTTAGCAGTAAATCTGATCTCGCTGGAGAATTGTATCATATTGGGTTCCTTTTATGCTGTCACTATAATTGAATTGCCTCTTCGCCAAAAGGATTATTTTGAACTCATGAAAAACTTCTTAAAAAAATAAGTGACAATGAAAGCCCAAAGGACATTGAATATGAAACCAAATTATTATAGCATTAAAGGATCCAAGTTAAATCCATGGAGGCAAGAAAATTCAAAGCAAGGTTTTAGGGATAAAAATTCCTTCAGTTTTATGCCTCACTGCATGTCTGCATGTGCGTGGCCACTTCCTCGAACATGTAGGAGAGAGCAGAGGCTTCAAAATCATGCAGCTGATGACTTCCTTGGACCTTTAGATCAGCGAAGAAACTAAAAATATTGGTAATAGGAGCAGGATCCTAAGGGACTGATCCAATTGTTTTTTCAAATAAAGCTTTTCATTATTACTATTCTCTCATCTTTTTTTTTTTTGTCCTCGGTATTTCCTTCAGCATATTTCCCCAAAGCTGTCTTTTGACCATCAAAATGATACCACAAAAAATGATATTATATTTCAAGTGCTATTAGCATCCCTTCACCTGACTTAATCAACTCCCACCCCTAACCATTACCTTTTTCCAGATTCTGTCTCCTCTTCATTTTTTTCCCTCTGTGTTGGCCCATCCTAACAAGAACTATCCCTCTTGGTTCTTTTAATTTGCCCCACTATTAAACTTCAAGTACAAATTCATTTCTTATGTGGGTGCCTTCACCAGATCTTGGCACTGTCCTCCTGATGACCATGTCCAGCTGTTTCAACATGTATTCGTGTGGGTGTTCTAATATAAGCAGGCAAGGACAGTGTTCCAGAATCAGTGGGCAAGTAGCAGCTTTTGTCTGTTGTATCGTATTATTCAAAGAGCTTTGAACTTACCTATAATGTGCTTCATATTGAGCCTAAAAACAAATGTTTTCTTGCTCTTCCTATAACAAATTAAATATTCTGGAGCCCCTCTCCTTTCTGCAGGGTAACTCTTTTCTATAAGTGACAATAAGCTCTGTTAGCTCCCCAGATTCTTTTTTTATGGCAACTAGAGGGTGTCCCTGCCTTGTGTAGGCTCTGGTGAATACACAGTGAAGCTGTTTTGTCCAGTGCTGTGAACAATTCCCGTTGCTTCTCAGATTTGTTTAGCAATGTCTTTGGTTCAGTCCTGTACACAGCTTTGCAATTCAGAGCATCAGACCTGCTTTATTTCTCTCCTTCTTTCTCTCTTTGGAATCAAAATGGTCCAAAATTTGGTAATTCCTCTTGCGTGGTTTCAATTCAGTATGTTAACCTTTTCTTTCTGGTTATTATCCATGCTACAGAAAAAATCTCGGAGGGTGGCAAACCCACTTAGATTTTCCTTTTTAACGTTAAATCTAAGAGAAATATGCTGATTAATCTGTATTCTACACAACTCTTTTTATCTCTATATCCCTTTCTCCACCTATATCGATTTATTCAAATGAGTGAATACAGTGCAGTTCTGCATCTTTTTCACAAGATGGCACTGTAACTTTCTGTTTAGGATCGAGCAGGAAAATAACAATCGAATTCTAAAATTTATAGTTTAAATTACATAAATTGTAGTCGAATATTAAAGGGACTATAATAGTACAAAACTATATGATGATCTAATTTTCTGTAAGATATTTTAACTCCTTAAAAAGGTAATCAGTGGAAATCAAAATGAACTCAAGGAAATTTGTATTTTTATTTCTCCCTTGTTTTTAATATCTATTATATCAAGAAAGCTTTTTTTCTTTTAGAATAATATAATATGGTATTTCCACTGATGCAGAGATGCTAGACTTCTATTTAGTTTCTACTTTTTTGATTCAATTTTTCAATTTATTTATATAATAAATACCTGGAGAGCAACCATTCCATTCTTATTAATATATAAAAAGTCAGAATTTTTTTCCCCCAGAAATTTAGGCTGGGGGGGAAAATCATAGAAGTATGAATTCAAATTGGGGACTTATTACCATCTATGAGCACAAACCTATAAAGAGTAGACCCTTCTCAAAAGAAGGTATAGATAATACAAGTGATAGGGGAAATGAAAGAAAAAGTAAAGAATACATAATTATTTAAATTCTATGTCTGGGGCCCTAAGATATGCATTTCAAGTTACTAAGGCATAATAATAGTGAGCATTTATTGAGCTCTTATTCTACACTAAACACTATGCTGGAGTCTTTAAATGGATGAGCTCAAATAACTCTCAAAGCCTTATGAGGTGGTGACTATTGTGGATGAAAACAGGGACTTAATGGAAAGTAAACTCACAGGGCGATCTGATCATAAATCCCTAACTGGTCATGGTGGGTAGTCATGCCCCAGGCCCGTAACTTCTTTAGTAAAAGGTTTATATTTGCCTTAAGCCAGCCTTGTTCATTGTTCCTGTGACTCTAGGTTAACATACCTTTGAAATACCAGAAGTAATACCCCTTGGAGGGGGTATTAACCCTCAAGAGAGCACATAATCTTGTTACCTCTCCTGTAATTCGATTCCTGCCTCGCTTTCTCCTCACCTCCTTGTAATCTTCCTTACATTCCCTTCTTAATCTCAAATGCATAAAAGAAGCTGCGAAACTATTATTCTCGGGCGCATGTGAGATCTTGTTTCTTGGCATATGCTGTCAGATTGTTTCAAATAAACTTATAAAAATTCTCTTTCTTAGGTTTCTTAGATTGACACTATTATTATCCATATTTTACTTGAGAGGAACTGATACTTAGTAAGATTATTCATCATTCATTTCTTCTTTCGGCAAGTGATTATTGAGTGCCTACTATGTGACTTGAACATTCGAATGTGGCTCAGTTGGAATTAAACCCAGAATCTGCCAAGACCAAAGCCCAAGACTCCTTCACTTAATTACAAAGCTATAAAGAATCAATTTCTCAGATAAGCCTAACAGGCAATTAAGTGGTGAAAAAGAAAAAAAAATTCCATTATAAAACGAGTAAGCAAATTGACACACCACCAGAAACAGCATTAGCTTCTCACTCTGGGTGTTTTTCATAATGTTGATTTAAATCTTTATATAAGATTTAACTTGGCCAGAGTATGATATATATTTTAATTATACAACAATTCAACAACCATTTCTTGAACACCCACTCCATTCCAGAGTATAAAAAACTTTGGGGATAAAAATCGGCCTGAAATGACTTCCAGTTAAGATGGTGAACTAAGAGGAAGGGAAAAACCGTATCCCCTCAAAGAGCAAAAACAAAAAAATATAGAAATCTAGATAAAACATGTAAAATTATTTCAATAGTAGGTAGCCAAGCACAACACTAGGAAAAAAAAAACCAAACCAGGTGATATAAATGAAAAAGGAATTTAAAGCTCAGAATAAAAAGGAATTAAAGTTGCACTGCCCAGAAGGCTCCAGGTCATCATAACTGTGACCTTAATACTTTATGGAGATAAGACTCACGGTGCAGATTCCATCCACAGGAAGCATCCTATTCCCAGCTAAAACAAGAAGGCAAGAAAAAATCGTCCTGCTTGGAGACCCAGAGGCAACCTGGGGATGAGGAGGAAATAGTCCACATGGAGGAATCAAATCTATGCTCAAGTGAAAGGATTTAAATCCATACTACCCATATTATGCAGAAACCTCAAACTAAAATACATGATAGCTCAAAACCTCAGTAGAGGCGAGGTGAAACCACCTCTGAGAGTTGCCTTCCAGGCCCATGTGGAACTGTTAGGAAAGATAACTTATGACAGATGAATTCATAAGCAGAAATTATATGAGAAAGTTCGGTTGCAGACAAGAGAAACCTTAGTTTCAATGAAGTAGAGATTTCACAACTATGATGATAAAGTGATCTGAAGGAGACTTTAGTATAACCATGATTAAAATGGTCAAGGAAATTGGGTATGTATTTTTTAAAAGAGCAGACCATTAAGCTGAAAGAAGCTGGACCATTAAAAAATTATAGAAAAGAAACAATAGAGTCACTTGAAAACTCAGCAGACTTGTTAAATAATGGTTTAGAGACAGCAGAAGAGAAATTAGTGAATTGAAAGATAAATCTATGGAGATACCCATAGCACAGATAGCACAGCACAGAGAAACAAAAAGATGGGAAATATGGAAGAAGAGTGACAAGAAATAGAAGCTAGAATGAAAAGATCTAGGTATGAAAAGAAAATGGCTAAGAGATTTCTGGAAGTTAATAAAGATATGAGACCTCAGACTAAAGAAGCACATTACTCTAAGAAAGATAAATAAAAATAAATTCATACTTAAACACACAGTAAAAATTGCAGGATAAAGTAATCAGAGAAGCTTGCACCCTTGTCACCTCTGCATCGTTTCTTTTCCCCCATCCTTTGAGGAATTTTTCAGCTTATTCTTAATTCTGAGCCCCGAGTATAACCTCTTACCCATACGCCCTACTTGTACCTAGCAATTCAATTTCACATTCACATTGTGTAGGATACATTAGGTCGAAAGTCTGGGGAAGTCAGTAAGCCCATTCGAAAGTCAGTGAAAAAATTTGGGAAGAGTAGCATTGTTTTCCTCCAGGAGACAAAGCATTTTCGAAACCATAAATAAATAACAGGCGGAAAGGAGCAAAATGTTTTCTGCTGATTCTTCCCTCCCCATCTCCAATCCCAGGCATAACTGAGCCAGGCAAGTAAAGATGCAGGGAAGACCTTCGAACAGCAAACCAGTCTCTTCTTTTATAGCAACATATGTCCTCATGGAGATCAACATTCTCTCCTTTTAGAGAATAGAGTGAGAAATACAGGACTGGTAAAATCAGTCAGTAGCAAAGTGATGAAGCAGAAGGTTGGCACTGTCCTGTCTGTACTCTAGCAGACGGGGTCTTTTGAGGCTTGTTGGATGGTACCGGAGGCAGACAACACAGAGGGACCTTCTGTAAATGCGGGGAGAGGAAATGCAGCAAGGTGTCAGACTGAGCCTGAGGCTCAGGAAAAAGCCTACAGGGAGTGACAAGAACAAAGCAGCTGCCTAGAGAAGCAGCAGCCCCTCGGTTCTATGCTACACAGGTAAGATGAATATCCAGGAATAAAAGGTACAGAAGGGCAAAACTGCCAAAGGAGGAAGAAAGAGGAAAGAAAATGGTGCCCAAGTCCAAGACATTTATACCTAGGACATCAAAAATTGAGTAATTATCCAATGATTCATTCATTCATCTATCCATCCATTCATTCATTCATGCAACAAGTTTTATGGAACTGTTATTACATGCCTGCAATTGTGTAAGGTGCTGCACAAAGATGACATAATAAAATCCCTGTCCTTTAGGGTTCGATGAGGAAGGCTGACAAACAAGCAGACACAAACAACGTGGTCATTTACCATAGCAGAATATAAGATGCTGTGGGAACTTAGAGGAGAGAACAACTTTTTCCTAGGGTCATAGAGAAGGCTGGAAAAAACTTCACGGACTGTGTCTTTAATGGGTGCATAGGAAAAGTTAAGACACGGAGGCGAAGGACAGGAACTGCAGTTGGTCCATGGGTGTCAGAACCCAAGTTGCCCATGGAATAGGGTGGGGGATGAGGCTAGAGAGGTGGGCAGAAGCTAATTCATGAAAGACCTGTGCCAGCATAAGGAATCTTGACTTTATGTTGTAAGAAATTCAGAGAAAATAAAAGATTTCAAACTTATTAATGAACTACCCAACAGCCATCCCCAACTTCCTTCTTCCTTGTCCATCTCTCTCTGTCTCTCTCAGGAAGGTTAAAAACAAAAAACAACAAAAAAAAACTATGTATTCATTTTCCTGGTCCCATGGCCATAGGACCTAGTTCCGGTCAGTATGACAGTAAGAGCAAGTCTCATGGATAGGCTTCTGGCAAAGCTTTTTCCTCCCCGATAAAAGCAGGCAGGCTTGTGAGAGGAGTCCCCTGGCCACACACTTGCTTCTTGTCTTTTAGTTCTGAGGCCTAAGGACATGGTGGCTGGTGCTGCAGGGAATACGTGAATCACAGAAACATCAAGCAAATGCCCTGAGATGTAGAGCTGCTGATCTAATCCCCAAACCATAGGCATCCAGGAGTTTTGTTACATATACAATATTCTTATGGTTTAAGCCACTGTCAGCTTGAGTTTTGTGTAACATGCAGCCCAAAGCATCCCTGTGACAGAGAGTGAGTTATTAAGAATGACTAAAACGTGGTGTTCACAAACTAAATTAAACTTATTCTAAATACCGAGGATTCTAAATCTGTATTCTACTGACTGTTAATCGATTTTGCAAAGCGTTTACTACATGTGTGTCGCAGATATAGGAAATGCCTCCTACGGTTTAAAAGTATCCTTTACTTTCAGCATGTCATCAGTGGTATGGTGGGTTGGTCACAGTTCTCATTCACTAGTATTGTTACTCTTGAATTATATAAGACTATTAGCTTCATCATCATCACTTCAGTTTGTTTTGCACCTTTGGTTAAACTTACAGGCTTATTTTCATTTGATCTATAGTTTTGCAGACATTTGGCTCTCGTTCACGTGTATGTACATTGTGCTTCAAAAGTGAATCTCACCAGAAACTGGTTTGTAGGAAGACACTTCCTGGGTGATGGGCTGCGACTGGAATTGTGATTTTTTTCCCCCCAATTTACTCATGCTATCAGGGTGCCTTAACATTACATATAATTACATTAGCTTAAATATGAAATCATGCTCATATTCTTCTCCTAAAGTATAAGCGGTTCAAGTGTGTTATCATACAGATAGCTGCCTGTTTTCCCCATTCGCAGAGGCGTTCTCCATCGTATGCGGGCAACCAGGTTTGGTACTACATTTCTCTAGAACGTTTCTCTAAGATTGCTCCCAGGACTGCCCGAGTGTACTGCTAACTGCCACTTGGAACCTGACCCTTAATCCACTCAGTAGTCTGATGCCATCTTCCCTGAGGCCACCATGTTTTTTTGGATCTCTGCAGATAAGTACATCGCGCTGTTCAGGTATCTGCAAATTTTCCACTGGAACATTAGCAGGGAAAGAATAAATTTCTAGCTAAAAATTTTTTTTTAGTTTAGTATCAAAAGGAATGTGACTTAAAGAGTTTTACCTTCCCAAAGAGGTCAGTCTCCCTTCATGCCTGGGTCAGTCACGCCCCCTCTTACGGCTCCATCCAGCTGGAACTCCCCTTTCTTCTCCCAGGGACACGCTGCATCTTCGCATAGTAAGAGACCCCGGTTCCTCATTTTTCCCTTCTTCCCATCATATAGCACCCCAAATATATGCTGCAGTCTGGTGATTGGGGTTAGATTCCATTCCCATGTGTAAAAGTGGGTATAGATTTTCTATTTTGAGTATCTGTTCTACTTTCCTGGTGTCTTCACCTGTAATATGCAGATAATAATAGTATCGATCTCAGGAGTGGCGAGGAGAATTATGTGATAGCTCACAGCTTATAATAGTGACTGGCATATAAAAATTGCTACAGAGAAGTTTCTTTTAAAAAATAATGTGAGAGTTTCCTTTGACTGTTGTATCTAATTAAGATAGATATAGCTCCCAATGATAAATACTAACTTTTTTTTCTGAAGTAGAATGGTCAAGTCCAGTGCCAGGGCTATTAGTTTGTTTAAATAAATGAATAAATTAGCACTAAGAGGTTGAATAGTACATTCCAAAGAAATAGAAATGCAGAGGAAAAACAGACTGGAAAAAGGCATCAAATTATTTAAAAAACAACATGAAAAGAAAATAATGAAATTAAAAATGAAACAACAGAATGGGCTATATAATAAATATATTTTTTGGAAGTACAGAGAGAAAAGAGGAAGAAAATCAAGTCGTTTGTTCCAATAAGCCAGCCTCAGAGTTAATGACTCTAGTTTCCTGTGGATTATGGCCAGGAGAAAATGAACGTTTTTGGTAACAGCCAATCAATCCTCACTGGATGCAGAGGTCCAGAAAATTGCCAAGGCAGTAGCAGCTATTTATGACATTCTGAGGACAAGGGATATTGGGAATTTCTTTTTATTAAGCAGCTGAGACAATGTCAGGATGCCATGAAATGGTGGAGGTGAGGCATGGAGCATGTCCAAAACTCAGCAGAAAGGCAATCGACCGCAATACGAGTGTCAGGGATGCGCTCAGTGTTTCTTGAATTCGGTTGTGTTGAATGATAAAAGAGATGTAATGGCAGTGCGAAGAAATATGGAAACTAAAGGAGAAACAGGAGAAGCTCTGTGCTTTACGCGTCTGTAGAGATAGGACTTTCGTGGCTTTTCGTGCCAAGAGAAAACTTGGTTTCAGATCCTGACCATGTCATTGACGAGTTGCTTAAATGCTTGGGACCTCAGTTCCCTCGCCCGCTAAAATGAAATAATATTAGAGGATTGTTACTAATGTGAATGAGACAATCTTAAGTTGTCCCCGGATGTTTTATAGTAAGTGCTAAATAAGAAAGTCTTTTTATAATGGAAAATTGAATATTAAAAAATTAGAAAGCATGAAACAAAAAAATTAAGAGTATTGGTTTGTGTTTGGACTACAGGTAGAAGTGAAAAGTAACTGAAAGGGATCTGACATTTATTTCAGTTCTCTAAAAAACCATAATTTAATTACTAAGCATAATCCTCATGCTGTATGTTTTTGTATATTTAGGCTAATCATAAACTATGATTGGCTTCATACTTACTACACCTAACTCCACTGAAATTATGTATCCTATTTCCGAAATTACATCTTTCCTTGAATATCTCACAGGCGTCTCAAACTTTGCATGTTCAAAACCAACCTCCTGAGTCTCTCAACACACAGGTAGATCTCTCTAGGGATTTCTCAGCATGATACATGGAAACCATGTTCACTTAATTCAAACACCAAACTTAAGAGGATTCTTTGATTCATCCTCTCCTTCAGCCCGCACGGCCAAGTCACGTTCAAGTCCTTTTCATCCTCCCTCCAAAATCTGTCCAACTTCACCTCTATCGCTACCCTCTGCTCCAAGACACTGCCATCTATAGCCTGGAATATGCAGCAGGATTCAGCTCAGCTTCCGATGTCCACTCCTGCTTGCTCGTTCATACCGCCAGAAGAGCAATGTTTTAAAAACATAAATCGGGTCATGCCGTTTGAATCCTAAAAGCCTTAATGGATTCCCTTTGAACTTAGAGTAAAATTCCAGTCCTTTCCAAGGCCTACGAAGCTCTAACTGCTCTGGCTCACAGACCTTTGGCAGTTTCCAGAACATTCTTTCTTCTGGGCTTTTATGTTTGCTATTCCCTCTGTCTGGAAAGCACTCCCCAAGCTCCTGACATAGTTGACCTCACCCTTCCATTAGTTCCCAGACAAGCCTTTTCTGAACATCTAATGTAAGCAATTCTTCCTTTTTACTTTCAATCACTATCACAACCTGTAATTATTTATTGATTTATTGCTTTAGCTTTTACTTATCTGTCTCTCCCACTAGAATTTAGGCTTTATCAGCATTGAGACTCTGTCTTATTCTGCAGTGTATCCCTTACATTCAGAATTTGCCTGGCACACATTAGATGCTCAATAACTATTTGTGAAATAAATGAATTTTTAGTATATGTCTTATTTTTCTCTTTCTGTTAATGTGGGTATATGAGTATATACATTTACACATATAGTCACTGATTTAAAACACACACACACACACACACACACACACAGTGGAAGACCCCATAAGGGTACAATCAAAAGTTTTTCTTCCTTTTTTGCCATCATTTTTTAAGTATTTGCATTTTGCTGTTTCTGTGGTTATTCAAGCCAAACATGAAAATCACTTTTTCCCACAGTAATATGCTCCTTCTGGGAAAACTTTTTAGAAAAATTCTTTGTGGTCTTGCCCAATTTGAGCACTGGTCTTATGTAAATTCAAAAAAATTTCCCCTTATAGTTCATCTCAGCTGGCAAAAATACTGATTGACAGCTTAACATTCATGTCTCTCTCTTAGAGTGGGAATTGATGTAGGGATTACAAAAGCCAGCACAGGGTAAGAGATCCACCTGGCTGCTACAAATTTGAAGTCCAAGGAACACCTGAGCCAGATGGTTTAAACGTGGCTCTTTCCTAATAATTTAGACAAAGAAGAAAATATGTCTTATTTCTCTTTCTGTTAATGTGGGTATATGAGTATATACATTTACACATATAGTCACTGATTTAAAACACACACACACACACACACACACACAGTGGAAGACCCCATAAGGGTACAATCAAAAGTTTTTCTTCCTTTTTTGCCATCATTTTTTAAGTATTTGCATTTTGCTGTTTCTGTGGTTATTCAAGCCAAACATGAAAATCACTTTTTCCCACAGTAATTGGCTCCTTCTGGGAAAACTTTTTAGAAAAATTCTTTGTGGTCTTGCCCAATTTGAGCACTGGTCTTATGTAAATTCAAAAAAATTTCCCCTTATAGTTCATCTCAGCTGGCAAAAATACTGATTGACAGCTTAACATTCATGTCTCTCTCTTAGAGTGGGAATTGATGTAGGGATTACAAAAGCCAGCACAGGGTAAGAGATCCACCTGGCTGCTACAAATTTGAAGTCCAAGGAACACCTGAGCCAGATGGTTTAAACGTGGCTCTTTCCTAATAATTTAGACAAAGAAGAAAATGACTCCCTTGCTCGATGGCATGTTTCAAATGGCTTTACAGATGGGAATTTAGGTAATGAAATCCAGGAGAATAAACCAATTTTTCCTGTTGAAAATGCAGGTTGTACTTTCAAGTGCAGCTGCCGTGTTGTAGGGGTGTAATAATGGTAATATATTTTTTCTAATTTTGCTATATTGACACTGATTTTTCTTTGGAAAAGTCTGAAACATTATGCAAATGTAAGACGTTATGATGGTTATTAATATTATTAACACCGACATTATCATTTGTGTTAGTTATCAACTACTGTGTAATAAATTTCCAATACACTTGGTAGGGTAAAACAACATTTATTATCTCATGGTTTTGGTAGGTCAGGAACCTGAGCCTGGTCCCCTGCTCAGAGTCCCTCATGGGCCGCAGTCAGAGTGCTAGCTGGTTTGCAAAAATCTCAGGACTCAAATGGGAAAGGGCCCACTTCCATGCTCACCCACGTGGTTGCTAGCGGGATCCAGGTCCACTCGGTCCATTGGCTGAAGGCCACCCCCAGTGCCCTGAGGTGCGGGCCTCTCCAGAGGGCAGCTCACAGCATGCCAACTTGCTTCTTTAGAGCAGGAGAGCAAGGGGCAAGAAAGAGTGCTGTTAAGACTGAAATCACAATATTTTGTAATCTAGTGTCAGAGTGGATTCCCATCACTTTGCCGTATCGTGTTTGTTAGAAGCAAGTCACTAGGTCCATCCTATACACAGGGGGAGAGGATTACATAAGGGAGCGAACACCAGGAGACAGAGATCATCAGGACAATTTTAGAAGTGTTCTACCATATCATTATTGCTTTTGGTTTGCTGAAGCAATGCCATATTAAACTTAAAAGCACAAGCTTTGAAGTTGGAGAGAAGAGATTGAGTCCGAGATCTGTTATTTATTAGCCATTGAGTCCCAGATCTGTTATTTATTAGCCCTGGACAAGTCACTTAACCTCTGTAAATTTCCATGTCTTAATCTCTAACAATCTCTCTGTAGGATCAGAGGGAAGATTAAGTGTGATACTAGATGTCACAAAGTGAGGACTTAGCACAGTACTTGGCAACGTAAGTGCTCAATTAATGTTATCAATTATTATCAGTATAGTATGATACCATACAAGTGACAGGGCCATCAACATTTAGAAAGGATTTGAATGTGAAAAACTTGGGTTGACATTGATGATCTCAGTATAAGCTATACTGGCAGTCAGATCAGTGTGAATTCTACCTCCAAAATATACTGTCAGTCTGTAGGTTTCTTTCTTTCTCCTTAGACATGTTCTCTGTCCTGATAACAGCAGTATCCTCCTAAATGGTCTCCCCAGTTTCTCTCTTAAAGGTCCTCCTCTGAAATGTCCATACAGCAAACAAGGAGATCGTTAAAATATTGCAGGAAACCAAATGCCTCTCCAGCTTTAATATCTTTCGATGGCTTTGCATTTTACATGAAATTAAAGTATTTGAATATGTTCTACAAAGCCTTGCCTATTTTCCAACCTCAAATTCTCTTGCGTTACCTTGACTTTTATAGGCAGCCACACTGGCTTTCCTTCAAGCCCTTGAACTGATCAAGTTCTTGTATGCCTCAGGCCTTTCTACATGCTATGTTCTCTGCCTGCAACCCTCTCCCTCAAACACTGCATCTAGCTGGCTGGCTCCAGTCATCCTTCAGGGCACAACACATAATCACTATCTCACTTTGGGCTTCTGTCACCTTCCTCCTCCAGTCCAAATGAGGCTTTCCCATTATCATTTCTGATAGCGTATTATAGCTATTTTCCTTCAGTTTCTAACTTCGTATATTTTGGGAGTCAGAGATTCTATATTTAATGTCTGTCTGTCTCTTGTGAGAGGGCTGAGACTGTTTTATCTATCATTTCGTATTCATGTCTAACACTATATCTGACTCACAGTAGGGTGTTTTTAAACATTAGTTCCATATATTTTGAGAAACACTTAGGTACACAAAGGAAGCGTGCGGTGTTAAAGAGATGAGTGAACAATATTGATGGCTTATCTAATGGAGAATCCAGTGTCCTTTCAGGAAACCAAAGATACTCATATTTGCTCACCAGTTTCTCTTAACAACTCTCTAAAAATGAACATCTCCATTTGATACAAATATATAAATTTAAAATAGTGTGTAGTTCAGAATAGCCTACCATTTTCAGATTGCCTATGTGCCAGAAAATATACAGTTAATAAAAATATACCAGAAAAGTGGGGACAAAAGGCTTTCAGGATCTGTACGGCAAAAATGAACATCACTTCAACAGGTAGCAGTTCATGTGGAATCCTTGGAAAGATGGCAGGTCTTGGATGGAGGATATCATATTTAAGGACAAAAGAACAAAATCTCAATACTTGAACTGCAGTATATATCCTAATACTAAGCTTCTTTCCTTACTTGTAACACCTCATTCTATTTTCAACACTCTCTCCCTGTTAAAAAAAAGTGGTACTCAGTCTTTCTACATTTCAGGAATACCAATATGCATTAGAGCACAGCCTTTTCCCTATTTGATTCCACTTTAAGGTATAGCATTTTGATTTTTTTAAAGTATTTAAAGACTCAGAACGGTCTCATTATTTTAATTTAATTTTTATTTAGATGAAATAATATTAAGGTTTTTTTCTAGAGTTAGTATTTTTTAGAGATATATACAATACTTAGAGGTAAAATTATATACTGTCCAGGAATGGCTTCAAATGACTTAGGGTATTGACAGGGGCTGCAGGTTTGGCTAAACCAAGATAGATAATTTTTGAAGCTGGGCGATGACACACGGATGTTTATTACACTACTCTCCTTATTTTTATGTATTGAAATATTTAATAATAGAAAGTTAAAAATAAACCTTATTTTTGTCCTCAAACCTTATAAAATGTCTTAAAAACCCTCGCGATTCTGTGTGCCTGCTCCCTTCCCACCTCCCAGCCACAACCTCGCTTATGGCGTCGACCTCACTGCACTTCAAACCCTAGTGTGGTCTGGAGTTCTTTTAAACAGCATATCAGTTTCTGAAAATGTGGAAATTTTGTTTAGAATTTTTTTTAAAAGTCTAAAAAATTATTTTAGAATTATTTTAGACCGCCCTGGTGCGAATCCCAGCACCATCACTGACCAGCGTGATTCATGGTACACGCTGAAAGAGGCAGCATAACCATTCTGTGGCTCAGTTACCTTTTCTGTAAGTGGGGGTGAAAATATCAGTCTTAAATTACCGTGAAGATACAGTGAAATAATGAATGTTAAGTGCAGAATCTGACACTTAATTCAGCTAGTAATGAGAACCATTTATAAATTAATTCAATCGATTATTTATTGAGTAATTACTTTATGTGGTGTGCTGTTCAAAAGGTAGCTATTATTAGTCTCAGATTTAGCTATCAGCTAGAAATACACAGAAACGATGAACAAGAGGAGAAATTTGTAGTCACTGAAGAGTTGGACTGAAAGAGGAAAGGCATGGAAGAATCAATGCGGACAAAGCAAAGAAGAAGGGAATAAAGTTATGAGTGCTGCTTTGACCGTTCTTCTCCTCTGTCCCCGTCTCTTTGTACAATGAGGGAGATAAGAAGACATCTTTGGTTTCTGAAGGACATAAGACTCCATGGGCGGATGTCCTTTGAGGGTCCTTTTTATAATGGATCAGAACACAATTGCCCAGTTAATAATAACAGTAATAACTATTTGGTGGGAATCCTTATCCCTTCAGTAAAGACAAACCCAGGAGAACTTCTATCTCAAATTCCAAACCTTAGGGGAAAAGATTCATGAGGACTTGATATGCATTCCTTTTTCAGGCTGCACTTCAGTCATGTGTCTTGTTGTTTGTTTACGCTACGGCCACCATGGCTTGAGAAAGACCCAGAAACAAGGGCAAGCTGGATGATTTCCTAAGGATGAAGCTTCTTTAACATGGTGCCACTCTCTCCATCTGCAGCTGCCCCGTCCTGTCCCTGCCCACTAATTCTGCCCAACCTCTAACTCAGGTCAGGGACCTCCGACTCCCTGGTGTCTGAGCCCTGGGATGCACCCTCATTTCCTAGTACTCTGCTGCCTGCGTGTCCCCTGGCCCAGGGGCCTGCAGTCCTCCTGGCCTCATGCTGTCCACCCCCTCTGCTCGCCAGCTCGACAGTTTCATGCACCTGCTGCCACCTTGGGCCTTGGTACTGTCAAGAGCATGAAAGAGCGTGAATCACGACCTTGGAGACTAAGGCAATTAGCAGTAGCAGAATCACTGGCAGTTGGATTACAGACTACAAAGGTGGACAAGTACAAAAGAAAAACTTTTTTAACAGCATATCAGTTTCTTAAAATGTGGATATTTTGTTTAGAATTTTTAAAAAGTCTAAAAAATTCTTTGAGAATTATTTTAGAGTGTGTTCGAAAGAGTATACTCTATTAGAAAATAAAAACTTTTACATAAGTCTCAATGATATTATCTAATGTAGGGTGAAGGCAGGGTGACTTTGCTTTTCATGGGAGTCAGGCCTCCTCCCACCTCACCGTGTGACATCTGACAAAAGAAGTTGACCACCATATTTTTTTTTTAAGTTATTTCCTCCTTTTTGATATGTGTCAGGGTCTGAATTAAAGGCTATTTATTTCTTTTTTCTTCTTTGTTTCTTCCATTTCTTAAGTCAACAGCTGGAAAGAGAAGGAGAATTATCCCATAGTATCTACCAATGACATTGGTAGCAGTTACAGGGGAAAATTTGAAACGGTTTGATGTGATCTTTTAAAATTGGCTATGAATTTTCTAGAATAAATGATGCTCCCAATGATTTTTTTCCCCAAATTGAGTGTAGGGGAGTAATGGGAGTTGGCAGAATGCCCACTTTTACAATTCTGGGGGAAATCAAAAGAATTTCATTACCTGCATGCCCAGTGTTGCTCAGTAACTATTACTCCATCCCATGTTGATTTTCTGTTGATATGTCACCATTGCAGCCGTTGTGGATATTCATCAATTTCCTTAACACTCCCAAGCCCCATACTCATTCACTGTCTCCCACGAATATTACTTCTTTTTGACATAATCAGTGCTGTAGAAAGTGAGCTTTCCCAGCTTTTCTCCTCTCCACTGTGATTCACAGTATCTGTATCATCTCAATGATGAAAATTCGTTTGTGTTAGGGTAGGCAGGCAAGAAGTTTGCAAAAATCCTAGCAGTGGTATTCGTTAGTGGGAAAGTTACAAGAGATTGCTACTTCTTAAAATTTCCATCCTTTGTAAATTGTGAGGAAAGGCGGTTAATAATATGTTTTTAATTTAACTTCATTTATTGGGGTGACATGGTTGATAACATTATATAAGTTTCAAGTGTACAATTCTATAATACATCATCTGTATATTGCATTATGTGTTGTTCACCACCCAAAGTCTAGTCTCCTGTCACCATATTTAACCCCCTTTACCCTTTTCTGCCCCCCTCGGTCTCCCCTAGTTAATACTATTTTGATCAGAATAAAACCTCTGTTTTGCAAATAACCTAAAGAAATGTTTCCTCTTCTCTTCAATATCCCCCCTCTTTTATCTCTTTCAGCACCTCCTTCATCCCTTAAAAAAGAGCCAATGTCAATTTCAGAGCAAGCATGGGAAAAATACCATTTATGTTGGAGACTTCAGAAGAAATAGTCCTTTTCCCTGAGCTCAGTATTCACAGTTCTCAGGGGCCCAATTTCTATCTGTAAGCACAAGACCATCATCTCCCCTCGATTTTTATCCCTCACCCCCTGATCTTGTTTCTGGTGGCTTTTCCAGATTCTCTCCTTCATTCTGTGTCTGACCTTACCCAGCCCCACACCCTTTCCTGTTCTCTCTCAGCCCTTCCTGTGCCTTGTAGAATTCTAGATCCATTATTAGCTAATTCCCCTATGCCTCTAACTTCTCGAATGTACCTAACCTCTCTGGTCTAATTGAAATCTGGCCGTTACCTGAGGTTACAACTCCCTGGCAACCTTCACACAGTCCTTTTATCTCAAGGAAGGAGATAAAGCAGAAAATGCTCCTCATTTACATACCCAAGCCATTTCTCTTCCTTCAAAGCCCAGGTCCTTTGATGCTCCTGCCTTCTTATTTGCCACATTTTCTTCCCTTCTTTGGCTGTCATCTACTGACTTCCTTTCATAGACTCCTCTCTCTGAAGATTTTGCTCATTGTCTTCTTCATCTCTATAATCGTCACCATTCTCAGTGACATTTGACATTCACAAGGATGACACATCCTGGCCTCTCTGGACTTGGCCCCACCAATTCCAGTAAGCTTTCCTTCCACCCCACTTCAACCAGCCACAGCCATGGTGATAGCCTCATCCTTGTCATCCCCAGTCACAGCATCCCTCTGAAAGCTCACTCTCTGTGCTACTTCTCAAATACCACCGCCTCGCTTTCCAGCTCGCGTGTTAACTCCCTGACATATTTAAATAACAACTTTCTACTATTTATCATTCTTCTTCTGTTTTCACATCCCTGATTCCCAGTGTCGATTTCACGATCCATCACTTCCAGGCTGCCAACCTCAACATTCTTCTTCCATCACATTCACCTGTCAAAACTCCAACCTGCTTGAACACATGTCTGAAGCAACATTGTTAATCGTGGCTAGGAAAATGACACACAGGACTTATGTGGTGACTGGTTGCAGTCAAATGATGATTATAAACCCCAATGCGCATCTAACAGTACCCAACAATCCCAGTACATTTCCCTAGTAAGTTTGCTTTCCCACGGTCTGAAACCACTCTTTCACACTTTCTTACTCTCTCACTCTAGCTTTTTCTCACTCTTCATTGATGAAACGCTCTCTTCTTCCTACTACCAAATAGAGAAACCTAGCTACTACTCATGTTTTCTGCCTTCCTGCATTACCCCTTTGTCTTCCTACCTTCTTCTTCAGGTGTCTCCTCTCTCCTTCTCAAAGACGTCCTCTCTTTGATGATGTCCTCTCCCTCCAGCATTATCAGTCTCACCTTTTTCCTGGATCGTTCTCATCAGCACAACAGACATGCTCTGGTGTGTCCTATTTAAAACACCCAACGTTTTCTTCCAGCTTTCTCCTTATTTCTCTTTTGCTTTTCACTGCAAAATACCTCCAAACAGTAAGTAATCTACACTTACTGTTTCCACTTCTACGTCTCCATTCTCTCTTCAAATACTTTCGGTCTGGCTTCTGCCCCCACCGTTCTATTTCAATGTCTACTGCACATCTAAAAATTTACTTGTCTGAAGCATCATCCACTCTTTGAAATCATCTGCCTTTCAGTCTTCTGCGGTACAGAAAATGGAACCACCATCTACCCAGAGGCTTAAGCCCAAAATCTAATGGACATTTTGCTTCATCTCATTTCCTCCTCCTCTCTCAAGCCATTAGCAAATTCTGTCACTTATTCCTCAAAATACGGATGGTCATCGACTTATGATGGTTCAAGTTACAGTTTTTTGGCTTTGAGATGGAGCAAAAGCACAAGCATAATAAATTACATGAGATATTCAACACTTTTTTAGTGAAATAGGCTTTGTGTTAGATGATTTTGCGTAAGCGAATTTAAATGTTCTGAGCACATTCAAGGTAGACTAAGCTATGATTAATCTAGGTTAGGTGTATTATGTGCATTTTTGATTCAGGATATTTTCAACTCTCGATGAGTTTATTAAGAGGTAACCCTTTGGCAAGTCAAGGAGCATCTGTATATCTAGAATCTGTCCATTTCTCTTCCGTATTTCTTAAAAGAGTTTATGCTTCCATTCCTGCCATTTTGCACAAAGCAGCCAGGAGGATTCATCTGTTTAAATGCAAATTGGAGCTTTTAGAACACCTTTTAATGGCATCCCATTATACATACAATACACTTCAAATCACCTTACCTTCTACTCTTCCTTTAGGGCACAACCCAGGTGTCACTTTTTCCAGATACGTGTTCTTCCACTCCACCCCCAAGTCTGAATGAATTGCCCTTCCCGAAGCCACAGAGAGGCCTGCT
>NW_006437828.1:1188126-1199003 GCF_000325575.1 Pteropus alecto
GCGCTTATGCTAAGCCCCAGGTCAGTCACCAGACTGAGACTTAATTACAGTTTCAGCTCTCCCCAAAATGAAATCTTAAATCAATCAATCAGGATTGCCTAACTGGCACTAGTTAGGTAATCTGTCTGATCGAACACCGCCATCCCTTGATGGAAAGTGACCTTGCCATATCCATTCTGCTTTTTTGTCTAGTAGAGACGTCCTTTTCCCGCCCCCTTCTGCCTATAAAAGCCTTTCATTTTGTACAGCTCTTCATCACTTCCTTTTATCTGCAAGAGCGATGCTGATTCATGAATCATTAAATAAAGCCAATAAGATATTTTAAATATATTAAGTTGAATTTTAGATTTTAACAATAAAAATAGACATATGGGTCCTCTCCTTTCTCTACTCTGCTCCGTGGCCCAGGAGGCTGACCTTTTGATCTGTAACCATGAGCTCCCTTGCTCTTGGCTTCCCAAAAACAGCAGAAGGTAGGAGGGCAGAAGGGGCTCAAGGTCAGGGTAATTACTTCCCAGCTCCCTCCCAGCCCAGCCATTATGTGGCAGCAGTTGCATTGTCCTCTTCAGGTCCTGGGGGACCCCTTCCTTTCCTTGTCACTCAGGCTGAGGGGTGGTCCCAGCTCTCATGTGCCAGCAGACTAGCATTCCTCACCACCCCAGTTGCTTTCCCTGAACCCTTGTGAATCATCTCCTAGTTGAACTCATCAGTTTTCCATTTTGAATATGCCACCTAGTCTCTGTTGGGATCCTGACTCAGAGCTGTAGCTGGGGAATCTGACTAGTTTCAACGGAAGGGGTAAGAATAAAGACTTTCTTGATGTAATCTTATTTAAGCAGTGTGAACTTTCCTGGTTGGCCCTTCTTACACCTTCATTTTCACTCTGTGTCAACCATCATCATTGTTTTTTTTTTCTTTATTCCTTTTTTTCCGCTGCTCTGGCAGTGAACACTTTCTCTTTCTGGTTTCACTGGAATGGCTCCTCCTTGGATAGGTCTTTATGACCTCTGAGGTCTCTGCTTCTTTGTTACTCTTCCTGCTCGATCTTTCATGCCCTGTCAGTATCCCTAAAATATATGTACCCTCCCCGCCGAGACCGTCAGTGTCACCAGTATATGCCTTCTCTCTCACTGCTTCCCTATATTCTTCCGCACTAGACCACTTGCTGTTCCCATGCCTTTGTTCACTGTTTTTCTTTTTCTGGATCAGTCTAACCTCCTCTGTCCCTTCCGTTGACATCCTATCTAGTTAAAATGCCACCTGTCTGCAAAACCTTCCTAAGGGTCTCGGTAGAAAGTGTTCAATTCCATTATTTTTTGTTCTCATAAATACTTAAAAATTTTTTTTTACTTTTCTTGTTCTTCCCACATGATTTATAGTGTTGATATTTGTGAAAATGTCTTATTTCTCTCCCGTGATTGTCAGCTCTGAGAAGGCAAGGACTAGGCTGTCTTTGGAACATCTATAACAATACATTTAACACAACGCACAGCAAATAGTAAGAGTACAGTGGCTTTTAATGGTGATTTATACATACTTTATCTTCTGTGTTGTAGAAAACCATTCTAAAATTATTTGCAAATACAAAAAATAAATGAAGCATTAGTGTGATCTCTTTGTATGTGGTCCTTGGCATGGTTATTTTCATATTGTGCATTTCTATTGCGATGTAATTAAATCGTACAGTTAAACCAAGCACAACTAGGGGAAATAAAGCTAAGAATATTTCCTCCTGTTACAACCTGGAAGGCCTGACTTTATCCCTCCATTTTCAGTCTTTTAACATTTGAGAATTAGTCATGCTAAAATATTTTTCATCTTGAGAAAAATAAAATAAAAATCTTTTAAGGGCCTCCAGATGCCATATAGCTGCCTAGAGCTAGAAAAGTAGGAATGGGGAATAGACAGATTAACTGAGAGGGAAGTGGAAATATGTGTCCCCTTCCTTCAACCTCCACGGTTCAAACTGAGACTTCTAAAAGGTCTCCTCCAGGAGGCTTTTGTTGTCTATTGTTTGGTTTGATAATGTTGGAAAATGAAGAATTTGGGGATTTTAACTTCAAAAAGACTTCAATTCTGTGTCTTCTGTGAAATTGAATATGGTTCTAAATGGTAATTTCTTTATTTTAAAGATATATTTAAAACCAAGTAATTACTACCATTTATTAATCATCCAGTAAAACTTTTCATCTTACAACTAGCTCCAGTGCAGATATTATTGTCCCCATTTCATAGAAGAGGAAACAGAGACTCAAGACATTAATTGCCCTGTTCCAGGGCATAGTTTTCAGGTGACAGCTCTTCCTTGACCCGGCACTCATGTTCTCAAACAGTATCACTGGGGTCAGTGTGCACTGGCTTGTCCGTCCTCTCTGTATGGTGCAAACGCTCCACAACGCTCCACAATGCTCTGCAACATTCGCTGCCCCAGAATGCTGCTTCCTGAGGGAGGAGAGCTGAACAGAGAGCTAGGGAAGAGATGGCCTGGCCAGAAACATGGCAGAGCCATGGACCAGACAGGCTGCACCTGGAGTGGACCAGCCCTATGCAGTGTCCTCATTGGCTTCCTTTGCCTTCTAAACCAATGAGGGCTGGGAAGTGAGTCTTAATCGGCTAGGAAGGGGAACCTGTGGAAGACAATAGAAGGGCTTTCTGCCCTGTGCAGAAGTCAGCATGCTCTGACTGCACTTATCATCTTCTGTTTTGAAAATCGCTCCTGTAAAAGTGGGTTTTAAAGTGGTCAGGTGGTGGGTTTTTTACATTGTTTTCTTTCTATTTATGTTTAAATACATTTCCCCCAGTTGTTACATAAGTTGTTTAAACGTCCACAGCCTCAAAGACATAGCGACCCAAGAAAAACATTTTTTTACTGAAGCTGTATTTTGCAGTCGAGAAAGCAGTCATCTAAGTGGTTTTTCCTATTTCCTACCTCACGTATAACAAAACACCTCAACAGTAACACGAGAGACAGTGTTCAGAAAGCAATTCCAAACACATTAAAGAAGCTGCTTTGGAAAAATGAGTCAAGTGAGTTTTTTCCCCCTCTAAAGGCCACAAAAAAGAAACACCCTTCTTACAGGGGCGATAGGTTGAAAAGGGGATAGAAGGGGAATGCAATATCTCATCTAAAATCTTGCAGGCAAGAGCGTTTATTACCGCAGGAAGCAGAAGGTGAGCCTGGCTTATAAATGAGATCCTGCAGACGAGGGAGATGTATCTTGCTGAAGTATTACTGCACTGAATGAACCTTTAAAGCTTGGACTCTGTAGGCATAAACCATTGTCAAATAAATCTAAACTGATATATTCATTTTTAATAAAAGAAAATGCGTCATAGCATGGCCACAATAATATGTAATTTCATCCTTGTATTTCAGTTCTCAAGGGTTATTTAATTTTCCTTAAAACGTTACAGAAAATTGCAAGGGGTTAGCTGAAAATAAATATTCTCTCCTAGAATGATATTAATTTTAACAGTATTTTCCCTGCCATTGAGAAACAATAGTAATATACTTAGATATAAAGGCCCATCGATGGTTTATCTATAACAGTTTTAAGTACCCAGATTGACACATAAATAGGAAAGAGATGGCTATTTTTTTTCTTTTAAAATTACTTAAAGGCCTTTTATTTGGATATTTAAATTTCCTACAAAAGAGGTAACTTTCATAGGAAAGACATAAGTATTAATTGTGAAAAATAAAGAGAATTGAACAGACATAGGGGTATTTTATTTAAAATGGCTCTCAATGCAAATAATCTGTGGAGATAATTGCAGCCCTAAAACAAATGACTGCCAAAGTTGTTTTTCTTTTTTTAAACTGTTTTTGTTAATGTGACTTTAGGTTTTTGACGTCAGCTTTTTTTCTCTCTCCTTTTTCCTCTTCCCTGTTTTGCCTCTTGTATTTCTTTGCTTTTTTCAAAGTAGAATTTAAATCAGTTATATTCAAAACACATTAACAAAGAGGTAAATGAAATAGAAATAACAGTAATTTGAAACTAATGACTTTACTACAATCCTCTATGAAGACCGTAGAATTTTTTGTTTCACTGACAAAGTGTCTTAGTGAGTTTTATGGTGACTCAGGCAGATTTTTTTTCAATGCCCACATACCAGAGAAAATTCTAGTTTCTATTACACAACTGTATTTAATGTGAGGGTGCCTTTCTTGAAGCTCATATCACTCAAAGGAACAGATGTAATTAATGAAATAATGAGTTCGATTAAAAAAATCTGAGTGCAATTCAAGGGAAACTGTATTTCAAGGATATGGTGTCTAAAACTTTTAGTTTTTATGTTGAAAAGAACCTTAAAAAGTTGAGGAGGAAAACACTTTGGCAGTTCCTCAAAAAGTTAAACACGGAATTACCATACCATACTGAATTCTACTCCTAGGTGTCTACCTAAAAGAATTAAAAACAAGCACTAAAGCAAATATGTGAATATGTGTGTTCATATGAGCACTGTTCCTAACAGCTAAAGGTGGAGATAGCCCAACGTCCATCAGTGGACAAATGGATAAACAAAATGTCATATATAAATATAATAAAATATTATTCAGCCATAAAAAGAATAAAGTATTGATACATACCCTAACATGGGCAAACCTTGAAAACGTTATGATAAGTGAGAGAAGCCAGACACAAAAGATCCCATATTGTATGATTCTATTTACATGAAATATCCAGAAGAAGTATATCCATAGAGACAGATGCAGATGGTGTTGCCAGGGGCTGGGAATGAGAGCAACTGCTTAATGGATACAAAGAGATGAAAAAGTTTTGGAACTAGATAGAGGTGGTGGTTTTACAACATTGTGAATCTTCTAGATGCCAATGAAATATTCACTTTTAAAAGGTTAATGTTATGTGAATTTTACGGATGGAACGAAGAAAAGGAAGGAAGGAAGGAAGGAAGGAAGGAAGGAAGGAAATTGTCCAGAAAAAAAAGTTAGAGAATGAAAACTCAAAGCCACCGAAACTTAAATTATAGCTCAGAAAAATATGAATAGGAAACATTGGACAGTCAGAATATGATGTAAACGAACATGTGATAAGATCGGGAAACAGAAAGAAAGTGAGCCCAATAGCAAGTATATCATGAACAAAACCTTGCAAAGAAAGACATATGCAAGAAAAGTAAAACCTCTCTATAGCAAACATAAGAGAAGCTCTTTTTAAATGAATGAAATGTAAATAGTAGATATGTTTTTAAAATTTAAATTAAACTAATTACCTAGTAAAGGTCCTAATTCAATTGTTTTGTTTGGTAATAGATAACTCACTTATATTTTATTAAATTATATAATTATTATTAAATGTTTGATATAATTCAAGGAGTTTAAATATGTTCCCTCGATCTTATTTACAATTTCGATTTAGATGGCCCATTTTCAGAAATTAATATAAAGAAAAATTACAGTCTATCTTTTGTCTGTTGTCAAAAAAAAAAAATCTGAGTAAATTAGGTTGAAACATTTTTAACACACCAAACGAAGAACTATATCCGAATAAGGGATGTGGAGCAATTCTTAAATACCAAGAGAGGACTGTAAAAGTCTCCACATTGGGTCTGAGTTATAGAGATGGTATGACATAGTTATTTCAAGTAATTTTAATGATTAGGGTAAGTTCATCTCAAAAATGAAGAAAAGCAATTTGAAAAAATGGAGACTATGTCGAGTATAATACAGAAAGAAGAATAAGAGAGCAAATAGGAAAAAGAAATGGAAAGTGTTCAGGAAGCAATTACTCGCTACCCCAGCGTTCTGTGAATGATCTAACAGTAGCTGCCCCAGGAGTGGTAAGGGGCCACTGCCAGTGAATAAGACCTGAGGGCAGTAATCAGAGATAAGAATAATGAGTATCAGAGGCACAAGATACAGAATAGAGAGAGGATGACAAAGTTTACAGCCTGAACTTCAAAGGCATTGCACAATGAGAAAGAAAGCTGAAGCTGAGAATGGAATAAAGGGTCTGCTTGCAAATGTTACGAAAATGTGCGAAGATGGATACACGCTCTCCGAAGGAGGCAGGAAGGGCGTTTGAGAGAAAACCCAGGAACGATGTGCAAAAACAGAGACATTGTCTAAAGCATAAGTGAATTTGTAGCCTCCTGTTCAAGTGTGTAGATAGAAAATATGAGTAGATTCCGAGATTCGGAACATAATTCTCAAAGATAGAATTTTGAAAAACCAGTCTCATTTTAACGGAAAAATAGAAAATTAGTCACTGGCGCTCTAGGATCTCCTGGGGCCACATTTTCTCTTTGAGGAGTTTTGAGGAGATGCAGTTCACAGAAACTAAAACAGAAAAGCCAATAGTACAAATTAATATTGAGAAGAAAATAATTAGTAAAAATGATATGAGAAATCCTTTATTATCAGATATCACATCTATAAACAAATGTGAAAATGAAGGAGGAACATATTTAACCATTTGACTTAAACCAGAAGCAGTTCTACCACCTCACAACTGCTTCAAAAATATTTATTTATACTTATGTGTAAATATTGGTGTCAGGCCAAGTGTTTAATTACTGTTTTCAATGTCAAATGATATGGTTTTACATGCAACTGTATATTTTTCCAGCTGTTACTTAATATTCCTAAGTCTCAGTTTTCTTATCTGTGGAAAGGAACCTATAGTCTATGCCTGTCGTGTTGTCATCGAAAGGATGATATGAGATAATGTTATAACACACTCTTCAATTTGTGAAACTCTACATTCACATTAATTTCGTTGTCACTATTATTATTATTTGTCATTAATGGTCATATTGCCAGTATGCCTCTGTGAAATAATATGAAAAGGGGAAAAAAAGATTATGCTTAAAATCAATATAAAGCTTACTTGGTATAGACTTAACATGATGCTAGAGAAAATAACAAGCTCGCTTGTTTCCTACAGAATTTTAAAAATTAAATGCTATATTTTATTAACCACCACGTTTGTCATAAAAGAGGAGAGGTGTACATTAAAAAATGCTTCAGACAGAAAGTAGTTCAGTGTAATTAGTGTGAATTATCAAAACACCCGCATATGAGAGTGAAAACCAGGTGTTTAAATAAGATAAAACTGCCTCCTGAATCAGTAGGGATTTGTGTGCTTTTCAAATATAGAAAAGATTGTTTCTAATTGCTAATTTTATAGGTACCAAATTTGTGCATTTTATAAAACTGTTTCGGAAAAGAAGTTATTGATGTGACGTAAACATTTATACTTGTTTCAGCCACTCTCAGTGTCTCTTTGGCCCTGAGAAAGGGAATTTAAATGTCAGTCTAGTATAAAATAATAGGTGGGAAAATGCTAACCAAAATGGAAGAGAAAAAAAATTTCTTACAGAATTTTGAGTTTAGACATTTCTGCCTAGACTTTGAATCCCAAGAAGGGCCTGGCAGATGGAGCAAGGTCCTGAAAGAGGCAGGAAGTGACTGGCTCAGGAGACAGATGAAGGAGTTTGACCTTAAAAAGGAAAAGACAGGGTGGAAGAAACTTAGATGCAGGTGTGAATGCAAATAGTTTATAGATGGGGGGTGGGGTGGGGGCGGGTGGATTTAAGAAAGGTCATGCTCACGGCCTCAATTTTCTTGATTAATTGGTTGGCAAAGTTGTCTTCTGAGAGTGCAGCAGGCAGGGGCCAGGTGGGGAAGAGGCTAAAATTAAAAGCAAAACCAAATGAAACATTAGTCATTGTCACAGATCCAGGACTGGGATGAACCCTAAGAAATGTTAAACCCGTTTTATTGTTTGTTTTTTTTTGTTTGTTTGTTTTATGTCATTTCCCCAAAATGTAAAAGATCACAATCTGGAATCCTAAATTTTTTGCATGGCCATCACATTATCCTTTGACAATGTAGTTTCCACACTTTCTCTTGTAAATATTGTTCACTACACTGCCAGAGATACACATAGTTGGTGTTGTAGTTGAAAAACCAATGCATTAATTTTCAATTCTCCTGCTTTATCTATGTTTGCAAAAATTGGTTCTCCTCGGATTGATAAGAGAGGTCATCTCCAAGGCCCCATATTTGCATGAGGCTGTCCCTCAGCAATAGCATCACTAGGAAACCTTGGTTCCTACTGTCTTAGTCTCTGATGATAGTATTCTGGGGGAAAAAAAAACACCTACAATTTCTACTCTAATTATTACAGTGTTCCAAGGGAAGCTCTGTTTGAGAGTGAAATCAATTTGCCCTCCTCTTTCGTTTGCCAGGAAATTACTTAAGGGTCTTGATTCTTCCATTTTTACCAAAAAATGTGTCAGATAAAACATTTGAGTATCTTGCCGACGAAACTTACCTATCTTGTTAGCAATTATAAACATCTTTTCACCCCTCACACATGGACAAAGATTCTCTCCTTGACCAAACTCTAACTAGGCTCCTCCGAGCTCTTTTTCAACGAGGCCTCTCAGATGGACTTTTGTGTTCATCTCTGCATTGTCCAATTTTAGCAAGACTACTGCTAAGTCAGTTTAGCCAGAACCTCTCATCCTCTATAACTGTTCACCCTCAATACCTTATCTCATCCTCCATCTCCCACGGGACATCTGATCACTCCAGCCTGCCTTCAGCAAGCATCCTGTTTAATTGATTTAGCCCTTCACCCCTGGTGTTTCCTCGTAGCAATTTTCTATCCCCTGACCCCTGCCCTGCCCCTTGGCTCAAAATTCTTACTCTTCCTTGTCGTTCTTGGAGTTGAGTCCATTTCTCTTCCTCACTGCAAGACTCCATTGCAGTGGTCCCATGACGGTCCCTCTGAATAAAGTCTGCCTTACCTTTTAGTGTCATGAATCTTTTTCCTTTAACCACATTTAGATGGGGACTTAGGAAGGTGACTGAAGCCTTAGTCCCTGTAAGATAAATTCGTCAAATCACAGTGAAGTGTGACCCATGATATAATGGCACCTAGTAAAATAATTGTCCGACTTTTGAACAAGTTCTTTAGGTGAATCTGAACGGGTGTATCAGTTTATGGCTATAATCAAAGAAACGAGATGCTGGAACCTTCCAAAGAGAAGTTTGCTGCCACTTCTCTAAGGGAACCCCCTCGAGTCATTCATCTTCCAAGTTCCGGAAGCGTTGTTTAACACAGCTGGTGCAAGAAAGCTTTTGGATCGCTGGGGCTGGAATATATGTGAAACTATTAAACTTAAATACCATACACAGGTGCAGAAGACAGGGGAACATATACCACCTGAGCATGACCCATACTGAAAGCATAATTTCATCACCCACTTCCCCTGATAGCCAGTTCACATGGAAAATCAGATTCGTGGGTTGTGTAGACCACAATAATAAAGCCCTAGATGGATGGCTAAGAGAAAGCAAATGATGAAGCTGCATGAAGTCCTACAAATAGCGGGGATCGATTCACAGAGATGGAAACTCGATCAGCTACAGCACAGCCTGTCCCTTACTAACAGTCAACTGAGTGTGAACACCCAAGGAGAGGCAAAACAAGATGGCGTGCGTGGATTTAAGCACATTTGATGACTCACTTTCCAATCATTTAACGATTCGTAATTGCGCTTCTTCAATGAGAGGAAAATGCAGAAAAGAGGTGCTGCTCAGAGTCACTTTGTTTCACTCTAGGCAAGAGCAAAGGTAACCTGAGGTGGCAGTTCCTCCTTTGCCATTGTAAAATAGGATCCTTTTGTCTGTTAGCCGTAGTAGCATGTTAGTGTCAATTTCTGGATTTTACTAACAGACTATGGTTATAAAAGAGGCTGTTATTGAGGAAAGCTGGGAGGAAGATACACAGGATCTCCTTTGCAACTTCTTGTGGATCTTAACGTAAAAAGTTTTCAACCAAAACAAAACTAGAAGATCCTTCTGCATAAAAATTTATCTCAAATTGTCTCTAGTAATCTATTAGTCAGAAAAAGATCGTCTGCAGAGAAAGGGCTTCTCTATCCTTTTCCGGGAGATGTCCACTCTACCTGTTGCTTCAGGCGGTAGTAGAGGAGCAGTGAGGGGTGGGCCTGGTCTAGGCTGGCGCAGCACTGGGGCAGATGCACTGAGCCTTCGTGCGTTTGTCATCTGTGGGGATACGAAGCCCACAAAGCCCATGGTTCATGAGGGGGTGGCGCAGCTGAGCCCAGGCTGAGAAGCCCTGAGCACACTATTTACAGCCCATACCTGAAATGGGCTCCTGGTCGTGCCCAGGGACTGGCATCCCTCTCCAAGGTCAAGGAGAGAGAGGAAGCCAAGCTGCCAGGCCTTCTACATCCTCCATAGATGTCCCTGTCCTCCCCACCCTGCCACCCCCCAACTCCCCCACCAGCTAGACAAAATCAGCCCAGGCTTCAGTGGCTCACCCATGCACCCGGAAGCTTCCTAGAAAGTGCCCTTCCCTGAACTGGGACCGATTATGCTCCCCTGTAATGCCGATTGCTCAGTACTCCAGCCCCACCTCCGCCCTACGGCCAAGACCTCCAATTTCCCACCAGGCCAAAGTAAGATCCTACCTGCAGGAGAGGTTCAGATACAGAAAGGGAACTGAGGAATGTCAGACATCCTCAACTAGGGATGAGGCAGTGCACCCTGGGGCTTCAAATCCTCATTGCAGGACATTAGAAGAGCAGATGTTTACAAATAGAAGTTTGTTCTGCCCTATAGATAGGTCAAAAGAACGTTATCTCTGATAATCTCTTATTATGGGCAAGGCCCCTAACTAGAGTTCTTCTAGGTAGTTAAGGGAGGGGCAGAAATTTCTCTTGAGCCTGAAACTAAAGTTGCCTTTAGCTCAAAACAGTCTGCATACCACAGAGACACATCTTGGGGTGACTCGTTATGAACTCCACATTATCCATACATTTAGTCATTCATTTAACAATGATTTATTGATCTTCTACCATGTGTCAGGTACTCTTCA
>NW_006437828.1:1199216-1226609 GCF_000325575.1 Pteropus alecto
ATGTTGTGGATGAAAAAAGGGGTTCCATGGAAAGCAACCTCACAGGATGATCAGATCATAAATTCCTAACCAGGCAGGTCATGGTGGGTAGTCCCACCCCAAGCACATAACTTTTTAGCGAAAGGTTTACCTTTGCCTGAAGCCAGCCCTGTCCCTTGTTTCTGTGCATCTAGGTTAACAGGCCTTTGAAAGACATAAGTCACCCTCAGGAAAGCAGACAATCTTATTAACTATCCTGTAATCCAATCCTTACTTTGCTTTCTCCTACCTCCAAGTAATCTTTCTTAAATTACCATCTTAATTTCAGATGCATAAGAGAAGCTGCAAAACCGTTATTCTCAGGAGAGGAGCATTTGAGATCTTGTTCCCCGACATGTTGGCAGTTTGGCTCCAATAAGCTCATAAAAATTCTCTGCAGGTTCGGACATTCTTACATCGACAATATAGATATAGATATAAATATAGATAGATGGATATAGATAGATATACATATATATATACCCACATACATACACAAAAAACATTACCTACATATAGTATATTAGTAATATATATGTACATGTAGTGTTACTATCTTAGTATTTCTAACACATATATGCGAGCATATGTGATTTATATGTATGTATATAGTCATAGTAATATGTGCAATAAAGAAAAAAATAAATAGGAAAGGAAGATGCAGAGCGACAGGAGGTTGAATACAATTGTAAATAAAGTGATTAAGAAAGGCTTCATTGATAAATTGACCTTAAGCTAAGAGTAAAGGAGGATATCTGGAAGGAGAACTTCCGGGAGGAGGGAACAGTAAAAGACAGCGAGGCCACTTGAATGGAATGAGCAAAGGGGAGAGTGATCGGAAGTGTCAAAGAAATAATAGGAGCCGTGTCATATAGGGCATTATAAAGCCTTCGTCTTTTACTCTGAGTGACAAGGGAGCCACTGGAGTGTTTTGAGCAGTAGATAACTATATTCTGATCTACATTTTAAAAGAATCACTTCTGCTGTTCTGTTGAGCAAGGATAGAAGCAGGGAGAGGAGAGTCGGGTGACTACCAACTCCGGGGAATTCAAGGGAGAGAGTGAGTGAGAGTGATGGAGGTGGTGAGAAGTGGTCAGATTTGTGACATATTTTGAAGGTAGAATGCATAGGATTTGCTGAAAGATTGGACGTGGGATGTGAGAGAAACAAGATCAAAGGAGACTGAAATTTTTTATCTGAAAAATTGGATGAATGAAAAACTGAAAAAGTATAAGGAAGGACACTGTAGTAGAAGCAGTTAGCGTCAGGGTATGAGAAGACAAATTATGAAGAGTTCAGTTTAGATTGTGGTAAATTTGAGATGTCTATTAGACATCTAAAGGTCATAATATCATAATATTCATTTCAGAGCCAAAGCCTTAAACATTTTCATATATTTATAATGTTTAAGCCCCCTGAAACGATTGCTTGTCTGGTTATATAAATACCACATTGTTGAAAATTAACTTTAGTTTTATGTTAGCCCATATGTTAACATACTCTGTTTCCAAACGAACAGGAATTATGACAACTGACTGCAAAGACTGTCATACAAGAATAAGCAAAGGTACTATTTGATCCTACTTATTTTGCATGTTAATCACATAATTTGGAAACCTTTGTATTAAAAATAAAACAAACACATTTTTCTATTCTGGCTAATGTTGATTTCACTTCTAAAGTCATCTGTGTTGTCAATACTAAGAAAATTAAAAATTATCGATCCCACATTGTCTACATGTGCATAAGAAATAAAATCAGGCCCATTTCTGGTTTTTTTTTTTTTAATCCATGAGTTTAGACCCGGCGTTTGGTTATGCAGGACTACAATTTGCTGCTCTTCGAGGCCTTTTGTTTTTTAAAAGTTCAGCTTATTGGACTCTCTGGTGTCAGAACAAATGTGTTCAGAGTCTCCCAGAAGCATGCATGTCATCCCTTTTCATTTCACAGTCTCAGAGAAGTTGGGATCTGAGCCCAGGACACTCCGAGCACAGGCCATGATGACCCCAGGCCAGTGGGTCATAGCAATCATCATGACTGTGGATCAGAGGCAAATGGACATGCGAAGCAGAAATATGGTTATAGTAGGCATGTGAGTATTTCTGTGATTGAACCGGTTTAATGTGGGCATTTTATCATGCCTCTGATTTGTTTTGCAGCCTTTAGGTAAACAATAAAAGGACCTTCGATTTCATTTAATGAGAGAGATTCTTGGATGGCAAAAAGAATGAAAAGAGAAATGAGGGAAAGATGCATTCAGGATAAGGATAAGGATGGAATGTGTAAAAAAGAAAAAGAAAAAAGAAGGGAAGGAAGAAAGGAAGGAGGGAGGGAGGAAAGAAACCAGGGACTCCCTCCAATCCAGCTTTGTGTTTACTATATTTTCTCCATTTTTTTCCTGCCTCTTATTTTCTAGCCATTGTTCTAGGTAGTTTTCAGATTCTGACTAGGCTGACTTTGCGATTTCTATCCCTCTATTTCCTCCCCACCACCCCTCACCATTTTTTTTTTTTCCTGTTAAGCCCCAGAGAGAGCTTTGAAACAGCTAGGCATGCCTATTAACCTAAACTCAATATTTTGATCTAAGTAGAAGTCCAGACAATGCATAACATACTCCATTTCAACCTCAAGATTACCAGGTAGTCCTTCCCAACACCTTCTAAGGAAGGAACAGACACCTTCTAGTTGGCGAGAACTACAATTAATCTGCAATCTTCTGCTTGGCCTGCTATACGAAAGTATAAAGTGTTTGAACAGAGAAGGCTGCAGACTGGGGTTTTTAAATTAAATTATCCAGATAATTGCACAATTCCTCGTTTCATTATGCTATTAGCAACTTAAGCTAAAAATGCATAGACTAAGCTAAAGGCTTGTCTACAGTGCTAATTTTTTGTTCTTCTTAGGTGCAACTATTGAGCTTTCCTATATTCTTTTTGAGTTGCTAGATTTAAAAGAAAAGTAAGCAGGCAAAAAAATAAGCTAGAAAAAAGGAGAGATGAGTGATTTGATCATCACAGACCCTAGAGCCCTGTTAAAAAGTATTTGTACTTTAAAAAATCTTTTTTGCTGAAAGCTTTTTTCAGGAGAAATAAATTATACTGACTCTATATAAATAAAAGCAGAAAGAGCAAAGATGAACATGAACATATATTACCAATGCCATTCATCAAATATAGTTGACACTTCAATCTAATCCAGCAAATGAAAACACAGAAGTTTATAGAGTTATAGGAAGTAAGCAATTTAAACATAGCAGGGCACAAGGTCATCTAACAACACAAGTAGGAAGATGTTCCCTTTTCTTTTCTCTTTCATCCTTTCAAAACTCTCAACTACTGATTGATATCCATCTTCCTCACAGGGTGAGGTGATCTTCAAATCACATCATTAATAAAAGCAGCCGAAATGTTCCTTAACAAGTCCACCTTCCTCTAATGTCATAAAATAAAAGGACATTTCATGCATTTCATGCTATCATTATGGTGCAAGGTTTCTCTTTCCATGATAAAGTAATACATTTCTTAACTAATTAGTCCATTAATTTTAAATGTGATTCCCAATAAAAACTCTTTGAGATAGTTCATCTTTCTTAAAAGTGTGTGAAGCTGTAAAAAACATCTCTCAGAGAACTGTCACCACCGGTCGCGAACGGTCTGAATGGGTGAGGAAATCCAGAGCTGCGAAAACACATCTCATTTGTTTGGGGAAGCAAACCTCCAGGGCCACTTTATAGGCAGGAACCATATCCATGTCATGCAGATGCTGTGGTAAACTTTACGGTTCCAATTAGGGACGGACAGTTTTCAATGCACTGCTCAAACACTTTGCTAGTCTATATGTAAATACTTCACTAAAACCACTGAACGGTGATGGAGTTCAATATTAATATCGCAAATTAGAGATGACATCTGAACGCATACTATCCAGAAGAGCGATCCGGGCTCATGGCAAGGCAATAATCAGTAGCTTAAGCAACTTTCAAGCACCGTGGGGAAAAAAACAAATGTGATGGAGCTTGGAAATTCCACTGGTGCATGAAGAACATACCATCTGAAGAGCAAGTTCTGATTGACCTGGTGATGAAGTGGAGGATGTGACCATATGCTTCCATAAAGGACATTTGGAAATGGCTTTGAGACTATCCCCCGAGAGCTCAAGACTATTACCTGGTGTATTCCCATTAACTGACAATGTAAACTTTATCTGTAACAGTGAAATAAGCTGTCGACATAACTGCCTGTCCTCCTGGGAGGAAAAACTTACCTGAATAATTATCATGCGCAGCATATTTTCCCAGCAGAAATATCAAAGGTTTACGATACTGGATTTCCCTGAAGTATTACAGTCATTGTCCTAGAAGGAGGAGTGGTTTCATCTTCTTTACTTGGATAATTTGGATGGGAAAGTATGCATGTTAACATAGGAATATAAAGTTACAGAAAAGGTGAAGATCAGATCAATGAAGAGTTCACATCCCAAGCAGGAGGCCCCTCGCCATATGCTAAGAATGCCCTTCTGGGCCTGCTTTTCATAGTAAATCATGTTTTACCTATAGACAACAATGATAAGGCGGGTGTCCGGTGTGTGCACTGGTGGCCCCAGGCACGCGTAAACCCACGAATCTCCACAAGGGAAGCTACGCGATTCCCAAGACACTGTGCCATCATTTCTTCCTTTACCCTGGGAAAATGACAAGACGCAAAGATGAGCACAGATGTAAATAAATGTTATTCCCTTGTGACTGTGTGTGCAGGGTTTGTGAGAACAGACTCTGGAGTCAGGCTGCTGGAGCTCAAAGCCCAGCTCTGCTACCCACCAGCGGTGTGGCCTCGGGCAGGGTACTTCATCTCTCCAGACCTCAGCTCTCCTCTGTAAAGTGTGGCTACCTCACAGAGCAGGGCCTGGTGCATGCTCCATGGACACTACCTCTTATTATTGTCTCCCCGATCCTAGAATAGTCTAGGGACATGTTCAGGGAGTAAATTAAGAGTCCAACAGTTGTCCTGGCCTCAGCTCATCTCACTGCTTTAAAAGTGAGAAAAGGAATTTTGAGACTCTCGCATGACCCCTGTTGCCTGTGTCCCTGGCTCCGCTGCAGAATCCATACCCTGCGACGTCTGTTTCTGCTGGACCTGGGCCCACGGGGATGCTCGTTCACACGCACCTTCTCCACTTGGGGCAAAACCTTGCCCCTGCCTTCCCCGCCACCTCGCTTTTCTTTGCTTCCCAGAATGGGGAGATCGACTCAGCATCATGCAGAAAATGGAGTCCCCCCACTGCAGAGACCTGTCCCCCCACCCTTTCCTCATAGCTATGGAAAGTACCAGACTTCGGACGCCACGTGGCACCGTCTCCCCTCGTGTCCTGGGATCACCTCCTAAACCAACAGTTTGCATTAGAAGCCTTGTCTCAGAGTCTTCTTCCGGGGAAACTCAAACCAAGACACGCAGCTGGTGTTTTTTATGGTGTCGCTAGGGCCTGAAGTAGGTCAGGGGACTCCAGTGGTTCCCTGCTTTAGGGTCACAGACACTGTGCCAGCAGCAGCACCTATCTGTTAGCAGGTAAGTGAGAATTAGCATCTTATGCTAATCTTCGTGACTTTTGTTTACGGCCTCCTTTTTTTCTGAATACTCTTTTGTTCCAAGAGGCTTTCAACTAGAAGTGTTAGCAGAGAGAGAGAGAGAGACAGAGAGAGAGAGAGAGAATCAGCACCCAAGAGAATTTTGCTTTATACTATAATTGTGAGCCTGGAGACAGACTGTGATGAACAGGTGTCACATTGGGTTGAGAGTTTCTCACCTGTGCCTTTTTCAGGAGGCTGACAGAAATGGGAGAGTATGACAGGAAAGCAATCTCCCTGTAACAATCATCACACAACTGTTCAATCCGTAATAGCTGTAATAGAGAAAGCAAACAGTAATAAAGGCGCATTACCTTGCCTCTGTGAGATCAAACAATGCTCAGGTTGATGGAGGGTATACTTTCATGGCTCCTGAAAAGTCCGTATTTCTGGATATCGCTGAACTACCAAGACTTTTCCTCAGGTAAGGTTAAAAAAATAATTGTGGTTCAGGCATCTATTTCAAAAGGAGAACAAACTGCTATTTAAGTTCTGTGAGAGAACAACAGACCCTCTGAATATAGACAGCATCTCTGACCCATTGTATAGCAGAAGAAAAATAAAGATGGCCTGTCCATTAATACCTGCCTTGAATTCAAGAATAGTTGGAGTGGGTAGGACAGGCGGAGGTATTATTACTTTTTAATGGCTACTTCAACAGAGATGTTCAGCTAGCATTGTTCTTGGGGAAAAAGCTTCCATTCTGTAAGATACTTGTCCCATTCCAATTAAAAACAGATTTATTGTTAAGGGGTAGTAGAATATCAGTTTCCTTCCACCCGTATTTTGTCTATTGTTGAAAATCTTACATAAAGAAAAAGTTTGAGGCCAAGAGGGCTTTTTGTAAGTACAGAGTGGAGAAATATTGCCACTTATGAAATACTTTTTCTGAAAGAAAGCAGAGGTGTCAGAGACAAAAGGGAAAAGAGGGAGACGTGTCAGTCAGTCAACAGTGTTTACTGAACACTCCCTGTGTGGGGAGGGCACGGAGGGCTCTCGTCCAGGAGCCTAGACACCCATGTGAGGACGGCGTGCACACCGGGAAACGCTTTGAAAGCTTTCGACTAATTGTAACTTTAAAGAGCTGTGCATGAGGGAGTGTGAAAATGTGTGTGTGTGTGTGTGTGCGTGTGTGTGTAAAAGGAGCTCGAAAGAAAGAAACGGCCATGGTAATGAATCCAGAGAATAAATGCCGCGGAGCACAGGAGAAATGATACGAGAATACAAATTATCCTGTAGCGCTTTTGTCTTTCAGCTGACTCTTCCCAGAGTGTAAATCAGAAGTGGAAATATTACACAGGATACCTGTCTTGTCATTGGGACAGCGAGTACCTGGCAACCCACCATGTCTGATAGCTAACACTTCAAAGATATGCATCATATGTATCGCTGTTCTACCTCGTGGAAGTGATTTGACTTGAAAATGCAATGACAAGGAGCCATATTGGGGAACAGAAATTGTTTACATAATTGCTTGGTCTGTTGGTGAATCCAAGCCTTTAGTTAGAATTCATTATCTTATAAACTGCACAAAGGGATTTCCAAGTTGTCAAGCTTGGTTTGTAAAAAATAAAATAAAAAGATATGATAAAATGTCTGGCACAAGGTTTTCTGACTTTAATTTTTTTCCTTCCAGACCATTCATCTTCCCAGTCATAGCGGGCACTCCATCAGCTGTGAAAGCTGCTATTTTCTCTGGATTTAGATCAAACAACCTCAGAACATCCATCAGGGCCATTTTTACATCCGTTCTCCTTTGATGCCAAACCCCAAAGATTCCCCATCATGTACATTCTGCAAGTTGTTGGACTGACAAGCATTAGTAACCTTGGAATGTCACCGAGACACCAGCTTTCATCTGAAGAAGGCTAATGAATTTTGCTGCAACCAACTTGGTCTTGAAATGATTTTTCTTTAGGTCACCTTTCATAGTTAAAATAGTTTGCTTTCTTATAGTTTACTTTTTTTTTCCTGCCAAGTGAGAGTAGCAGAAAGGATTGAGCCTGAGGACCAGAAAGTCTGGTGTACAAAATTATGATATCTGCTTTTAATATTGTATACTTTTTTAATCATCTGGGCAAAACCCTGATTTCTTTAGAGTGTCCTCATCTGCTAAACATGATTATTAAAGTATAGCCCACGATTTAGTTTTCAACTTTTTAAGCATAAAATTCCCTTTAAAAAGACATACAATATACATACATTTAGTATACTTTTAATATATGTATGTAAAAAATTAGAATTTTGTCCCGATGATTAAAAAACAAGGTTAAAAGCAGCTGTCAGAATTTGGCAATCTAGACTCTCTTGTTCTCTATCTAGTTCAATGCTCTCTGCCACTCTAACTTGGCAGACAGAAAGTAAGCTATAAGAGAACTGTTTTAACTATGAAAGTGACCTAAAGACAAATCATTTCTCACACACACACACACACACACACCCATGTGGAATTAAGTAGCCATTTGGTGTAGCTTAAAGGAGAGAATGCAGAATAAAAAAACCAATTTAATAAAATTTTCAATGAATGTATGTTTTATTATGCACCATAGCAATTCCACATACTCTTTTAACAGGATAAGACTTGTGAGACATGTTAAGTGTTCCTGTAATTTGACCATGCACAAAAATTTGCCTGTTCTTCAAAATAACTGAGTTCTACAGATAAAGAACCTCTGGTCTAGGGCCACGATACACAACAGCTATTTCTGGGTCCGTAATGTGCTCACGCAGAGAAGGGTGCTCATGTGGCCCCAGCCAAGCATTCAAAGTCAGGATTCATGCATTTATGTAATTCATACTTGTGAGAGAAGAACGGCGTGCATTTCACCACTGTTTACCCACTCGTGGCTTGGGGCAGAATAGACCCTCAAAATTTCAAGTTGAAATCAATTAATGGACACCTGTATCCCAAGTTTTCCTCCCTCTCTCCAGCGTATGGCTAGTGATGGAGATACCTGAATAACTGATGTCCTCACTGGCTCCTGCCCTCACCGATATATTGCAGGCCTTTGGCCCCTTGAAAAACTTGCTCAAGGTGTGTTTGTCTTTGAGTCCTTTCCTAGTCTCGCTCCGGGGCGCCCACGGATCCACTTGAGGGCGCCAGTGCCCTCCACGAGAAGGCGCTTCCGAGGCTGCACACTGGTCATTGCTGAGGACTGTTGCATTCCCGGATGACTTCTCAGCGATGCTTCAGCGTGTTTGCACGGGAGAGGAGGGGATAGATGCCTTTCCTTCCCACTTCAAGTCACACTTTGTCAGCTAGGCATCCGAAGAGCAGATGGCTCACCTAAACCCCGCATAAAAACAGCTCCCTCAGCTTTGCCTGCAGCCACTATTCCCTGGAGCTCAGGAAAACGATCTGAGGAACTCCACCCCCTCCCCCCGCGCCCCTCCCCCCCCCAGCCCCATCTGAAATGCGCCCCATGCTGCCCTCCTGGGACTTGCTTCGCCCATGCTCGCCCTCCACCCCACCCAACTCCCCACTCCTCACACACTTCTTGGGGCACCGTCAGCAGTGCCTCTGGAAATTTTATGCATCCGAATCACCTGGGGATCTTGTTAAAATGCAAGGCTGCCCTGGGCCTGCGTTTATCAGGGCTTTAATTAGGCACAAAATTGAAGGGGGTGACAAAACACTCAGTAATCGAAATAAAAGTATTTTAATGAAATATTAATAATATTTAATGCACTATTTTGAAAAGTACAAGTTAATACCAAAAACTCCACGATGAACAAAATATCCAAATTTTAAATGAAGGAGTAAGGAGTCCAGCGATGTTGCTCAGATCGCATTTTCAGCAGCGTGCCCCATAGTCTAAAAATTTTTAATTTCCCCGGAGAGGTCATACCCCCCATTTTGCCAGTTATGCACCAATCTGCTAATTTGGGGCGCAGGCTAGGATACACGCAACATCTCATCTCATTCTTAAAACAACACTGTGAAGCAATTGGTTCCCAACTGGAGGAGACCTAGCGATGCCTGGAAACATTTGAGGTTTTCACATGATCTGAGGGGCGTGTGGGCATCTGGTGGGGAGGTGCCAGGAGTGACACTAAGCATCATACGATGCCCAGGCAGCCCCCCATGAGAAAGACTTATCTGGCCTGAAATATCAGTATTGCTAGGGTTGAGAAGCCCTGCTGTACAGGTAGTATGCCACAGGTAATCCACGTCATAGCTGATTCAAACTCAAGTTTTTCTGACTTTTTAATTTTGTTCTACACCTTATCATCCCTCACCGGAAAGAAAGCGTTTCTACTTCTAACTCTGAGCATCGACTTAGTCACGGTCAATAAATAGTACCTCTTTTATGTATAAAGCACAATAGAAGACAATTAATATTTGGGAATCTTGGGGGAACAGCCCATTGGGTGACAAATAGAACAGTTTAGGAAGAGTTGCTACATGTTGATAATTTAGAGCCAGTTAAGGATGCAAGCCCATCATGGTTCTGTAGAAAGTCGGCTTCAACTACATTTAACGAAGGTAAATCTCGAACCACATTCTCTGCTGTAGAATTTGAAAAACTTAACTTACCCTTAAATTTTGTAGCATTTTAGATTTGAAGCCAGGATAAACTCATCTAGCTTTATACATTTTCTTTATGTCTGTCAGTTGATTCATAATATCAGATGCAAAAAAAAAAAAAAAGCTTAAAAACATCATTTAAATGTGTGAGTATATGGATTCATGAAACATTAATATGGCATTTCCATCTCATAATGATATTTTAGGAGGGTTACAAATGATAGGATCCAGCCTTACTCTGCGCCCCTGTGATCACAAAGCTCCGAGGCACAAAACAACTGAAAATGGTTTTAAAGATCTTAAAGTAAATTTTGTCTGCCATATACAAAAATTTAAACATAAAGTTTCTATATCGCCTAATAATTATTGCAGATGATTTGCATATTATCTTTTAGCTCCAAAGCTCCTTTCTGCGATCTGCTCTGTGATGCTGGAGCTGGGATTCTGCGAACTATGTTTCCCAGGCTCCTTTGACATCTGCCTTCTGTTGGGTTCGTTGATGGAAGCCCAGGCAGGAGATTGGAAGGCAGACGGAAAGGGGTCCTCTGTCTTTTCCCCCAGCTTCGGGAAGCCACTGCTCCGGCTGGCGGGTCCTTTTGGCACTCCCAGCCTCAGACCTCCCCGCTCAGGGGACTGGCAGCAGCCGTGGGGTTGGGTGGAGGCCAATCCTGAGCTCCCCGTTCTGATGACCCCTTTTCTCTTTTGCTCCCCCCAGGCCTAGGGGCGGTAGCTGCTCCCAGCAGTTACTGATATGAGGGTAATTTCAGCATTTCATTTCTACTCTTTCAGACTTCAAACTCCTGTATAAATAAGTCCCCGTATGATATCCCCCTCGGCTTGAAATACCTATTCAGGCTTCTATTTTCCTGACTAGAACTTAGATATAGACTATGATAACCATATAGAATATATAAGATATGACGACAAAATGCATGCAAATGTGCTGATTACACCTTCTCATATATAGCTGATTTGGTTGTGCATTTGTCAGTGACTCTACTAGAAATAACATATATAAAACATTTCGTGCTTGGAACAGAATAGATGCTCATAAAAGGGGTTTATTTCTTTGCCATTCTTTTTTTTTCCATGTCAGAGGAAGTTGAAGATTAGGCAGATCAAAATTATTAATACAAATAATAACAATAAAAAAGATTCCACCTGTTTGACCAAAAGAAGCAGTGTCTGGAATGTATTTCCATAATGTATCTCAATCAGATGTTAACTAGAGTATTCTCCTCTTTAAAGAGCAATGATGCCTGTTCAGGAGAAACACTTTAATCACCCCACTGTCCCTTTGGAACTATGGAAAACTGTCGCTTGCAAATGCTGCAGGCCTAATTGATCACGTGTGAGTGTGTATATGTGACTGTGTATAACTTATGTTATTTTATTTCTGACTTGCCTTTTTATTTACCAAATATGTCTCCATTTTTCTCTACATTCTGGATTGTTCTTGAGTCTTACAGAAACTTGGGCAGCCACCTAAATTATACTATGCCATAACTGAATGTTTTCCCTAAAACACAAAATCTTAGGAATGTTGAAATTTTCTGAATAGTCTGACAATTATTTTATTCTACACAAATGCAGAAGTTAATGATTTTATACTGATTTTAGTGACAGTTGGAATGTAGGTAGAAGATAAATGTCTTTATCTTACACAGCCAGACATCTTTAAATTTTAATACCTTGTCATTTATAATTACGTTAGAGGAAAATGTTTTCATTCACACGATGGCCTTGAGTGAGGTCTACCGTTAATGGAACTATGTGCATGGCTACCTTCCGAAGGTTACCAGGGGTCCGATACCATAAACTATCCCTCGAATGCAAAACAACATCTTGGATGCTAGCGGGAGGGCCAGGAGAACCTGAGCTATGGGTGCTGCTTTATTACTCAAGTGTCTCTAGCAGGAAGGCATGGGATAATCGTGTGTCTTTGTATCTGTGTGATAAACTTTATAAATACATGTACGTACAGAGGGCTCTCTGTGCCACACTGAGACATGCCGAAGTGATAGATTCATGGTGGAGAGGCCATGTGGAAGTCAGGGGAATAATTACAGTGACGGGTGATATTAGTCTGTTGTCTTAGCCTAAGTCCCTCCCAGGAGAACAATGCCTGAGACCTAGACTTTAGTGGAAGTAGTTTATTTTGGAAAGCGTGCTAGGGACCAGGACTGAAGGACCAGGGTGAGTGCAACTCAGAAGGAGGAAAGGCAGAATCAAGTGTGCATTACTGAGTTGGTCACCACGGTGGCAACTTAGGCTCTACCCTGCTGGTATCTTCTGAGTGGCTGAATAGAACAGTATCCCTCCCTCCCCAAAGAATCGTAGCAAGGAGCCTTTACCACAGACTCTAGCATCTCCCTCAGCTCCCCCTTGGTTGAGAATTGCCCATTGTGAGCTAGCTCCCGCCCACCCCCAAGGCCATGGGTGTCCCATACCACAGCACAAAGAGCCCAGGCAGGTGAGAGACGTGGTGCTTTCAGCATAAAATGGGGCAGAGCTTGTGCAGACCTGCTTACAGTAGCCACAGCTACAGTGGGACGCAGGACTGAAAGCACACGGAGTGTTGCCCAAGGCGAGTCTGATAGGGCCAGAAGTCTCCAAAGGGGTTTAAGCAAGGATGTCTTCTATAGGAGGTTGGCCCTCTAGGCTACAATGAATATTTTCATAAGGAAGTACCTATCAATAGGTCCTGGTTCATATATTCTTATTTTTGTAAACCATCTCATTTTCCCAGACATTTCACTGCTAAGAACTAACGACTTCTTAGCTCTTGTGCAAGCCATATGTCATCATCTTTGAAGAATGAGAAACTTTCTTGTCTTTTAATCTGGCTAGGGTTTAATCCTTACTGTTTATCACAACTACCCATGGGGCTGTTCTTACCTTGGGAAGAGGAACACATTTTTTTTTTTCGAAGAGCTACTGTCTATCTAAGCAATTTGAGTTACCCCAAACCAGCTCGTTAGCACCATTCCGGTGGCCCATACAATCTTTTAAAAGAAATGCTGAACCTCGGGCAAGAATGATTTGCTCACCAGGCTGCCCTCCCCCACCCCCAGGACTCCAGGCCAGCTTCACTGACATGAGTCTGGAAGCTCCCCACAGCTGCTGGCTGATCCCACACGTCGGAGGAGAGGACTGGAGAGCACCCCAAAGGGGAGTAATGGAGCCCAGGGCCCACACAGGGCACCCTGGCTCAGGGCACCCTGCTGGGATGGCGCTGCCACTCCGGCTGTCCCGGCCACCAAGAGGAAGACTCAGACCATTTTGAGGAAGGTGCTGCTCCAAAACCCAAGGGGAAGGAGGAGGGAGGAGCCGAGTTCCCCTTGGCCAAGACCCTGAGCTTTTTACCCGGTATAAGGTACCGGGTAAATACTCCTTCTCCTAGTCATCTGTTTTTTCAAAAGCATCTTTCCTAGAGACCAAATCACTGTTATTCCAGCAGACTAAACACTTGGAGAAATGAACTTTGCCTTTCTGTGCTGATGCCAAAGGTTTGTAAATTGAACTTCATGCAGTACAGAAGTCTGTAGATATATTGGAAGCCCGTTTTTATTTGCAATACAATCAAGGGGCAACTCTTGTATTAGCGATATTAAAACACCATCTTCATACTTTATGTATTACTCTCCAGACATTCGTATTCCACTTAGCGTGTACTCCTGGTTTGAACAGAATGGAACATATCTCATTTTCATTTAATCTGTAACAGAATCTATGGGTAACACTGTATATTTTCTTCTTTATTTTAAAGATGCCTACTTATTATTTTAACACTTGGTTAATATTTCTTATGACCTATATATATAACAGATTCTGCAGAAAATAACATAATCAAGGTCAGACAGTGCAGATATTGTCACATAGACCCTTTCTTAAGAAGATGGCATTAATGCTGCTGTTACTGTTGAACTGTTTCTGTTTCCATGAGGTTAACATATTAAAATGTATTATTCATGAAAGAAAATGCACTTCATATATTTTGCCAATTGTTATTATTGTTCTAGAGGGGGAAATAAATGAAAATGGTGGCAGTTGTAGAAATGCATCCTTATTCAGAACTTAATATACAATACCAATTTAGACTACTTACCTTCCTCAACTTTAAACCTTCCATTAAACTGCAAAGCTTGATGTCAGCTAAACTCTATAAATGTTAATTTAAGGTCAAGGTGCTCCTGGGAAGCATTTGAATGCCTAGAGAAGAGCCCAAGAAAACTTCTTTTCAAAGATTTATGGGATGATATGGCTCCTTTCTGAAAAATAGGAACTCTATTTCTACTTTTTCCAATCACTTTCTATTTCAAGCTCTAGGACACACTTTCCTTTATGAATCTTTCTGAGATATTTAATAGCATCCTGGAGATGTTAAAATGCAATTTTTTTCCATGCGTAATGTATAGTATCTCTCCAATTTAAACTTCATTTAGTAATGCCAAATGCTCTGTATAGTGGGGAATGCTTCATCCCTAACTCAGGAGAACCTTCGTTCATAAAGATAGCCAAAACACAAACACATCATTTTCAATATCCAGGTTATCATGAGATAGGGTTTTTAGCTAATAATCACTTTTTCTGAAACAAAATCTTGTACCAAAATGCACTTACGGTTTGGTTCAAAAAGGCCGAGGGTCCATTTCTCTTTGTTCTATAAGTTAACTTACAGAATAAATTTGGGCACGCAAGAGCTAAATAAATCTATTCTCCTTTTTTAGGCTACCAACAGGTGTCTGGAATATTTTGGGAGCAACTGGTCAGAGGAAGCAGCGAAGTTTATTATTTGCCTGGGAGCCACGAGACCACATCACTCTGTGCACAAATGCGAGGTGCTGAGAGTGAAGATTCTAAGGAGAGAGGAGGCCGTATTCAGACCTCTCTGTGAGATACGAAAGAGACAGGCCGAAGTTACTGGCTCTCCTGAGAAGTCCGCATCCACAGCCACCGGTCAAGGAAGGCAGATCTAAATGGTCCCTTAAGCATTTTGTATAACACACCATCTCCTGGAACGAGTGATGAAAAGCCAGCAGATATATCGGCTATCTGGAGGTTTACTATGTGGTTTGACCCAACGGCTTTGTCCAGAAAGGGACAAGGTTGATTAGGCAAAAATCTCAAATCCTGAGATTTTTTTTCTCAGAAAGTTCAAAGTGAAAAGAAAAAGAAAAAAAAAAGCAGAGCTGAGCAATTAGCAGAAGGGTTGAAGGTGGAAGCATGCACAGAGAAGGCTGTTTGCAGAGGCCACGAGGCAATAAAGGTTAGAAATGAGCAGAAGCTCTAAAAATGCCAGTCATAAAATAGAAAATGGGCAGGTAGAGAGAAATTTCTCAGAAACGTGAGGAGAAAGACATTAAGTCGTGTTCATTACAAAATACCAGAATACAAACCATCTCCATGAGGCCTAGTTGTAAGCCTTTCCCTAATATCCTGAAATACTTGCTGTCCTCATTCCTTTGTTTTTCCCAGAAAATTTCTCGTTAATGGAGATAAGCTGAGTTCTTTGCATAGCACCAACAGAAGTGGGCTTGCCGATAGCACGTGGCGCTTCTAAGTAGGGCTGTGAAATTAACTAACAGAGTCTTACCTTCTGATGGAGGACTTGAGATCACGTGACTGACAAGAGGGCGAGTCACGAGGACTTAACGGCAGTCGTTGCATTCCTGAGGAAAGTTCTGTCGACACATTAGCTCTTTTAGGGACGGGGATGCGGGTAGCAGAAGGGGGGTGTGGATGCGATTTGCAATAAAAGCTACAGGGATCCAGGGAAGCGCAGTGTCCCTGGCATCCTGCTGGCCTGGGGAAGAACGCCAGTTCTAGACTTACCCTAGTTGACCCTGTGAGGCCTGGTGTCCTAGGGAGAAAAAGGCACATCTTGAGGCCTCTCTCTTGGTTATCTGAGCGTGGAAGAAAGACTCGAAATTGAAATAGTCTCTTGGGAGACTTGACACTGCTGATTTGTCAGTGTTGGCTTCCCATAGGAACTTGTTCTCTGAGGGAAATTCTGGTCTAAATTAGAGTTGAGAGGGTAGGAGAGAAATTCCGGTGAACTCATCCAGGCTTGTGTCCGAGGGGCTGGAATGTGGTAGAGAGAGCCCTAGAGTAAGAATTGGGGACATACTGGTAGCTGAGAGCACCTCACTTCCCTTCTCTGGGCCTCATGGGTAAAACTGGGTAGCGGGATTAGACACTAAGGCCCCTGTTCTAAAAGCCGAGGGTCTCTGACTTGACTGACGCCTCCACAGGTTAGAGCTTTGCTCTCTTTGGCACAAACTCAAGGTAGAAAGGAAATTTTAGATAAGAGCTTTGCAATCGTTGGCTTTAATTACCAAATGGTAAAGCCCAAGGGAGTGGATAGGTACGTAAACATGAGCCACGGTCTGCTGAGACTCTATCATATATTGCCCTGATCAAATTTATAAGATGCACATGTGTGAGAAAGGGGATGATTCTCTTAAGCACCCAATGCAAACAACAGGGCAGGAAGGAAGAGCCCAAGAATTGACGCCCCTCTTTGACCCCCAAGTCAAGACTGACCAGATATAGAACTAGCTGCCTCTCAGGTGAGAAGATTTTAAGGCACATGTCCTGCCCTGGTTCCCAGAGTGCCCCGGTAAGATTTGACTCCACCCTCCACCTGCCCGCAGTTACACCACTTGTCCACACCTGGCCCTCAGAGCCGGGCGCGTCGTCCATCTCCCGCTTGCCCACACGAACCCGTGTTGAGGATGAAGCCTCGTCATGGTGATTCTCATCTCTCAGCTTTCTCCGACAGGTTCGTGCTCCAAGATGAGAGAACATGAGCTTGTCAACAGTTGTCTTAATGTGGGGTTCCCCTGAGATAAGACTTTATAAGAGTTTATTTGTGTATGATCTTAGGGAACCGTGAAGGGGGCAGGAAATGGTATGTTAAAATGTCAGCTGCACTTTGGGCAGCTGGAGCCAGATCTCACTAGGAGACCTCTGAGCCCCAGGAAAGGGCCTGTGCCTTAGGGGCAGTAACCTGCCAGCTTTGGTCAGTCTTTCTTTGCCTGAGGGTTGAGAAGGGGGCTCAATTCCCTGGCCTTTCCCGCCAGCCCGATCGGCTACAGAGTGGGCTCTGGCAGCAAGAGAACCTCGAGGCAAAGAAACGCGGGTGCTCGCAGTCGGAAGCAGCGAGGGCGCGGAGATGGGACTGGGGGAGGACACGGCCTGGTACGAGGATGCCGCAGTTCTTGCACTTTCACAAGATGTGAAAAGGAGAAACAAAAACCTGATTCTCCTATAACCCGGCTGGGCGACCCTGTGTCCCAGCCGTCCGCCTGGCCGGCGTTTTGAGGCTTGTCGAACTCGGCTCTTCCGGCTGCGGAGGCATGTTTCGCTCTGCGACTGCGCCCTCAGGGTTTCCTCCTGAAATATGAATTTCGCCCAATCCAGAGAAAGCATCAAGGAACCGGATCATTGCTGTCCCCAGGTAAGAAATAGTTCATAGATTATTTACTTAATCATTGCCTCCTAGTAAAAAGCATCTAAGACAGCATCACAGTCCTGGAAACTTTCAAAGTTTTTGGAGCGGTCCCTCCACTGAGATGTGTAACATTTATCTGTGTGCTGCTAGTGACAGGCATTGTACCTCCTTATATTTTGGGATACCGTTGTTCAAAGTTTAGTTCTTTACTCATTTATTAAAAACAAACGAACAAACAAAAAAAATATAGTTGCCCTTGACAGTGAACTCAGAACTATGTTAGCTTCTGAGCATACGGTGATGAAAAGAACATACACCCTACAGTCAGGAAACTTTCCCTCTAGTAAAAAAGCTGGGAAGGAAACAGCCGAGCATCAGAGTGTGTGCCGAGCTCGTTGATGAGGTGCATACGAACGGTGCTACACAGGACTATACCCACAGGAGGGACGGCGCTGGGCCTTGGGGTGTTGTGGACCAGAGGGGAGAATATGAGTTAATAGGGCAAAGGAGTGTGTGTGCGCGCGCGCGTGTGTGTGCGTGTGCGTGTGTGTGTGTGTGTGTGTGTTTACCTCTCTTCTTGTATATGTGTGTGAATTTTGAGGGTAGGGCAGTTTCGGGCAGAGAGCACACATAGGTAGAGGCCCAGGGCTCACAAGGAAGTGGTGTCTCAGGAAAATGACAAGTTGTTCATTGAAACTGGAGCTTAAGGTGGGGAACAACGAGAGAAACGATGAGAGATAGAAGCAGAGGCCAGTTCCGCCGACAAAGCCAGACTGAGGGTACGTGGTAATGGAAAGTAATCGGAGACTTTTAAGTGGGGAAATGACACGATCAGGGCTCCCTTTTGGAAAATCGCTCTGGTTGCAACGTGGATGAAAAAGTGGAAGCAGCAAACAGGAGGCCGGAAGGTGGCTCCGAGGCAGTTGCTTCAGTTTAGATGAGAGGTAATGGAGTCTGGGAGGAGGTGATGGCCGTGGGCCCGGAGAAAAGTAGGCGGTTACCCACGCTTTCCTCGGCAACCCCAAGCAAACACAGGTGGCCTTCGTCTGTTCCCTCTTTGAATCCTATTCATACCTCTATGGTTGCCTTTCTCCTGACTGACTATAACTGTTTGCTTGGACGTCTGTGCTCTACTGGACAGTAACTTCCCTGAAGTGAACAGGTGCGAATTTTCATCTTGCGTCCTGTCTGCCAGCTCTCTGCCTGGCACATGGTAGTTTCCTAGATGTTCATTGAGGGAGAAACGTATATTCCTTATACCTTTTGCCCATTTTTCTAGTTCTAACACTTGGCAACCGTAAGGAACATACTTAAACCCATTTCATTTCTAAAGTCTCTTCAAAGTTCTCATTTCCACTTTCAGGTTCAACGACCTCATTCTTTTAACAGTTTTGTGTCTGACTTGGTTTTGAATCCTCCACTCAATTATGCAAAAACTCCCAGGGCTGTGCATTGCACATCTGAAATCTTGGAAGAGAAAAGCCGAGCTCCAGAAGCTCGTGAGTAAGTGAGATCACTATACTGTTGACCGATGTCTACCTGCCGCCTGCAAGATCCCTTTCTAAAAAGCTAAACTGAAAACTAATGCAAAAAGAAAGTCCTTCATGACGAAGTTCCCCATACATTCTACAGTAATAGACTCTAATTAAAGATGGGGAGGGAGTCGGGGGACTGTGGAGAAGGATCTGGTGAGCAAGGGTGGATCCAGCCCACTAGCAAAGAGGCTAAGAATCAACCTCTTGAATGAGAACGCAAGTGGGTCTGCATCTCAGTCTTGTTCCTTAGGCTGCCACAACGGAGTATCAGCTTCAACCTCACAAGTCACCAACCATCTCTTTCCCACAAAACTAAAGTATTTAACGTTCCTCGTCATTTTCCTTTACATGTATATGTATAAGCCCATCCTTTCTGGCGGAAGGAGAGAGACGGCAATGCTAAAGAGTAAAAGTTCCATTATTCTGTTGCTTCTAAAGTAAGTGATGGAAATTATAAGCTAATTTACATACGGGAGATTAGTAGAGTATCCCTTTATTCCTATTAATATATTTTCCCTTCCTAATTATAAAGATTTGAATCTTTTTAAAACAACTTTATACAAAACATTTGTGTGGGTATAAGAACTGCATGTTAAATGCTAATTCTGGATGAGTTATTTGCATAACCTTACAAAGGAGCTAAATTGCTTGTATTTAATAATAAATAGAGAATTTAAAAAGGATTGCAGATATCTTGAGAGAATGTGAAACAGAGAAAAAAATTTGCTTCTATTTTAAGATATGGATTTTTTTTTTTCCACTTTGAATTTAAAGCTACTCTCTACCCTCTAGGGAAAACTTGTCCTAACTTTCCGATAAGCTTAATATTCCAAGGCTCCTACAACATGACAATTCAGATACATCGAAGGTGAAGAGCTAATATGTTTTTAAATGAACATGGATAACTTTCAAAGACAATAAACTGCATCTAGTTTTGCATTTGTAGAGTGGAGGCTTTTGAAGATTATAGATTCTGCATATAATAGCAGAATGGAGAGAGTTGTCGAAGTTTTCCAGAGAATTCAGGGAGAATCAAATTTAAAAAGAAAGATGAAGGACTTTTCTTTAAAGCATGTGATTTGACAGCGTTCGGGACTCGGGTAGCAGTTGTCATGTCTGCAGGTGAGCAGGAAAACATGCTAGTAGGTAAAACACAGGAAATAACTAAAATGATAAATACATCTCATTTCGATTGGATGTTCATGCTTTTTGAAGTCAGGAACCAGTCTGTTCTCAGCATTTAAAATAGCAGACACTTTCTCTTTCTCTTTCTTCTCCTCTACTTGGTTCTCCTCCACATTCCCTTGGTTTTCCTCTTTACCAATTCCTCTTTAGACTATCTCACAGGCCCCTTGTTCTCTCTGATCCCTGATTGTTGACCGCTAATTCAGGCTTGAGCCCTCTCTCCTTTCTCTTATCACCCTATCTCTAGGTGATGGTTTTAGTTTCCATGGCATTAAATTCTATCTTTATGCCTCAATACCGAATTTATACCCCCAAGCCTGTCCTCAGAGTTCTGGTTTGTGGCTGATGGCCAGCCATCTCCTCTCAGATGTCTGCCAGCGTCTCAAATGCAACAAGTCAGTCCAAAACAACACTCTCAACGTGGCCCGCCACCACCCATATCTCACCAGACTTCTCTACTTCAGCGGCTAGCACCACGTTCACCCATTCTGGCAGCTCGATTATCAACATCTCTGTCACTTCTACACTGAAAAAGCACTTTAAACCCTCTGGTTCATTTCTACCACTGTCACCCTAGTCTAAGCCACCATCTCACACAGACTATTTCGTTGGCTTCCCTGCTGGCTGACACTCATGTCTCCTCCAATCAGTTTTGCCCATAGTAAAAAAGTGATCTTTACATGGCATAAATTGTTGTCAGCTGCCTTTTCTTAAAGTTAATCAGCAGATTTTATACCCTACTGCAACATGGCTACTCTGGGTTGCCACGAGTTTGAGCTGATCTATGAACATGTCGCTTTTCTATTAAAACCTTTTCAATGGGTTCCTACTGCATAAAAATAAAATCTAAAGTCCTTACAGTGGTGTTATGCACTGAAGGTTTGTGTATTTCCAAAATTTATGGTGAAATCCTAACCTCTTGTGTGATGGGGAGGTGGGGGCTTGGGAAATGATTAGGTCATGAGGATGGAGCCCTCATGAGTGGGATTAGTGCCCTTATTAAAGAGATCCCAGAGAACTTCCCTGTCCCCTTCTGCCATGTGAAGACAGAAGAAGAAGATGACCATTTATGAACCAGGAAATGGACCCTCACTAGACAGTGAATCTTCTGGCACCTTGATCTTGGACTTCCCAGCCTCCAGAACTGTGGGAAATAAGTGCTTGATGTTTAAGTCACCCAGTCAATGGATTCTGTTACGGCAATCGAGATGGACCAAGACGGATGGTCCACCGAGACCCTATATGATCTGGCCTTTACCTATCTGACAAAATTCACCCATCTCCCATCCCCTCCCCCTTTCTCAGTTCTCTCCAGCCACCCTGACCTTTCGACCCCTCAAATGCCCCATGCTTTTTCCAGTCTCAGAGACTTTATACATGCTTTTCTTCTACAGGGAATTCCCTTTTCCTGCTTTTTATGTAGCTCACTCTCAATTCTCATTTTAAATGCCATTCCCTCAGAGAGGTCTTTCCTGCCCACCAGTTCCGAGTCAGCTCTTCTCTAAAATGTATCGTGTGTCCCTCTACCCTATTTGTTTCCTTCAAAGCACTTGTGTATTTTGTTTACTTGTCTATTGACTGCCCCTTCTACTAGACTACCTTAATGCTACCTCAGTGATGGGAATTATCTTTGTTTTATTATAAAAAGAGATTAGTATAATGCCTCTCACATAGTAGGCCTTCAATAAATATTCATAGAATGAGTGAAGAAATGAATAAATAAATGAGCTGAGGGCAGTTAGAGGTGAAGTTTTCTACAAAATTCTTGGCAAGCGAGTGAAACTAGTCAACTGCTTTTATCTGAAAACAATGGTGAGTGGCTGTAGTTTGCTACTTGAAGACTTGATGCACTTTTGGGAAGAAACGATCCTACAGCAATATGTTCATGTCTAGAGAATATTAAAAGTTTTAGTATGTAGCTTTTCAAAATGCCAAGTGCTTCTTGTTATTAATGTTTTTAATGTTTTCAAATGATCTAAGTTAAATTTAATTCTCATTATTTACTCACAAAATACTGGCATGGCCTCAAGGAATAGAGTCAAGCTTTGCAAAAGAAGACAGGGAAGTCAGCACACAGAGACTGGAGGGGCTGTCTGTGCAGGTCTCTTCAGGCATGAGACTGAAAAACATCATGACAAGGTGACTCTAGAAACTTACTCACCGTCGTGGGTTGGAACAAAGCGACTTTAACTCTGAGAGTATATAATTCAGTGAGTCTCAACATATTCAGTGAGTTGATATGGCCCCCTAGACTTCTACACCACTCTCTCTGTTCCAACATAATTTTTTCTCAAGTCTTAAATATTGCTTCTGGAGTTATCCAGGATAATTACCGATGCAAGGATAATGTAAAACCCTTGGCAATTAAAACCAAAAAAAAAAAGTGTATTGCGATCTGCCAAGGAACAGCCTCTGCCCCGCTGGTTCCTTTGAGTGACATTTCAAAGCTGATTACTTAGGCCTATTCAGACAGATATCCCCCTGCAATCAACATCCTTCTCGTGTTTGCCTCAATAGGGATTTTGCCTTAATAAGAAATATAGAATTGGGTTCTTAGTGATAATTATAATAATAATTTTCAAAGGACAAGTCTTTCCCTTAATAAATAATCCTTCTCTAAGAGCAAGCATCCTTGAATCTTATCTCTGCAGTTTTTCAAATGAACATTTTAAAAAATCAATTTTGATACTTGAGACTTATGCAAGGATAAGTGGAACTAACTCAGAAATGACAGATTCTGCTTTTATGTAGATATGAATGCGCATCTAATGCCAACAGTAGGAGGAAAATAAGCAAATTTTCAAATTAAGGTCTCTTAATCTTCCAATGCCAAAGATAAACTCAGACTTATATTAAATAAAATATCCCACCTTTGTCCTAAATTCATTAAAACCAACAGAGGCTACCATATCAACACACTGTTAACATTACAGTTTAATACAAGACAGGTGGTGTTTGGATAGCTTGAGGTGATTTAGCACTTCTGATTTCCGTCCACTATTCCCAAATCCACCATCAATAATATATTATTAAAAACAGAGCATTTCCTCGGCTATAGCTGTAAGTCTCCTGCCTTCCCTTAAGTTCACACATTTCTGCCTCTAAGCTGCTTATATATGGGAATTCAGCCACAGAAGACAGCAAGATAGTAAGGTGGCTAAAACTATGCAAAGGTTCTGACAAAGTAAAATAAGTGGATGTGAGGCACTGGGAGTCTGTACGGGATTCTCATGACACTGTTTCTATACCGTCACAGTTCAAGGCAGAAGGCTGAATGTCACTGTTACAGAGAGCACTGAACAATGAGTTGAGAAAAAAGGGATCTATTTGGCCATGCCGCTATTAACTGCAGATTTTTACCCAAGGCTTCAGTTTCCTCATTTTAAAACCAAATGTATTTCTGCTTCTGGGAAGATAGAGTCGACATTATTTCCCTATTTTCCCTGTTAAATACAATTTTAAAACCCCGGATGTTATATATAAAACAGCATGAGACACTGGTAATTGGCGAGACGAATGCAGATCCACAAGAAACTTGGGGAGAGGAGAAAAGAGAGAGTGGTGAGTTCTCTAAGTTTTTTTAGCCTCATATATCTCAGACTTGGAGTTGAAGAAGCCAACAATATGGGAATGCCAGTGAGAGCAAGGGAAAAACCACAACAAAGACTTCTTCTCTCTAGGAAAAGGATCAGAAAAAAGACAGCCCAACGAGGCAGAAAACTTTTACACAATAAAAGCCAAGTACCAAAGAAAAGACTGTGGCTATGCAGATATCAAAAGATAGTAAGGGAATACTAAAAACAGCCCTCACACATAAATTTTAGAAGAAATGGACCAATTCCTCAAAAATCACAAATTACCACAGTTCACCCAGTATTAAATAGAATTTGAACAGCCCTACAACTATTAAGGAAATTGAATTCATAATCTTAAAAAACTATCTAATCTTAGATGGTTCTACAAGAGAATTGTACCAAATGTTTAAAGAATTAACACCAAAAAAAAAAAGAAAAAAAAAAACCCCCCAATCCCACACACATTCTCTTCTAGAAAATAGAAGATCAAAGAACAGTTCCAAATTCATTTTATGAATCTCGTATTACTCTGATACCACAACCAGACAAAGACAATAGAAAACAAGAAATCTGTACCCCAATATCCATAATGAATATATACAAAATGTTTAACAGAATATTAGCAAATAGAATTCAGCAATATATAAAAAATAATTATATATCATGAGTAAGTAGGATATATTCCATGGATTCAGGACTGGTTTGATATTTGAAAATTATTCAATGTAATCAATTCTGTATAAGTCACTATATTTTTTAAAAAAGACAAGAAAAAATAACAGGATCAAATCAATTCATGCAGAGCAATTATTCAACACTCATTGGAATAAAGGGAAATTTGCACAACTTGATAAAAATCGGAATAAAGGGAAATTTGCACAACTTGATAAAAAACATCTACAAAAAAACTACAACTAACATTGCACTTAACGTACATTACAAGGATGACCACTTTCACCACTGTCGTTCAACATAGTGCTGAAATTTCTAGCCATTGCAATAAGGCAAGGAAATGAAATAAAAGGCATACATCAGGAAAAAAAAAAAAGAAAAAGAGAAAAAAAAGAAATAGAACTGACTCAATTACAGGAGACAGGATTGCCTATTTAGAAAATTTCAAATTCTACTCAAAAATTTCCTAGAACTAATAAGTGAATTGAGCAATGTGGCAAGATACAATCTACATACAACAATTGATTATGTTTCTATATACTAGCGATAAATATATGGATACTGAAATTAAAAACACAGTACCTGTACAATAGCTTAGAAAAAAACTACTTAGGTATAAATCTAACAAGCTATGTACAAGATTTGTATGCTAAAAGTACACAATGCTAATGTAATCCATTCATGGATTAGAAGAGTTGACATCATAAAGATATCAGTTCTCCTAAAATTGACATACAGGTTTGACAAACCTATCAAAATGTCAACAAGATTTTATATATATGATTATTCTAAATTTTATATGGAAAGGTAAAGGAATTAGAATAGCTAAAATAATTTTGTAAAAGAAGAATGAAGTGGGAGGAATCAGTCTACTCTGTTTCAAGACTTAGATAGCTGCATTAATCGAGACTTTATGGTATTGATGGAGAGATAGACAAACAGATCAATGGAACAGGATAGGGAAGCCAGAAATAGATCCCCACAAATATGCTCAATAGACTTTTGAAAAAGGTGCAAAAACTATTCCGTGGGAGAAAGATAGTCTGTTCAACAATAATGCTGTAAAAATTAGACATCTGCAGGTTAAAAAAAAGACCCTTGACCCAAACCTCACACCTCATTAAAAAACTAACTCAAAATGGATGACAGACTTATATGTAAAACTATAAAACTTTGAAGAAAAAAACATTGAAAATCTTTGACAACCAGAACTAGGAAAAGACTTCTTTGACTTGATACCAAAAGCATGATCTATACATGGAAAAACTGATACACTGGACTTCATCAAAATTTTAAATGTTTGCTTTGTGAAAGACCATGTGAAGAAGATGAAAGGACTAATTACAGGCAGGCAGAAAATATTTGCAAATCATTTATCCAATAATGTGTGTTGTTCCTTGAAATATTAGTGAAGTTATTACAATTGGCAAGATGTTTAAAAACAAAGCATCTCCATGAATCAAACCTCTATTTTCAGCTACATTTGAAGACATGCATTACTCAATCTGGGACAAAATTTTATTAAATTTGTCGATACATTTTAGAAACTGCTTTTGCATGTTCTTGCATAATAACAGAGGCAAAAAGTCACATATGGGGGAATGACTTGGTCTTTTTGCTGGAGTGAAAAATGCCTGGCAGACTACATGAAAAGCAATATGGTAGCCAATCACATGGAATACCAAACAGTGATTCCAGGAACCCCCTCTTCTAGGTCCCAGAGTTGTCCTCATTCAGCCGAAAGTAGGGAATAGTACACAAGAGATTTCAATAAGCCTGGTAGTGGCTTTCATCACTTTTGCTCATATTCCATTGTCCTGAACTCAAAACTTGACTGCAACTAACAGACTGAGGCTGCGAAATGTCAACTACCAAAAGTTTAAAAAGCTGAGTTTGAAGTCAGTATCTCTGTTGAGTCAGACTGGAGGCTGAGAAGTCGGCCAAGGAACTACTGTGTGTCATTATACTTGGTGGTTGAACTGTGTGCATGTTAGCTTTTTTGAAAATAATTTTGAAAAATAATTTTTAAAAATAATAATAGCATACAGTAAATGGACATCTAGTCAGGCACTTAATACTGACAACCAATCTGTTTGGGGTATATGAATTTCTTATTTAAAGGTTTTTTGTTTTTTTTGTTTGTTTGTTTATTTGTTTTTTGAGGATATACCAGTGCTTAGATCTATTTGAAATGTAGATAAAGACACAAACAGCAAAATAATGCCTAAGGTCAGCTAATGTTTTATTCAAAATATATATAAATGACTCTCTACTAAATTCCTATAAAAATAATGACAACATGAATAGATATTAGGGTGTATTATGAAGACTAAATATTAAAATATATGAATCTAGATGGGTTTACTTTCTTTTAAAATTAAACTGTAAACTAGTATGTAAATACCATTTCTGAATGCTTAATTGATATCTAATAATATTCTCTAGAATTTAGGGAATTAATCTAATTAATTTTGCTAGGCTGACAATAAAAAGCACAGAAAACAAGAAATGCAGACCATATAACAGATGACTGTTCTTATTACCGCTGGAAATAGTAATTCCCAGGGAAGATAAAACATTCATCATACTGTTGTAAAGTGAATGAAAGCTGCAATTTAAAATTCTAAATCCCGATAACATAACTGTTCGAGAGGGGAAAGTGAAATTTACAAGGAACAATTAGAAAAATTATAAATACTTAGGTTTTCTAAAATTATTTTATAATGTATTTGATCACTAAGCTATTAAGATTTTTCTCTCATAAAATTAGAATAAATTCCAGGAAGGCAGAAAATCCTATCAGC
>NW_006437828.1:1226721-1266193 GCF_000325575.1 Pteropus alecto
CAGCAGGAAGCATGTGTGTTTTTTTAATGCAATGTGGCTTTAAAATGAGCAATTCCCAATTATTAACCTTAAAACAACTTAACAGACAGAAATAGAGATAAATGCTTTGTTTTTCTGGAGCTCCACACCAAGCGTTTTCAGCCTCTTCTTCCTTCATAGGAAGCAATTAAATCTTTGCATAGAAGATTTACAAGTCTTTGGAAAAGCAAAATCATTAGAACAAAACAGTGTGGCCATTTGAAAAGAGTATCAGGGAAGGTAATAACAATTGAACTTTGAATTATTAAAGCAATAAATTTTTTAATCAATTTGGGAAGTATGATAAGTATCAGAAATCTTTACTTGGTATTAAATGATTTTTCTCTCCTAAGACAAGCATTTTCAGACTGACCTCTTAAGGTTTCTTTAAGACCTAATCCAATTATTATTTTTTTCCTGAGACTTCCTAAAGAAATAAAAAAATCACTGTAGTATTCATTTCATTTTGTTTAATTCTTATGGAAGTTAGCTGTCGCATGAGTTTTACAATATTTATAAACATTTTTCCTTTTTAACCTGACATAATGTCTGGAGTTGCTAGAAGCAATAACACCATCATTTATTGCTCTAAGTAGAGTTAAGTAAGGTTAATACTTGGTGATGTTTGGCAGGTTGTAGTTGATGATCTCATGTTGGGACAGTCCCATCAACAAAAGAATGAGTAAGGTACTTAACAGGTCCCGATTTAAAGTAAGCATACTTGAGACTGCAAACAGGATCTGAGAAACCGAGATCGGAATTTGTTTCAATTCTTCTGGGAAGCTCTTTTAGTTCAAGAGAGTGCAAACACCATAAAAAAAATCTTTTGGTTGTCAAATAGCTGAATGCTGATGAACAGGCACCTGAAGTGCTCACTCCAGCAGATTTGCTGGATATGGTGCTGTTTTGGGAGTCAGCACAATGCTGTGTACTCACAACCCGCCTGAGTCCACGGACGGGCTGTAGCCCAAAGATGTGGGCAGCGAAACCAGTTCAGAAACCCACAGCTGTGAGACATCACCATTCAACAATACTCCAAAATATTTTCAAGGGGATGGAACCAATTATTTGTTACTTTTAACAAAATAAACAAAAGTCCTTATCATACTGCCTCTTTCCTTGATCTGACCTGCTACGGTCTAAATGTTTGTGTTCCCTCCAAACTCATACATTGAAATCCTAACCTCCAAAGGTGACAGTATTAAGAGGTGGGGGCCTTTGGGAGGTGTTTAGGTCATGAGTGTGGAGCCTTCATTAAAAGATTCATACTCTTACAAAAGAGATTCTGCAGAGCTCCTTAGCTCCTCCTGCCATATGAGGACACAGTGAGAAGGTGCCAGCTATCAACGAGAAAGAGGGCCTGACCGGAACGTGGCCATGCTGGTCCCTTAATCTCGGGCTTCCAGCCTCCAGAATTGAGAGAATTGAATATCCATCATTTATAATGTACCCGATCTGCGGTAGTTTGTAATAGCAGCCCAAATGGACTAAGACGTGACCCTTAAAATCCTGACAGGGTTACCGATGCAGCCCACAACTGCTTTGGTCTTGTCCACGACTTCTCAAATTTGAGTGTAAGCTTTTTTGCCAGGCTAATCTTTCTAAAAAAGACATTCTCAGTATTTCCTTGTCTTTTCACAGCTTCTGTGCTTCATTGAGTTTGGCCCATGTGGAAGACTGCTTGCAAAAACAGCCACTGCCCGTGGTCCACACCCTTTGCAATAGGACTTTGCAGATCTTCCAATTAAAAGGTGGAGTCTAATTCCCTGTCATTTTAACTTGACTTTGTGATATGCACGGACCAATAAATAGCATGTGGCAAACATGACTGTGTGCCAGGTTCAGGTCTAGGCCTCAAGAGACTTTGGCATCTTGCTCTTCTTGCTCTCTTGTGCCCCTGCCATGTGAGGAGAACAAGCAAAGACTAGCCAGCTGTAGCATGAGAATATGTGGGGACAAACCGAGGTACTTCAGCCAACAGCCAGCCAGCAAGCCTTGCATGTGAATTACACTAGACCGGCCAGTTCCCCAGCCGACCTTCTAGCTGACTGAAGTCCAAACACCAGCAAGCCCATTCGAGATTCAGTGAGCCTGGCCCAGATCAGCAGAACCACCTGGGTAACCTTAGAATAATAGGCAATAGCAAATAGCCTTTGTTCTAAGTTGGGAAGTGATTTGTTGCATAGCGATAACTAAAACACTCCATGCTTATTCCCACCTCTATGTTTATATCTATGTTTATATTTTTCTTTCCAGAATGCCTCCTTCTCTTTCTTCTACCTGTATCTATTTACATTTAAGATCCAAGTCAAGTGCTGTCTCACAAAGCCTTCTTTGACCACGTTAATCCATATAAAAATTATCTCCCTGGTTTAGTAAAAAAAAAGTTTCATTTTTCTCTGTAATATTTCATGTATCTTGTATTAGATTATACAAATTGTGAGTTACCTCAGTGCTATCAGAGAGCTACCTCTCTGCATTAAATAAAAATTTACCGGCTGAAAGCAAACAGATTTGACATTCTCCTCCATCCATCCAAACAGTGGCCTGGTTTGAGCATCAGTGCCAACTTCGTCAGCGGACTATGTCTTGGAACTGATTGACAAGGCAATGTCAATGTCCCCATTGAAGCTCTTTATGAAAAGAATTGATTGCTATATAAAGTTTACTTAAACTATCAATTTCTTTTAAATAAAAGAACTGCTTTGAGATATATATATATATACACATATATATGGCTTAAGAGAATCCTCCCTTTTAAGGGCGATCTGTTTTTGTCCCTGCTTACTAAAGATGCACTTAATATTCATTTTCCTTGACAGTACAGGAAATTGTGCATGTCTCAGGTTACATAATTCTGAGCTTATTTCTGAGATGCTTTGTCTGTTTTAAACTGTCACAAGGTCGGTTGAGTCTTTACGTGCATCAGGTAAAATAAGAAATATGTACATACATACTAATTTAAAACCATAATAAATTTCTATATTCAGTGTTATCCATGATCACCTCATGTTCTCGCATCACTTTTTCTCAGGATGTTTGATATACATGATACTGCAAATGTTACGGCATTGGAGTTTTAGTGCAATAAAAAATTATAGCATATTTACCACTTTGTATTCATTCATCAACTCAGTGCAAGTCTATCAATTAGACTGAGCGATTTAACTACTTAACAGTTTCTTTTAAGTGTACTTTTTCTTTTATCAGCTTTTCCTTAGAAATCAAGAAATGCGTGCTCGTTGCTACAAAACTTGTCTCAATCCAAACTGTTAGGTTAAGATTAGTGTTAAATAATGAAGTTATTGAATATTATACACAGGCCACTTAAGAGACAAATTTAAGCCAATTTACAACTTGGCTCACGCAGAAATAATTATCTGTTAGAAATAATACTGGTCAGGACAAGTAAGAGCAGCTCTTCCTTATTTAAAGGTAACCATTTACTGAGTTTTTGCTGTGTCCAGACTTTAGCTTTAGAACTTTAGCTTTAGGATCTGAGTTAATTCTTAGAACATTCGTATAAAACATGCATTAGTATTAGCCTCATTTTTTCATAGAAGGAAACAGGTTCTGAAAAGTAAACTTGTCCATAATCACATAGATAATGAGCTATATTTTTAATATTACCTGCCTCCCAGGTTACTCTTGTTTTCAAGAAGTCCAGATCTGTCTCTAAGAATCCTCTTGAGATCATGCTGATGCAAAACTTCTTTCTGTTTTCACACCATGCCACCATTGTCTAGCTAACCGATACCTTCTTTCACACAACCAGCCCGGAGAGGTGGGCATACTGAATGCATAGTTTCTTCACATATGCAGTTTTAACGCTTTTATTTTGATTTAAAATCTGCTAAACTCATTAGTGCTAAATTATTAGACATTTGAGTGTTAAATCTGTGAAAAATATTGTTTTTAAAAAAAAAAGATAACCAAAAAAGGAATTACTTAGTCCAAAGGAAGCAGTTACGTAGTAGAATTTTGGGCAGCTGTGAGGATGTTTAGTTACAACACTCATTCTCAGTCTTGGCAACACATTAGAATCACTTGTAGAGCTTTTCAAAAAAAAATTCTTACCCAGAAATTCCCAGAGATCAGATTCAATAGCTTTGTGTGGTAGATACTGGGTATCATTGTGTTTTATAAAAGCTGCAGGCATAATGTTAATGGTCAACCAGGGTAGAAAACCAAAACTTTGTTTAAGGACGTCACAAAATACCTACATATCTAAAATTGGGTGTGGCCTTGCTTTCCCTCAGATGTGTCAGTCTGTGGCATTGAGCTTACTCTTCAAATGAAACACAAATTTCTCACCAACATGCCAGTAGGTGCACATCATGATTAAAAATTTTTTTTTCTATGAAAGTGCTAGAAAAAAATAGGGAGAAATGTTTGTAACTGTGAAGTGTGAAATGCCTGAGTTAGATATAAGTCCCAGAAGCCAAAATAAAAAAGAAATTGATAAATCGGGCTACAAGGTGATCAATTATTTTTGTGCATCCCAAATCACCATAAAGTCAAAAGAAAAGCCTCCAACTGAGAAAAGCTACTGGCCATACTTTGACAAATTGATCATTTCTTAAAATCTAAGGGGATTAAAAGAGCTAAGAGGAAGCAGTAACAGCCCAATATCCACGAGCACATCTAGCAACCAAATCTTGGTATCTAAATACCATCTTCCATTAATAGGAACTAGGCCTCTTAGAGAAATGGTTGGTTCCAGTGTACATCAGCAAAAGAACAAGATAAGCCTGGAACATATTTGCTGTGCCAGAAAATAATGAAATGCTAAAAGAATGATGGTGGCATATCAAAAGACATAGGAACCAGCTTTCAGATGATCCCCCTGGCTAAATCTGGGACAATTTGTGTTATCAAAATAAATACAGTAACTTATAAATATAAGTTTCTTTTCTGTATTAAAATAAATGTAGTAACTTATAATTATCAAAATAAATATAATAGTGTATAAAATAGGAATCCGCAACTCCATACTGATGTAAAACAAACAAACTGAGGAGGAATAGGATATTTACATGGTTTTAAAGTATCTCTTCACAAAATACTTACTAATTAAAAAGGGAATTGTAACCTTACAGAGAAGACCGCAGATGCCACTTTAGTCAGGTGATCTAAGTTAACATTATCAGTAATGATATAAATCAAAATCTCATTCCATCTGACAAGATACAATAAAAACACAGCATCTCTTTTGAAGCATTTCTGCCAAAGATGCAGAACAAGAATCTAATAACGAGGAAACAAAATGGAAGGTCATTTTGTTTTCCTATTAAAAAACAAAAGAACAAAAGTGGCCTGTAATCTTCATAAATATCATGATCATGAAAGTCAAGGAATGACCAAGGAATTGTTCTAAACTGAGGTACGTAACAACTAAATGCAACACTTGATTCCAAACCAGACCCTCTTTCTATAGAGAACATCAGTGGAGCAGTTGGCAAAACTCGAATGGGGTCTGAGGATTAGATGTCGTAAAATATCAATTTTAATTTCTTGACTCAGGTACTTGTCTTGTTGTTATATAGGAATATGCCTTTACACTAAAGTATTTGTGGATTATGGGACATCAGGTCAGCAACTTACTCTCTAATGGTTCAGAAAAAAAAAATGTTTGTATTGTATTTTACTATTTTTCTGGAAGTTTGAAATTCTAAAAAAACAAAAATACAATAAAAGCTCAATGAGCTAAAAATGTGAATCTATATATTTGCCCCTAAGGAAAAGCAAGAATAATAACGACCCTCTAGATACTGTATATGGCTAAACTGCATGAGAATTTTCTGGATAAGTATCAACAATCTTACCTCGAGTTTCCAACACTGGTCTTAGCTTGTCTTAGCTTGACATTTAGGACTGTTGGGAGTAGAGAGACTTTTTGTAAAGGAAATGACTTTTATTTTCTTCTGAAAATTCAGTGGAAGAAGAAAGAAATAAGTACCGAGAAAGATACATAAATAAATAAAGCCCAAATTTCTGCAGTGGGTCTCTAGCAAATTTGAACACTTAACTGCTGTTAAAAAGAATTTTTTTTTTAAGTGCAGACATTTATGAAATTTCAACAAATAGTTCACAGGTACAATTTTTTTTCAGAAGTACACAAAGGCTACCTCTTCTCAGAGATAAGAAAAACATACTGTTCATTGAATTGGGCCTTAAAGAGCCCTCTGGAGATCATCTAACCCAAATACCTCCTGCTGGATTATCACCCCCATCCATTTTGCTCAACCCTGGTGGGTATAGAGAACAGATAGAAGTCATCCTCTGATCTCGTGAGCTCCAGGGTCTACAGATGGAGAGCCTGCCCCCTGTGCAGGCCTGTGTGGGCTGCAGCCATGCCGTGCCTAATTCCCTGCGGATTGCCCCCAGCTGATCTCGATGCTGATGTTTTGTGGTTCACAAGCTCCACAGGCAACAAACTCTTCAAGACAGCAATGCTGCCCTCTGGGCTACTGGTGGTAATTCTCCTGAGTTGTGTCGCTTGTGGACCAAGCTAAATGTGAAAGGGTGGAAACCGCTTTTCATTATGCTCCGAGGATATTTATGGGACAGAGAATGGTCATATTTCACCCCTTCCCAGAATATAATCATCTTTGAAACAAGATTGCTTTTTAAAATCACCTGTCCAGCTTCTTTTCCCAGACTTCATCTACCCTGCAGGAGGATTATAAATTCAGTCTCATGCCCCTCTCCCTTGCCCTCTCCTCTTATAAGATGGATTAACCAACCATCAAGTGCATGGGCTGAATTGCCCCTTTATTTTTTCTGCTGTCACCTGATCTGACATGAAAGGGCCCAATGTGGGGAGCGTCCCACGGGGAAGGAAGCCAAAGACAGAGGTAATGCTAAAAACAGAGAGGTAACTGGGGAAATCGGTCCCTGGGAAATCTGAGTTCAAATGTTTTACACCTGAAACAAACCACAGGCAATCAATGAATCTTCTTGAAAACACAGAGTGGGAGGACACTTGATAGTCTTGTTCCAGCTGAATTCCTGTTCACTGTGGATATTCACAGAAGGTCTTGAGCTGTGATCCACACTCTACATTTACAAAAGTGTTTTTCTTTCCTCTTTCGATCCAGAGGAAGCAGGTTTGTGTAGTCTGGCCTGGTCCCTGTGACTTACTGTGTCTTTACCCTCTGCCTGGATAGGGACATTCAGACTCTATATTTCCTAAGCTTCTCATCCTCCCTTTGAATTAGGAGCTGTTATTTTTCACATTTCTTAGATGATTCTTAGAGAGGTTAAGTGACTTATCCAGAGCCACAGAGCCTATGAGTGGCTGACGATTTGGAGCCAGAACAGTCTGATTCTGACAAATTATATAAGTAATTTCATTTTTGAAAAATATTTATACTCTTCGACGCATACAAAAGAACATATATAACATATTTATAATGTTCTGGTTATCTACTGCGTAATAAACCACTTAGAACAGTACTTTATTACTGTCTGTCACAGTTCTCAGGATTGATTCAGGTCAGCGGGGCACTTCCCTCTTGGGATTTCTTATGTAGTTGCAGTCAGACGGTAGCCAGGGCTAGAGTCATCTGCAGCTCACCTGTGCTGGACTCCTTTGATGGCTTCTTCACGCATACATCTGATGACTCAGCTGGGATAGCTGGTAAGATATCTCCCCCTCTCCTTGCAGCCTCTCCATGTGGCTGACTTCGGTTTCCTCATGGTGTGGTGGTCTCGGGGTAGTTGGACTTCCTACATGGTGGCTTGCTTCCCCACGGGCATCTGTTCTAAGAGTCCAAGGAGGCAGATACGTGACTTCTTATGATTTAGGTGTAGAAGTCACAGGGCGTCACTTCCGCTGCATCCTCTTGATTATACTCCCAGGTTCAGTGTGGGAGGGGACTACACAGGAGCATGAATAGCAGGAAGACTGGTGCATTGGAGGACCGTCCTTGTAGAACACTTACCAAAAATAAGTTACGACGTGTAATCCAAATATTGACAGTCATCAATCCGCCATTCAACTAGGGAAGTCAAACACCATTGATGCCGTTTGTGTATTTCTTCCTGACCATTTCCCTTGTCCTGCGCAAGTGGTAAATGCTATCCCAAACTGCGTGCTTTCATTCTCTTGCTTTGTTGAACAACAGGGTGTGTGTGCTAACTGCTTAATTCTGCTCATTTTAAAACTATTTGAATAGTATCACGTAGTATTTGGTCTTCCATTACTTGCTTTTTAGCTCTCAGAACTCTATTTGTAAGATTCACCTATTCAGCAGCATATAGACTTGACCCACTTTTGCTGTTATAGACTATCCATTCTCCTTGCAGTGGATATTGAGGGTGTTTCTGCTTTTTGCTACTATTCACATCACAGCTATGTTCAAAACACTGACAGTCATCTAATATATGAGAGTTTTTCTCAGAGATACGCCCAGGAGGGGATGCTAGGTCATGGGTCACAGGGAAAATAATCTTTAAATCAGTCTCCCTGTCTCCAGGCTCACACTCTTCTAGCCCATTCTCTATACTCTTTGTGGAAGGATCTTTTTAAAATACAAATCTAATATATCCCCTTACTTTGGGGCCTTCAGTGGCTCCCCAATGACTGTACCTGTTATTCTCAAACTTTTATGTACATTAGAAGCACCTGATCGTCTTGAGAAAAACATTACTGTCGTGGTCCCACCACCGGAGATTCTGATGCCATCACTAAGGACGGGCATGTGTTTTCACAAGCTCCCCAAGTAATTCTGTCGCATAGCAAAATTCAAGAATCGCTGGATACGTGATAAACTCCCAACTCCTTACTTTCATGTAAAAAGCATTTCACAATTTGTTGTTTCCTGCCTGAAATTCCAACTTTATCTTGACAAGCCCCAACTTGTCAAGACCCCTCAAAGCCAGCAAGACCGAAGGCTTGAAATTCCTCGCATGCCTCTTCCTGCTCTCATCCCCATAACATATGTTTCTTATTTTTACAACTATAGTTTTTTATCATGGTTATTTTTTACTGTCAGTCTCTCTTACTAAGAGCAAGATTTTGGAAGTCAAGAAATCTTTCCTATTGCCAGTGTATCACCAACATTATCCAAGATACGTAGGTACGTAAGGAATATTTATCAAATTCATTGATTTTCCCAAGATCACAAAACCAGTTAAGGGTGCCTCTGGGATGAGAACATAGAGTTCTTTGTTTCTAGTGCAGTGATCTCTCTATACCATGCCCTTGGTCTTAATGATTAAACATCACGTTATCATAGGGTTCCTTGTATCTGCACTAAAAAGAGAAGAGTGGCCTTACTCTGCATTTCTAGGAAAGGAGGACAAATTCACTCCCGAAGGATTACATTGAAAAGAATGTGGAAACATGTAAATCCTCACACCTTAACTTCTTCTCCAAAAGACTAAGTTGCGATTCTCCAAAGCACAGAACAGTTCGATTCTACTCACTTTGGTAAATATCTTAACTTTGAAAATCTACCATTGTTTTTAAAGGTTGCCTTTAGAAAAGTCACGTCTATTTATTTTATCACTCACCCTGTTTCTATTTGTTATAACCTAATTTACCTTCATTTGCCTTAAATATTACTTGCAGTTGTTTCCATTGTCTTAGTAAAAACCGAGGCAGATTGTGAGCAATTCATACAAAACTACCCTTACGCTGCCGTGCGTGTTGGGGAGATGTTTTTGGAGGTTCCTCCATAAAGCAGAATGTGAACGGAGTCTTTTTCTTGTTGTGTTCTGGATTTGGCTCCTCTAGCTCTGGAATCCTCTCAAAATGCATTCTCGATCAGACTTCCCAGCTCTTTCACAATTTAGTGTTTTCATGCTTTGAATGTCCACTCTTCGTAGAAAAGCCACGCTATGTGCAACTTCAAAGAAAATATAAACAACAAAAAGTTTTCTCTGGAAAATCAATTAAGGATTATTGGTTAAGCGACGTTAATTCCATGTTGAAATAAGCCAAGGTATTTCCCTTTAGCGACAGATCCTATTTTACTAATATGAATTCTCGCCCTGACGGCGAGCCACAGGAGACAATTTGAGACAAGAATAATTAATGAAAAGACACATTTCATGAAGCAGATGACATTGACAGAGTAAGAAATAAGCAAAGCAGAAAGCAAAGGAGAATTCATGATCTAAAAATGAGGCGCTAAAAAAAATTTAGTCCTTTCAAGTGGGTATAGGTATTTTCCTCTGATGCACAGAAATGCAGAAGGCAATTCAACCCTTTAGAGGTCTGTTTTTCATCAGCTTTCATCTGAAAATTGAGACAAGTGTTTGGAGCACTGTCGCTGATAAGGAGGAAAGTGAGGGCTGGAAGCACACTCCAACAGAATGTGGTTCCTCACACCCTGAGCAATTAAACGCTCACTGCATTTTTTAAAGGCACATTCCACCAGTCACACCGTTTCAGAAATCATTACACAGAAAAAGAACACCACGCACAATAATTTCATAAGAGCAAGGGCTGTCGTGACCACGGAATACCAAAGCATAAACGGTGCACGTATCCCCAGTTTCATCTTTAGTTCCTCTTATTTGTTTTCTACACACTGTTTTCTCTGCCACCGACAGAGTTTACCATCTCTGGCTGTCACATAATGAAACAGAAGCAGAGAGACTTTATCATGGAGTTAGTACTTTAGAAAGATACCAACATAGCTGCCTATAGGACTTCTTTTTGTTTTATTTTATTGTTATTCTTGCTCTGGGGGAAAAGGCTATTTCCTTGATCTGAGGATCCTAAGGAATCCTAGGTCAGCAGGTTGTTGGAAATTGAAAGGTCAAGTTCATAGACCAGTTGTATGGCTGAGATACAGCCCAGTGAGACCTAAATTATTATTGACATTTGCCCCCCAGAAGAGGAGGAGACATCCCATAAGCCAACCCCTCATTGCAATTCTAAAACCTCAGGATCCAGGCAAGAGGAAAACTGATAAAGAGTGACACTTCCCCATGTGGCCTGGGCTCAGCTTGTGGAAAATCTGACCATTTTATTCAGTGCCTCTCAGTGTTAGGAGGACAAGACTTCATGATCCACAGCTGAAAAACAGAAACTTCTCGCTTAACCATTGGGCTTTAGTTCCCCCCTTTGCATTAGCGAATGTGGGAAATCTCTTTAGAGTTGTACCTTTTTGGTATCTGTGCTAAATGCGCCTGTGAGGCAAAGAATTATAGTTAATGAAATCATTTAAACATTACTCAGCACCCACTTTGTGGCAGATACTGCGAGGCACTGGAGACACAAAGAGGAACAAAATATAATTATGCCAAGCCTCAAGCAGTCAAGGGCTAGTTAGGGAGACAGATCTGCGAACACCTAATACAATATAATGACATAATGTGGCCGAGGCTGTAATTGGACCTACGCAGGGAGCTGTAGGAGCAGAGAGGAGGGTGAACTCATTCTCCTGGGTTTCCAGGAAAAAAGGAGTCTGGGACCCTGTGACAGCAGAAGTGATGTATTTATCAGCTGAGCTGGAGGTCTCCAGGTTGAGAAGGCATAGAAAGCCATTCCAGAGAAGAGGAATTGGCAAAAGCCAAGTCTGGTTGAGTGTTTGAAAATGTGTGTAGGAAATAACTAGTTTGGAAAGTTTGCTATCACGCGACCTAAGCTGATACAGGGGAAATCTTGGAGAAAAAAAACGAATCCCCACTTCTAACAGTGGCATACAGAGAAAAACAGATGAAATCATTCCTGGAGTTGCTTTGAAAGGGAGAAGAGGTGGAGAGAGCTCGGAGAGGCAGCAGGCAGTCTGGTAGGGAGGGAGGAGTGTAAGACAAGGCCAGTGCCCTTCTTTCTTCTGCCGTTTCTATGTCCTTATGTCTATCTGTTGTATTCTTTTTCATTTTCACACATTGCCCTGGCCATCAATGTAGTCTCTTAAGCAGCACTGAATCCCTTGACTGACTGGGTCCAAAGATATGTCTGGGCCTTGTCATGTGCCAGGGGTGGTGTTGTCTAAACCCCAGTAAGCTAGAGGTCCCCTCAGGAGAACAAAAATAGGGGAAACAAACACCGCCTCTGTAGAATTGGGATTCTATAGGCAACCAACTTTTGGGGGGGACTTGAGCCCCTGACAGCAGTAAAATTGGGGAGAAGCAAAGGCTTGTTCTCTCAATGACCTGGGACACTCGGCCGGAATTGTTACTGATGACAGAAGTGGTGTCTGAGGACAGAGTGTTTCCAGTCCCGTCAGGGGCTCTCCAGAAGGATTAGGGGCAGGTTGGAATTTGAATAGGAGAAAGATTTCTCAGAGAAGCCTTCCCTTAGTCCCATGTGGGCCAGCTTTCTTTGTGATAGTCTCTCCATGAACCACTTCTCTTATATCACAATCAGTTTAGATGATTCAGTTTCAATTTTATGATATTTGCTTTAATGTCTTCTTCCTGTTAGACTATAAGTACCAGGAGGAAAAAAAAATCTGTCTTTTTGTTCATTATCATGCCTCCGAGTACCCAGCATAGACACTGGCTCATGGAAGGTGCTCAATAAATACTCGATGAATGAATGCAACATTGTCTTCCACCTTTTGGGAGACGGATCCACAGTTACACATGTGGTCATAACTGTGAAATGGCTATTAGGCGTTTGACCTATGAGTGTACTGTGGAAGACTTAACAGCTAGGAGATAGAGAAGGATGGAATTTGCTGAGGAAAAGCCTCAGAGGAGGAGCTGGAGTCCTCTGGTAATGTTGCCGAGGGCAGATGGCCTTCACTCAACCTTTTCTCTACTCTACCCTTCAACACACTGAATGCTTTCTGTCTCTTGAACATGATATGTTCTCACTTGTTTCCAGGTCTTCACACACACTATTTCTTCTGCCCCAATGGATATGGTATCACCTGTTTTTGTAAAGTTGTATCGAAACACAGCTATGCCCATTTATTTACATATTGCCTACAGCTGTGTTTTTGCTGCAATGGCAGCATAGTTGTGATAGAGAGCTTATAGCCCATAAATCGTAAAATATGTACTATTTGGCCCTTTCCAGAAAAAAAGTTGCCAGCAGCTCTTCCAGATTTATTTTACAACTCTTAGGAAATACAGTGTGTCTACAAGATCAAGTTAAATGGTACAGTAATAAGGCAATAAGCCAAATCCAGAATTTGGCACATTCTACCCCAGATTCTTCAACAAATCAGTGGCATTAAAAAAAAGAGGGGGAGGGATCTTATAGTACACAAGAGACTTAACAAACACAAAGAGATAATCAAATGGGTAGAATTTGCCAAATATAAAACAGTTGGGAATGAGTGGTAGGACCTTGATGAATTCGAACGTGTATTTTTTTAAAATGTCACAGACCCAAGAAAAACATGTTGCCTGACTGAATTTCATTAGACACAGTAACTTGTGAGCTCTCGTGGGGATGATGAATGGTCCTTAATGTAGTTGATTATTATTATCCATTTATTTTTCAAGCTTCTTCAAATTAAATGTCTGTGATTTTATTGTATTAGTTACTAATAGGTCTATTTATCACTTCCAGGCCTTATGGAATTTCATCCCCTTGGATTTCTTTTGACTCACAATACCAGTATTTTCCCCCCAGTGAATGTTAGTAGGTGTTTTCCAAGATTAATCATGTGTCATGACTGTCTGCCCACACATTTCTAGCCTTGTTAGTTCCAAATGTACTATGTTTCTATTTTCTTTTTTGAAAACGCCTTGTTTAATACTATCGGCAAAGTTTAATAATTGAATTCTTTATTTGTTCTTCCTTAGACCTAATGAGAATATTAAATGAAAAATTTCAATAGTAACCAGAAGCTGCCCAGCTCCGTCTTTGACTAGGTAGGTATATGATCTTAGTAAAGTGATTTAATCTGTAGCTACTTCTCCATTTTTGTACTTTTCTCCATTGCTTTGTCCTTTCCACTTATTTTATTTATTACCTTGAGTGCAATTATTTATGAGGCGGCTATTTCCTCTTTTTTCTAAGAATGAGTGTCAGTCACAAAATAGCCAAGTTGATTTATCTTTTTCTTAAAAATATTTTTTTTTTGGTCTGTTTTCTCTAAGTAAATATTACATGAGGGTGTCACATGGAGTTCTTGCATGAATTTGCTTCTTTGGTTTTGCTATTGTAGTTTAACCCCATTGTGATTAACGAGTGTGCTTGTAAAATTCAAATAGTATAATAAAATGTGTAAAGTACCCTTCTTTACATATCCCTTCTTCAAAAAACCTTTGGATATGTAAGTTACATAAATTTATCACATCAAGGTCAAAATATGTATACAATTACAAATGACACATCCATAAAAAGATGCCTAAACAACCCCTTTAAAAATTGAGGGACAAAGAACCAAGAATATAATAGAAAAATGGGGAAAAGACACAATGGTAATCCACCAAAAAGATATAAAAATAATCCGTTGCATACAAAAATATGTTCAATAATATTTCTATCACTCAAAATAGAGAAATTCAAATGAAAACAACACTGAGATACAGGTTCTCATCTATGTAATTGATGACATTAAAATGTATGACAACATATTTCGTTGGCCAGGCTATGGGGAAACAGGCACTCATACATGCTAGGGAGAATGTAAACTAGCACAATAATTTTGGGGGAGATTTTGGAATATCTAACAAAATTATGTAGTCACTTACCTTTTAACCAGATTATCTCACCTTTAGAGAATTTACCTTGATAATATGTCTTCGACAATATGAAAATATACATAAAGACAGTTATTCATTTCAGCATTATTTATAGTGGCGAAAATTTGAAACCACCTAACTGCCCACACACCAAAGAGTGGTTGAATAACTATGGTATGTCCACACAATGAAGAACTATGTAGCTGTAAAAAAAAAAAAAAAAAAAAGAAAGATCTTTATTAACTTATACAGTTTAATTTCCAGGATATACTCTTAGGTGAAAAAAGCTAAGTACAAAAGAGTATCATAGAATATATACAATAGTATAAGAAAATATACATATATCTTCTCATTTGTGCCTTATCATGCTCTAGAGATGACACAGGAGGGATAAATCAGAACTAAAGAGACTGGTTGCCTGAAGAAAATGGGTAGAGACTGCATGGAAAGAATGGGAGAATGGGAACAGGGTGGAAGGTATACTCTTCTCTGAGTATAACTTTTTTTTAAGGAGTTCTGACTTTTAGAATCATAGTAATTCCATTCGTAATGTTAGTCATACTCAATAAATACTCAAAATGAATTAAGAAATCGAGGAAACCAGGAATGGAATACATACAGCGACAAGTTTGGAAAACTGTTTGATTATATATCATAAGGTTAAAGGGTTAAAGACAAAAAAAACTACACAAATACTGTTATTAAATTTGTTTTTCACAGGGTATTGATTAGCAATCAATAACTTTTTTATGTGTATTGTAGAATTGAACAAATAAATAAATATATTGCGGATAATGAGAATCCAGTTTCTCACAGTTGGAGAAAGGAATAAGGCGGGCTAGAAGGAGATGGTTTGGAATCGGAGGAATCAGTGTGAACACATGGTCTTTAATGTATTTAGAGCTACAGACAGAGGATAAGATGTAGGTGAGTGTATGGGGGAGGTATGTATGTGTATACATGCATATATTTCTTATGTCTTTTCTCTATTTGAGCTTGGAAACGGTGACATCTCAGCATTGAGCCCACCTGGTACTCAGATTTTGGTTTTGTTTTAAAACCATTCTCTAATACAAGGATACAAGTCTCCTTGGCTTATTCTAGGACTGAGGCAAGAAAAATACAAGTAGAGCCTGAAACATATTGTGATGCCAGAAAGTAAGGAAATGCTCAAACACAGGTGGGGACATATGAAAAGGACACAAGCATGAGGGAGACAGATAATTCATTGAATAGATCATTACTTCATTTATTCAACAAATATTTACCAAGCATTCATGATATCCCTGGCACTGTGTTAAATAGTGAGGATGAATAAGACTTAGGGGCAAATACATGATAGTATATGTCCTCCATGGCTCTCTAGTCCAACAGAGTGTGACAGATGTGTGAACGTACGTTTTAAAGTGCCATGGTATATGCACCATGATAACTAACTGTGCGAGGTACATTGAGGCACAAGGAAGGTCAAGTAATTCTACTGAAATTATTGAGAAAGACATTATAGAGAAACTATCAATTGGAGCTAAGTAGAAAATATCATCTAACAGCAGCTTGAAGAACATATGAAAGGGATCTGTGATCAGGGAGAACAATTAGAGACAATTGTAAGAGTTCAGGCTGGAGATAATGAGATCTGGAGCAGCTGAATGGAGACCACCCAGAATTGCGCAGGGCTCATAGGAAGGGCTGAGTAAATATATATTAAATATGTGAAACAGAGGACTAATAGAGACAATAAATGTTAAAGTAAATGTGACAGGAATGAATTATTCATTCATTTAACAAATATTAATGTGTACCTACTAAATGTCAAATACCATTCTAGGTGATGAGAAGATAGTTAATGAAACAGACTCTGCTTTTGAGAAATTTAAATTCTAATGGGGAAGAGAGAATAAACAGACAAATAAATATAAGTCAGGTGTGTATAAGTGCTAGGAAGAAAAATGAAGCTTGATAGGTGCACCAGAGAATAGTAGGGGAGTGGGCTGCTTTTTTTTTTTATGTCAGGTAGTCAGGGAAGGCTCCTGTGATAGCGTTTTATATAAGCAGAGAGCTGAATGAAGGAAGTGGGGAGACATATGAGTATCTGGGAGAAGAAACGTCCAAGTGGAAGTGAGAAGCTAGAGTTTCTGGCACAGAGAGAGTGGCAGCAGATGAAGGTAGAGAGGAAGAATGTGATGGGATGATCTTGGATGGTTTGTGGTGGGATGTCTGTCCAGGAGCACAAGTGTCCCATAGTTCCCATGTGCAGATATTGAAGGGGAGTGCCATGAGCCTCTTTCTGCTGGCAGCTGATGGCAGAGACGGTGTCTCCAGGAGCACACAGGTCTCCGCAGCCCAAGACCACTGAGGAAAGGGAAGACTAAAGAGTGACTCCACTAATTATCCATAGATAGATGATGGGATTAAACACACACACACACACACATACACATACACAAATATACACATAAAAAAGGAAATCCTGCCACTTGCGACAACATGGATGGACCTTGAGGATGTTATGCTTAGTGAGATGTCAGACAGTGAAAGACAAATAGTATATGATCTCACTTATATGTGAAATCTAAAAATAGTGGTGGTTACCAGGGGCAGTGAGTGGGTGGAGAGTGGGTGGAGAGTGGGTGAAAGGGGTGAAGGTGGTGAAAAGGTACAGACTTCCAGTTCTGCGGATGTAATGTGCAGGATAGTAACTGTAGTTCACAGTACTGTAGTATACATTGAAAGTTGCTAAAAGAGTAGATCTTAAAAGTTTTCATCACACACACAAAAAATATTTGTAACCATGCACAGTGATGGATGTTAACTAAAGTTGTGGTAATGATTTCACAATACATACGTCAAATCATCATGTTGTGTACCTAACACAAATACAATGTTATATGTCAATTATATCTAAATCTTTTTTAAAAAAGTGACCCCCAGTCTTCTTTGTTAGATTCCTAGTGCATCCAACCAGATCAGATCTACAGAACAGGAAAAGGAGAGGTGGCAAATGATTTCAGCTTGGATGTGTTGAGTGTGAGGTTTCCAGGGAACAGCCAAGAGGCAATGTTTAGTGGGTGGTTTATTTAGGAATCTACAGTTTAGGAGAGGTTTGATGTTGAAAGGAAAGCCATGTGCTTATTCATGGTGATAATATCGTGTGAGTTGATGTGTTCCCATGGGAGGGGTGAAGGGAGAAGAGAGTCGGTGTCGGCACCTGAAGATTACTGACCTTTTAAGAAATAAATGAGTCTGCAAACAAGATTGATAGAAATGTTCGGAGATAAGAGGAGAAATAATAGAAGTGGGATATCATAGAAGTAAAAAAAAAAAAGAGAGAGATTTTTCAAGAAGATAAGAATAGTCAACACTGTCCGATGAGGAAGTGCCAAGTGGGAGCGGAGAGCATACATACATTGGGCTTTGGTGCTTTTTTCAAGAAACTTTGCTGTAGAGCGAAGATGTGAGGGAGGTGTTGGTGGTGGGGGATCAAGGCAATTGAGGAGAGGCATTGCTTGCTTTTGTTTTCGTTTGAAGGGTGGTTGAAACTTTAGAAGTTTATAGGCTTTGGGGAAGCATCCTTTAAGAGGAAGCTGAAAATCTAGGAGCGAGAGGACATAGCTAACTGAGCAAACTCTCACAGGAGAAAATGAGAACAAGAGCATTCCACTTAGAAGACTGGTTTACAAGTGAGAATGCCCACATCTATGATCTTGTCATTATTTAAAAGTTTGATGGTTCATAAATTGTGGGGTTTTTTGCATTATTTTAAATTTTTTAAAATAGTGCATTAAAATATCTTGAGTACGAAGGTTTTTGGTGCTCCTTACACTTTGCAGTGGGAGCAAGTGTCCCATTTACCTCACCCTGGTCCCAGCCCTCTTCGACCTGGACACACACCTTATCCACCAATGAAAATGTTGTTAGGATATTAATCCTCTGGAAAGAGGTTAATTCTAGAACAAACATTGAGGACTAGGACTTAGGTAGAGATGGAAGCTTTCTGAGACTCAGGGGTGGAATATAGGCCTGGATTCTAGGAAAGCAGAAATGCTCAAAGACTTTCCTTCAAGGACACTATACAGAAAGGCACCCATAAGGGACTCTCCCCACTGATGGGCTTAGCTTTGAATGTGAGCACTTACAATAATAGCCATTAGCTGTGCACTAAGTCATTCGTCTATGCTCTAACCCCTATAGCTAGCTCAGTGACATCTTCTTTCTACTAGTGACAAACTGTTTACTGCCAGCAAAAATATCCCAGACTCTTGCTAATGATCTTACATGATTACCGAATTATGAACCCGTGCAGTACATTTCCTTATTTGAGTACATTTCTTTCTTGAAGTCACATAGCACAATTTATATCCTTCTTCTTGTGATAGCTTTTTCTCTATCTCTGATATATTCATATAATAGATTTATGAGTTTCATATCTTTACTGCTTTTCTAACAGTATAAAGTACTACCCACACAGTTGATTGACATCGTTTTTATTTCTTGTTGAAACCTCACTTAATTCTTTATTGCTGCTGGTTTACAGTTTTCACTGATGATAAAGAAAGAATAAGAGATACACTTGTGAGTATCAGAGTTCACAACATTATAAAAATAGCTACTTGATTGCAAAATGTCCCACTAGCCAGTCACGTAAACGTAAGCGATTGTTTTGTCAAGTATCGGCAAAGAAATAGACATCTATTCAAACTCTCCTTGCCAATGGTGTGACGGTAAACATTTAATTGGCTCTCTAGAAAATAAAAAAGCCCAATTTTTTTTATATTTACTGATTTCCATGGTACAAATACTCTTAGCATGATTGATTTCAAGCCACCAACCTAACGTCACTGAATGTAGAGTAGGAAAGAGTTGCTCAGGAACACACTATTGTATATTTACCCATAGAGATATAATGAATGTAAATAATCTAGAGTAGAAGTAGTTGTAAAATAATGAGAAAGTGATGAATTTTGAGGATTCGTTGCTTTTTAAAAAATATTTAATTCAAAGTCTACACAACTTAATTTTTAATAATGTCTTGCAAAATTCCCAAAATATTAACAATCAGCTTTCATGAGCCCATGTGATACAGCTCTAGCACACTACATCCCCTTACTAACCTTAGTGAAAAGCAGTGGATTATGAGGAAAAAGACCAGAAGCATGAAACTCCCAATTTATAGGATTAGCAGGAGCTCTAAAGGATGGTGGCTGCCTGTATTGAAGGAACAGTGACCAAAAACAACAACAACAACAGCAACAACAACAACAACAACAACAAAAACAAAAAACCTGGGAGACTCAGAAAAATAAGCTTTTAATGAAAAGGTATGAGAGTAAAATATATTATCACGACTGTCTGATCCTCAGAAAAACTCGTGATGCTTTGACTCATCTAATTTTGTGCTGTACAAGTAAGGCCATGCTGTTGGAATTGCCAGACTCCACTACTCTGCTAGGAAACTTCGTTTAGGAACTTGAAATGTTTTTCCTTTCTAGGTTTATAAAAACCAAGGATCCCACTCTGGCTTTGGAAAATGGGGACTCATCGTCAAGGTGGTTAGACTCAAAACTAATACAGGGAGTTGTTCTTTGCAGAGTAACGCCTCTAGGATTGAAGCTCTGTTTAGCAGAGTAAATTTGGCATGCTTGGGTTGGGGGAAAAATCCCATTGTCCCAGTCTTGTCAAAGTCAGAGAAATTTAGGAGAATGTCTTTATTATCTCTGGTATACATTCCTCCCAAATGGACCATATTCTGGACCCACATTCTCAATCTTTAGATCAGTCCCTCAGGGTTGAAAGGCCTGGACCGAGGATATATCCAAATTCTAATTATTGAGAGGATGCTCCCCCAGGAGAGAGGCAAGGGAGACAACTACTTACATGTTGCTCCTGAGCTCCAGCCCATCACAGCTGGAGGAAAGTGGGGAACGAAGACTTGGAAATCTGAAACCTGTAGCCATCTCTATTCCCAGTGACAGGGCATAACCTGTAATGCAGCTTTTTCATGAACGTAGTTATTATTCATTATTATTTCCTATTTATGTGCTACCTAATGAAGGTCCATTCTTTGAGCAAATGACTTGTTGATGGTTTCTCTGTTCTGGCTATGACATCTGCCAGTCGACTCAAACATTTTTGGTACAAGGCAGTGGTTTGCCAATGATCTTTTGGATAGGAGACACTTCCCGAACGCTTCCACTCTGCTTTTGGGTTCTGAGTAAGATTTTGTTGGTAAAAGAGTTTTCTAGGCTCAAAAATCAAGTTTGTAAAGCTCCAGTAAGAGAAAAAGAGGCTGTACTTGTGTTACATGACAAAAGAATTAATCTGGAAGCACTGGAAAGTCGCTGTTGGAATTTAGACTATGATAACAGCCAGTGGTTTAAAGCTAAAGGAGATGTGAAAAAAGTCCTTGGTATTAAATTGAAGATTGTTGTCCTGATATTATTCTTGCTCAAGGACTATTGATTTTTTTTTTTTCTACAAAATCAAGCTGTTTAAAAATGTTGTGTTAAGGATGAAACCATATTCAATGACAAATGGACTGCATAAACTATCTTCATGGAGCCTTATCAAAGCTTTTCACATGGCGCTTGGATGGCTTGTTTTGATGGGCAGAATGGAGCCCTGCACCCTTATCTAGTTTCATTATTATGGATATGAACATGGTTCTGAGACTCTCACAAAAGGAGATTTTTGTAAAATACAGCCTGATAAATTCTCCATTCAACGAGAGCTGAAGAATGTTTTATTCCACTGTACTATAGTTTAAAGATATCTGACCTGAGTTTCTGTAGGAAGTTGTTTTTATAGGGAGAATATTTAGGTTACAATCCTTGACTATTACTCTCCCTCCTTCTCTTTCTCCAAACCGAGTTTAAGTGCCCACCCCCGCCATCTTTTGTTGTCTAGGAAAACCTAGAATGAAAAACATGGATTGAGAAAGAAGGAATTGAGAACTCTGCCAACATCTGGAAAAGCTCACTTTGTCATTATATTAATTCAGATTAGTCCAATTCACTTAGAAAAAAAAAAAGAGTAGTTTTAGATCAGTAACCCCACAGCACTACATTTTCTACCACTGAGGCTTCCGTTTGTGAGGTTCCTGTTTGTGCAGTTGTTCTTGTCTGTTTTTTTGGCTTTTGGTTTTGTTTTTTCACAACTCAAAAGTTAAAAAGGACTTAACTTGTAGGTCAGTCAAGAAAGAAACTTGTCCTTGGGGTGAGCAACATCAGACTTGGATTTACTATCAAGAGTATTCAATGCAGGTTGGACATTATTATGCTAAGATTATCTGGTTTATTTCCTATAACAACTCCCAGAAAGGAAACCTTATTATCCCAAGTTCTTAGATTAGGAAATCGAAGTTTAGAGAGATTACATGACTTACCCAAGGTCACTCAGCTAGTAAATGGCAGAAGAAGGATACGGAGCCAGGCAGAAGGATCCAGGGCTTGAGCATTTAACAGCACACCATTTGACGATAGAGTCGAAGGAAGTGGTGGGGGAAGCAACTGCGACAGGGCCTCAGAGACAACAACGGGCAACAAGCAATCGTTCTTTTCCTGGCAGGGGCCATTTTGGGCCTTGCTTTTTTAGCATCGTTATTGTGGGAACACCCAAATCTGCAAAAAAAAAAAAATTTAAAGAGTTTATTAGCATTTATTTGAGCCAGAAAGAAAGAGGACATGATCGGAAGCAAGATCTCAATCGTCTGAGCAACCTGCTTCCCAGAATGACAGTGCGCAGTTTCTTTTATATTTAGAATTAAAGGAGGGACTGTAAGGACGATTACAGGAACTTGGGAGAAAGCGAGGCAGGGAAATCTGTATGATTGGATCACGGGATGGTTAAGAGTATGTGCTCTTTTGAGGGTAGTTAAGCTCAAGGGGTCAAAAAAGAAGCATTTCAAAGGTGCGTTGACCTAGATGCACAAAAACAATGGACGCGACTTACTGCAGGTAAAGATAACTTCTTACTAGAAAAGTGATAGACCTGAGGCGTCACTACCCACCATGACCTGCACAGTTAGGAATTTATGATCAGATCACCCTCTGAGGTTAGGTTTATTAAAAAGCTCCTTTCCATCTACAGAATTTGTCTGTGCCTTAGACTTTTTGTTTTCCTACCTAATGCAAAAATTTCTACATCTCTACAATTTTATGTGCCTTACATAATAATTATATAATGTCAAATTTGAATAAGTCAAGTATAGCTAAACAGAAAGGGAAAGGAGGAAGATGGGTAGAATAGGGATTTTAAATTTGGAGGCCAAGACGGAAAGGATTGTAGAGAATAAAGAAGTAGGAATGGGAAGACAAACAGAAATTATAAGAAAACAGCAGCAATTGGAGTGAAGTTAACAATTATAAAAATGCATGTGCTAGCCTGGATTCTGCTCACTTCTTTCTCTCTCTTTCTCTTTTCCTTCCTTTTACTTCCTTCCTTCCTTCCTTCCTTCCTTCCTTCCTTCCTTCCTTCCTTCCTTCCTTCCTTCTCTGTTTTGTTATGAAGCTCTTTGGAGTCAGGATCATAAACATCAAGGCATCTCAATTATAATAGTAATTTGTAAGGATACTAAAGAAAATAAGAAAAGACAAGAAAATAAGGAAGGAAGGAAAAACAGGAAAGAGTCCAGCAGCTAAATCACCAGGCCTTGGGGATAACAGACCTTTACTCACAAAATCAGACCTCCGGGGGACCTGGAACGGCATTCGGATACTGGGTAGTAAGTCACTGTTTGCCTCGCCTCACAATCAGGCCTCCAGTGTGTCTGTGTCACGGCTGTTACTTCTCTCGCTACCACTGATTCTTCTTCCTCCCCACCTCATGGCTTTTTCTTGCTCTTGATTCTCCATCATAGCTTTGCCTTTTTTCTCTATATATCACAGCCTTTGAAAACCATCCAAGGAAGTCTAGTTTATTCATCGTTTTATTCTAAGAATATTTAGCTTGGATTGGACACCTCTCTTATGTGTTCCCTTGACACTCATTTTTTTTTTTTACGTACTGAATATCTTTTGGAACATCTGGTCAGTTCAGAAGAATCCCATTAACTGTCATTTTTACCTCCATAAATGTGGACCCGATAGTCAGTTTTTACATGTTCCCACTTCCCCATCATCCAGCTCAGTCCCAAGACCAGCCAATCAGAGTTTTTTCTCAGGCAATTTGAACTAGCAACCAAGAGAATGAGTCACTTTCTCCAGGCAGCTGAGCCTTTAGCTCACGTCTGTCCCTGCTCCTTGCCAATTCATATTCTATCCTACTTTGCTCCGACCCAGACAGAATTCAGCTTTCTCGATGGTTTCCATGAAAATATCTGATCATCCCAAGTATTTTATAATTTTTATAGTCTCTACCATAAATATGAAGAGAAGAGGTGTCATTCTGTCTCTCCTCTCCCTCTCTTTTTCCAGGGTCACACTCATTCTTCCCCTGGGTTTATGCAGAGCAGTGTAGAGTAATCACCTTATACAACTTCAGCAGGCCCTGAGGGCTCACCCACTAAACCAATCAGCTTATCAAAGCACTGCTTACTTCCCAACTAGATAGTTCTCAGGGGAATTCTGGTCAATTAGTTATCTTCTTCATAGCGGTTTGGACTTGGAAGCTGTGACCCGCCTTATAACAGCACACTGATTGGTGAACAAAGAAGTCAGTCTTTAGGAAGAGGTAAAGAGGAGCAGAGAGGAGAGTCAGAAAGAGAACACATTGTGGGTACGTTTGGTGGGTAGATGATGACTCTCCAATGCCTGGTCCCTGTTCTTTGGAAAGTCAGGCTGCATTCCTCCCCTTGTCCTGTGAAATAGCCCATTACCTAAAAATTCCTTTTTTAAACTTAGATTAGCTAGGCTATGTAGCTACTTGTAACCAATAACCCAAATTAATATACTCCTCTGTCAAAAAAAAAAAAAATAGCACTTTTTATTACCACTGCCAGTTATCTTTTCTGTGCTCTCCACTTGAATTAAAGCTTCTTAAGGGTAAGGACTGTGTTTGTCTTGCTCTCTATTTTATTTGCAATACTTAGCATGTTTCTTGGGCATTTAACAAATATATTTGGAATGACTATATAGTTTTTGACTGCCAGCTGTGTGCTGTGCACCGTTTTATGCACTATGAGCATAAAGATGAATCACATGATTCTTGACCTCACCCTGCTTAGAGTCTAGATTATACCCAGATCAGTCCAGTTACTTCTACTTTAATTGTCCTTTGTCTTAGGGATGACTTTGGTCTTTGGTGAAGGGGGCAGTGTTGGCTCAAGTGACCAAATCTCACAAGGGGCAGGGATAAAACTGGGCCTTGGGGACAGCTGGAACCAGGGACAACTGTGGCCAAGACTCTTCTCCTCTCTTGTCTCTCTAGGTCAGCTTCGCCATGCCACACTTCTTTTTCCTGAGTATGGATGGAATAGCAACCACCAGTAGCTTTTACACTTACCTTATTCCAGCTTTGTCATGATTTTCCGTGGTTCCAATTTGAAAGATCCTGGGGAAGCCCACTAATTGATTCAGTTTGTGTTAACTGTACTTCTTTGGGCCAATCACTGTGGAGGGAAGACAATGGGATTATTTTAGTTTAGATTTCCATCTCTATACCAGTAATGTCCAGCAGGATCTGTAGGATGATGGCAGCTTACTCATTTAGCCCCATGTATTGGGCCCAGCCAGAAAGAAGGTGAGTGCTGTTCCTGGCAGACAAAACAATACATGTCTACCCACTCCATCCCCTTATCCTCATCAACATTCATCAACTCCTTTCCCTGACATTATTTAACAAATATCCGTTAAATGCTCATTCAGTGCAAAGCATTGTGCAGTGCTCTTAGACTAAGCCTTTACATTTTATGTATCGAAATTAATTTTTCTAAAGAAAAATAAATTTCTTAATCCTTATAATCATAACCCAATTTTTCCTACATTTATTTTTCAGAGTCACAGCACAGCGAAACCTTCAAGCACTGGTTTATTTGAGCCATCCCAGAGTGCACGAATCAGGTGATTTTATCTTTTGTTCCTATCTTTGCCATCCCTAATCTGTCAGACAGTCCTGAATCTATACCATCAGGCTTGTTTGTTCTACTTCTCTATCCTTTTATCATGGTTCCATTAACTCACATCCAAGGATGTCAAGAGAATAAATAGCCCAATAAAACAAAAGAATACACTTCAAGATTTAAAAAGAAAGAAACATACAAGAAATACATAAATCATCCTCTATGACAATAGCCCGGAAGATTGCATGGGAGGATCTTAGTGTTTTCTGTAGAAGAAAAGAAAAATGGGATTTCCATTCCTTGCATTAGCATTTGACAGCTGTAGTTATTGTATATTGGGCACCAAAGAGGAGAAATGGGTGTCAAGAATAATTTTGCCTGAAATAAGCACCTGAAGGAAGACTACACATTTTCTCTGGTGATCATCTTATAATCATGGATAATTTAAACATGATTATAACCTACACTTTGTCTAGGAAATTAGTAATCATGACCATTTCCTCATAAAACATAGTCCCTTACAACATGGGCTATGTTGTAAGGGACTACAACCTGCTGACTTCCTATAGCTTAATGTCACACGATGTAATGGAGACTCATGTCTCAGTGAACTCTTCTCAGATAAACAGAAGGCACTTATCCAAGAGTAATCAGTACCTGGCACACAGGTTGCTAAGAGTGCAAATAAAGATAAATTTGTTAGCCTGATCTAAATGTTCTCTAGATCTCAAATTCATCTAATGTTATCTGACATTTGGCACTTTCTCTATCTAAACCAAAAAACCCCTCTTTGATCAGGGGCCTGTCACTCTTTTTCAGGAAGTAATTGTTATTTTGCCTCCTGGTGCTTACCCGCTGCTTCAGTAGGGTACATTGTGATTTCCAAGTTTAGCACTCAAATTCAGGAAGAATATAATTTTAAGTCATTCTAAATCAAATATTTGGTTCCTAGAGTTAATACTAATATAAGGCTAAGCCTAACATCAAAGGGGAATTTTTAAAAAATTCTCTACATGACTTGAATTAGAAACAAATTATATTAGCATTTTAAAATGCACTTTAGAAATCTCTTAATTTAAGCTCATGGTTTTACAGTTGAGAAAACTTAGACCATGAGAAGTCATTTCCTCAAGGTCACACAGATCTTAGGGACAGAGTGAATGCTAACTTACTCTAGAACATAATTTCATTTTACCTTAATTATGGAGAAAGTAAAACTATTTAACTGTTCAAAACGTGTTTCATACTTTTTAATATGTTTAGTTATGACAAAGATTTTTTTTTCTGTCAATAGAAAGCTGGATTGATGAGCAGCCAGCAATATAGATTCTGCCTCTTCTATAGATTCACAAGTTAGTAATTACCGTAACTTTCTAGGAAATAAAGAGTCAGTCCACCATGCTCTGAGAGAGAGAGAAGGTGGTGAAGAGGGGGAAAGAAACCACTGAGAAGGTCCCAGCTTTAGATGCAGAAAACACCTGCCCCAATCCCCCCATTAGGTAAGAACAGACGTAGACTTCTGATATTCCTACTCCCATTGCTTTATTATTATTTAACATACTCTAACCTCTGATGCCTTCCCAGAGCATGCTCTGAAATGCGGTTTACAGCTCTTAGGAATCTGGTCTCCTTTTCTGACCAAAGCCTGTCTGAAAGCCCAGAGTTTGGAAGCAGAAGCTTGCTGAAAGATAAGACTGGAATAAAAGCTCTTCCTTGTCACTCCCGATGGAACCTAACCTGATCCCCTGGCAAGACGGCTTTCCAGTAGGACAGAACAGTAATCACACCTCTTGCGCCTCAAACGCCAAAGTCCAAAGGGCTGTGTGATCATCGTGCTCTTTGCAAATCCTTCTGGGCTTGTCAGTTTCCCTCGTTCACCATTTTGGCCAGCTGCTGAATCCCTCTCCTTTCTGGCTTGGCCTCCCCTCTCCACAAGATCACCACACCATTAAGAGTGATGTTAGCTGTGGGTTTTTGTGGGTGGCTTTTATGAAGTTGAGGGAGTTCTATTCTATTGTTAGTATATTGAGTATTTTTCTCATGAAAGTATATTGGATTTTGTCAAAGGTTTTTTCTGTGTCTGTTGAGATGATCATGTGTTTTTTTTCCCTTCATTCTATTAATGTGGTATATCACATCGATTGATTTTTGTATGTCGAACTACCTGGGCTAAAACTTATTTTACCCATGCATTCCTGGGATAAAACTTATTTGGTCATGGTATATAATCATTTTTCTATGTTGCAAGACTTAGTCTGCTAGTATTTTCTTGAGGATTTTTGCATCTGTATTCATAAGAGATATTGGTCTGTAGTTTTCTTGTGCTATTTTTGTCCAGTTTTGGTATCTGGTAATAACACTGGGCTCATAGAATGAGTTGAGCAGCGTTGCCTCTTCTTCTATTTTTTAGAAGAATTTGTGAAGGATTGATAATAATTCTTTTTTAAACATTTGATAGAATTCACTAGAAATAATTTATTTTATACATTTAAATGGTATGGTATTAGCACAATGTTATTTTAGCTTGTACTTCTTTGATGAGTAGCAAGTTTAAACATTTTCACATATGTCTGCTTGCTAATTATCTGTTGGTATATATTATTTGTTTACCTCTTTTGCTCATTTTTATACTAGAGTCTCAGTGTTTTTCTTATCTACTCTAATAAGCTTTTTAAATAGTAACCCTCATATTATATTTTAATCTAGTAATTTTTTATTGTCCAGAAGTATTCATGTATTTTAGGCATAGGAGGGATAAATTAGGTTTTAAAAACACTTCTGTTTATAGTAATTTTCTCACAATTTTATCCTGTTGGCATACAAAATCATGCTATATTTAAGAGGGAAACAGAAGGTCCCAAATATAATTAAAAATAAGATTATGTTCTCTGATGCCCAGACCAATTTTTATAAATTTATTTTTTTGAATATTTATTTGTTTTTACTATACCAAGTTAGGTATGTATATCAGATATATCAGATCCATAAGGTTTTATCCTTTCTCTGAATTCTTGCTGATGGTTCCATTTAGTGAATTTGACTTACTGAGTATAATGCTCAGTTCAACATGCTCAGTTCAACACCAAATTTAAATTCCTCTGACTTTTTTTTTTTAACCCAGGAAGACATAAAATGGGAATCAAACAATTTAACCAATATATACATGAAAAAATTAATTCTGTTCACCATGCTAATGAAGAGCTCATGAAGAGGGCTTATGAGACCTCTATGATGTCAAACGTTTGATTAGAAAAACCAGTCGACATAAGGTCTAGAGGATTTCAAGCTAAGATATTCCCCACAGGCCTATTACAATGCTTGGACATCCTCTATTAGAAATATACTATGTGTTTCCATTTAGAAATATTTATAATAGTTAAGTGTATATGCACTGGTTAATACACTCACATACATTTCTGCAGATTAGCCAAGAGTGCTGAGGAATAAAGGCATCACAGTAAGTTCTATTCAGATTCAGGGACATCTCACAAAAGGGAGTAGTCCACCTGACATCATCACCACACACACATCTGAACCTCTGGAGGCTGTGAGGATCACTCTCTTAGTCTCCACCTGACACTCCCTCCTGGCTGTAAGGCGCTTTGACTCACATCCCAGTTTCCTTCTCTGAGATCCCTGCATGTGACTGTACTCCCTGCCAGTTTAAAAGGGAGGGTGGAGGAGAGGGGAGGGGAGGGGAAGGGAGGAAAGAAAGAGAGAGAGAGAGAGAGAGAGCGAGAGGAGGGCAAGGCAAGGCAAGAAAAGAAAGGAAAAGAAAAAAAGAGAAAAGAAAAGAAAAAAGGAAAGGAACGAAAGAAAAGAAAGAGAAGGAAAATAATTTGTGATCAGATCTGGAAAAATCTATACAAAGTGTGTGTGTGTTGTGTGTTTTTTGGGGGGTTTGTGTGTGTGTGTGTGTGTGTGTGTGTGTGTGTGTGAAGGGGGATATATGTGGGTATATGGGTTTAAATGCAGGAGAAATAAATACAAACACACAGAGGCACAAAGGCGAGTTTTTGCTAGTACAGATTAGAAACCAAATCACTCTTAAAGTTGACCTCAAGAAAGTAATTTAAACTGGCTCGTGGAGAAGATTTTGCTTGACTCTTGGCACTGTCACCAAGAACAAAACTACTATTTGTGTTAGGAGATTTTTATCTCCTACTGTCTTGCCACATTAGATGGTTGTGCATGTAGTTATACAATGCCTTCTTCAAGACCTGCAGAAACAATGTGCTGATTACATGGAGGGTGAGGAAGATGTCTACTTTGTTTTAATTATTCTTGTGTTTTCCCTTCTTCTTTGGTCCATTTCTCCTGATCATAAATGTCACTATTTTTATAAATTGTACTCCTTTAAGAAGCATCCCCACAGAATATATATCTATACGTGCAATTTAATCAAGTATAGCTATTGCTAGAAGCTTGCTAGAAAATATATTAAATACAATTTTTTCCCCTAAGTAATATTCTCATTCCTCCTTTTTTTTTTTAGAACCAGACAAGGCTGCAGGTTTTACTTATGTCAAGATGATCCTTATAAAAGATACCTAACCTCTCTGGGCCTCAGTTTCCCTATTCTTAGTAGGAGAATAATTATTCCCTTTCGAGATTGTTGACAGTGTCTAGCAAACTTTTGCTCCAGTTCTCTTAGCAGATGTAACAAGAATAGAGGCTGTTGGCCAAAGGGTGGGTAAAAGGCAGCAGAGGACAGAGGTGTGTCACCAAGGAGCCAACCCCGTCCTCTCTACTGCCCAGAAGATTCATAATCCTTGCCCATTAACTGAAAAATCATCCTGGGGTGAAGGGAAGGAGAAAAGAGAGAATAAAACCCTGAAATGATGTGACTCTGTAAAACCAGGAGCAACCAAGAAAACGCCAGAGTGACTGTTATGGCCATGAACTGGCAGATTGACATTTTTCATTCACCTGTGATTGTGAAGCTCCTTCTTTATAGTCCAATGGCTACCACAGTCTATTCTCTTTGGTCGTGGTTGGAACCAGGTTGACAGAATATCTGGAAGATTTGGGGAGGAGGGTTTAAAGACTGTTTCTGTACCCTTTTGTCTTCTTATTATATATCTTCATGAATATCCTACACATTAGTATATCCTAAGTATTGAAAACATTTAGACATCTGCTTCCTTTTGAAGCAGAAAAATGTGCGAATCACTGCTCGCAAAATTTTCTCCAACCTTAAGTCGCCATTTATGCTTGAGCTATTGCTAATAGAAGCATTCTACCTAAAGGCCAGGAACGATGTTCCCTTTTCTCGCCTTACTCGCATAATCATTAAATTATGAGAGCATCTACCATCCTGCCTAAGTGTATCAACATGACGATTAATTGCAACAAGGTCATCAGAACTTGAAATAGATAATAAGCATTACCATTAACGGGAGCACAGAGAGCAGAGGTCAAGAGTTAGGTTTTCATACAAGCTAAAGGCTTCTAAAAGCTTTAACACAGGGAACTGTTTATCAACTCTTTACATCTAGTGAGATGGATATGTTTTATTCATCTAGGACGTACATGCCGATGATGTGAAGGAAGCACTTCCTTTCCTATAGACAACTTGTCATCACCATTAGCGAGGAAGCTTCCGATAAGAGTCAGTGCTGTGCCTTCACGTTATTTCTCTCTGCAACAGTGAGTCCTTCTCAGCACATCAGCAAGAGCAGGAGAGTGAAGAGCAAATGAAAACCTGAAAACAACTGGAAGGAAACAGAAGCACCTCGTTTCTCACTGTGGAGTTTAACTGAATTGAAAGCTTTTCCTAAATCTGGTGCAAACTCATTTGGCAGCAAAACCTGAACTGGTATAAGACTGTTTAAACTGTTAATCCTACTTAGTATGAACATTCATTCATTTCTCTGCAGAAATAACAATGTGCTTGATTACAGGGCACAGACCTGTTGGGGATGTTATATTATCTATCAGCACATAAATTACATGCATTAAATTACCTTCCTGAAACTCAAAAATTTCTGAATTCTAAAACTCAGCCTCAAATGTTTTAGATAAGGAAGTGTGAATTTGTACTAGTTTTCCTATTTGAGTTATATAGAATTATTCTGGATATTTTTATTTTATATGGCATTCTTTATACTTGACCCGTGTTCCTGATCCTAATTTTTTCATCTTTATCCATAAATTATAACATGTCTCATCTTAACCAGAGTACTAAGTAGTAATTAATGATAGCTAAGCACTTAAAATGTATACATATATGTATATATAACATATGTATGTTTACATGTATACAAATACACACACACTACTATGGCAAATACCTTGAATTTAGTAAATATGGGTTTATAATTGACACTTTCATTCAATGATCTATTTCTCATAGGCAAAACTTTAATCAAGACTCCCAGTAGCAGATAGGAAAGAGTCCACTGAAATATCTGTTTTGAAGAAGCGATCTTCCATCAGGCAGAGAAACTCACAGATCTCTCCAAATTGCTGAATATCTCCAACGAGCCTGATTTTCATACTGGAAACCAGTTTATCTCTATATTGTTTAGAGAACTGGTAAGTGACATCTATATCTACACTGAGTACTGCAAGTGTTTCATTGTGATAACATTGCAGGAATAGCTTAGGTTTGTATTATGTTTTTCAAAGAGCTGTAATATATATTGTTTATATGTGATTTTGCATAATGGAAATAAAAACAGCCACATAGAGAGTTGTTTCGAGGATTGAACAATACACGAGTGTCAAGCCCAGTGCATTCCATATGGTACCAACCACAGTGAGGTATTATAGCTAGCGTGGTTACCCCTAGTTTCCAGATGAGGCCCAGAAATTATAGGTGGCTTGCCCAAGGTCACATATTATTTTTGTTGATTATTCAAATAATACATGCTAATTATATAAACAATTGCACGGATCTGAAGTTGGGTAACTATAAAAACAATTACAAAAAAAAATCACTCATCATTCAATTACCCAGGTTCTCGAGAACCATGTTTAATGGGGAATAGAAACTTTAAGACATTTTTCTGTGCATAAACATAAGTAAATACCATGTAATGATTAAATCAGGCTAATAACATATATCATGTTTTATAGTGTGATTTTTATCATTTTACTTTTATATAGATACCTTTCTATATCGATAAACATGTTTTAATTATGAATTTCAAAATATTTAAGAGGTATAAAATTGTATCTTTTGAAGTTACAAAATTGTACCTTTCTTTTTTTTTTAAGTTTATTGGGGCAATATTGGTGAATCCAATTATATAATTTTCAGGTGTACATTATAATTTGACATCTATATATTCTATTGTCTGATTACCTCCCAGAGTCCAGTTTCCTTCAGCTACCATATATTTGATCCCCTTTACCCACTTCACCCTCCCCCAACCCCGCATATTTGACCCCCTTTACCCTATCTACCTCTCCCCTTCTCCCCCACCCCTTACCCTCTGGTAATCACTAGTCCATTGTCTGTCCCTGAGTCTCTGTTTGTCCTGTTCATTTGTTGCTTTTAGGTTTATATCCTACATTTAAGTGATATTATGTGATTTTCAACTTTTCCAGTCTGGCTTATTTCGCTTAGCATGATTTTCTCGAGGTCCATCCAGGTTGTCACAAATGACAGTATTTCATCTCTTCTTATGGCTGAGTAATAAAATTGTTACCTTTCTTAAATTATTTTAAGATCCACGTGTAGTAGAAAAGTCAGTCTTGTCAATTCATAGCGGAGTCTCTTTTCTCACTTCATCTGGGATGATTTTTCAATTAATAGGCAAGGGCTGTGAATCATCTGGGCAGCAGAGGGACAGGGTTGGATCTTTGATGACACGCCTCTGTCCTATGCTGCCTTTTGTCTGCCCTTTGGCCAACAATTTTTATTCTTGCTACATCTGCTGAGAGGGCTGGAATTATTCCTTGACATCTGACAGTCAGACTGGACAATCTCCATCCACCTCATTCCAAATGGAAAGTCTCTTCAAGTCTGCCCGCTATTCCATCTGTCTTAGTCTGTTTGATGTTGCCACACACTGGGTGGCTTAAACAACAGACATTATTTCTCACAGTTCGGGGAGCCCGCTTGCTGGTTCATAGATGGCTGTCTTCTCACTGTGTCCTCACATGACGAAGGGGCACGAATACTCTCTGTGGTCTCCTTTATAAGGGTACTATATAAGGGCTCCACCTTCATGACCTAATCACTTCCCAAAGTCCCCATCTCCTAATATCATCACCTTTGGGTGATAGGATTCCATATATGAATTCTGGAGGACGCAGACATTTAGTCCATAACACCATCGATGTTCGCCCAGCTGCTCTTCCCATGCCAGACTGGGGTTGCCCTTGAGCACACATGCTGACACATCTTCCACAGTCATTGCTAGTCTACTGCTAGGGTTTCATGTTATGATAGGCCGAATAACGACCCTCAAAGATATTTACATTCTTATCCCCAGAACATGTGATTATGTTATCTTAGATGGTAAAAGGGACATTGCAGGGATGATTAAGTTAAAGATCTTCATATGGAGAGATTACACTGGATTATTCTGTTGGGCCCCATTTAATCATTAGATCTTTATAAGAGGGAAGCAGGAGAGTCGAAGCAGAAAAGGAGAGAGAGAGAGATGATGATGATGGAAGCAGAGAAAGAGAGAGACAGAAAGATGCTACATTGCTGGGTTTAGAGATGGAGGAAGAAGGAGTCATGAGCCACGGAAAGCTAGAAGAGGCAGGGAAGAGATTCTCCTCAAAGCCATCAAAGAGAATGTAGCCCTCCGACCATCTTGATTTTAGATCACTGAGACTAATTTTGGACTTCTGATCTCTACAATTGTAAGATGATGAATTTGCATTGTTTTAAGCCACTCAATTTGTGGTAATTTGTTATAATAGGAAACTCATACAAATACTAAACATAGAGTTCCTTTAAAAGGCCAGCAGTGTCCCTAGGCTATACCTGGGGAAGTGAGATGTAGGCACCCTCTCCATTGGTGTCCCTTGGAATAGAAATTGGATTTATATTGTCCCCACTCACCCCCACCTTCAAAGCTTGGCCAACAGGGATGCGGAGAACTGTATTCTTCCTCAGAGACTCCCAGCAGCATCCAAGTCTATTACTCTAGTTTCTGCGAAAAATAATCCTGTTTCCCGGACCAAAAAGAGGAAAAACGCTGTCTGGACAATTATTCTTTTAAATCTACCATTTGTTCTTAACACTTCAGGTCTTTGGCTTCTAATATGCAAAGCTAAACTTTTCAAAGTAAACATCTTTCTCTCACAAAGTACAGCTCTTGCAAACCTAAAGCTTCTGAATTTAAGTTTAAAATTTCATTCATAAACCTATATGTTCTGTTATATTTGTCTTCTTCTTGAGCCACTAACACATTGACTCAGTGATAGGCGGGGATAGCCCTCGGTTAATATCATCTATTATATTATAACCCTGTTCATGTAGACCTCCATCAACATTTTCAATGACTGCATAATATTCCATTGTATAGTTACTCCAGAATTTGTTTACCTAAGCTTTCCCTTTTGATGGAACTTTTTATTGCTGTCAAATTTTTATTAGTATAAGTAATGCAGAAATGATTGTAGTCATCCCTCAGTATCTGTAGGGGTTGGTTCCAAGGACTTCCTGAAGATACCAAAACCTACAGGTGCTCAAGTCCCTATATAAAATGGTATAGTTTTTGCATATTATTTATGCACATCCTCTTATATACTTTTAGTCATCTATAGATTACTTATCATAACCTGAAACAATATAAATGCTATGTACATAATTATTGTACTATATCATTTAGAGAATAATAACAAGAAAAAAAAAAGTCTGCATATGTTCAGTGCAGACCCAATCATAGTCCTAACTGCATAGTGCATGTCAGCACCAATGTAACATCTTTTTTCTAAGTATTTTTGATCTGTAGTTGGTAGAATCCATGGATGTGGAGGCTGCAGATACAGAGGGACAACTGTATTGTTGTACATATTTTTGATCAGTTATAAAACAATTTCTTTAAGAACAATTCCTAGAAACAGATTTTCTAGGTCAAAGTGTGTGCACACATTACATTTGGAAACTTGTTGCTAAATTGCTTTTCTTTTGTGGTTCAAGTAAAAGACAAATCATCCCTTTGCTTGTTGCGATTTTTGCTTTCATCTATACTCCAGTGTGGGAAAGGCCCAGTGTATCCACACTGTTCAGTTACAGGTGTTTTTCTTTTTCCTTTATCCTCAATGGACCAAAAATAGTATCAAATTGATATTTTACTTTGTATATCTTTGATTAATAGTCAGGTTAATAAATTTTTTATGTTTATTGGCCATTTTTATTCCTTCTTTAGATTCGTCAATCATATTCTTAGCTCAGTTTTCTATATATTTTTCATGTTAGCCTTTATACACCATCACAGATTTTTTTCCTTACACTTGTCACTTCTCTTTCTACTTTTAATTTATTTTTACTTTTTATTTAACTTTTATGTTTTTTTTTGCCAGCCCCGTGAGATTGTCAAGTGTGTCAATCATTCCTTTAAATGTTCTGATTTAAGTGATACTCCAGCTTTTGGGGATTTGCAGAATGTGATATGTGAATGTTTGGATTAAGTAGAAACATTTAAAAGTAAAAGCATTTCATTGACACATGTCAACAGGCTTTATTTCATAATAAATAAATAAATATACTTTGATTTAACTAAAGATTCAGGATCTTTAAAAGCTGTCAGACATAATTGAGTAACTTCCTGAAGTTACACAGTAATGTTTGTCCCCAAGAAAACAATCATTTAATGGTTGCAGTTCAACTAGTGAATTGTTTGATATTTGGCATCTTTTTCTTTACAAACTAATAGACTCAATAGAACCCATTCACCTGAGACTTCTCTTTCGGCCATACCTGTTGGCACAGTTGCTTGAATTTTTAAGAGAATTTGAAACACTTAGTCTCTACACAGTTTCTTTCAATGTAATCTCTTGCTATTCAGGATTTGGGGACATGAGTGGGATCACCGGTGAGCACAGCAGAATCCTGTGTCTGGTGACAGGTTAGTCTGCTTTGTTAGGTAGGTGCATACCTTGCCCTCTGAGGGAATGTATCCTCTAAACTGTAGTGGTCCCCAACCTTTCTGGCACTAGGGACCGGTACTCCCATGAGAATCTAATGCCTGAAGATCTGAGGTGGAGCTGAGGCAGTGATGCTAGCACTGGGGAGCAGCTGCAAATACAGATGAAGCTTCGCTCTCTGGCCCCCTGCTCACCTCCTGCTGTGCGACCCAGTTCCTAACAGGCCACGGACCGGTACCAGTCCACGACCCGAGGTCTGGGGACCCTGCTCTAAAGTAAACACGAGGGAACCTTGGGACACCGTTTACACTACCAGATAAAACATTTTGATTAAAATAAAGTCAATTCAATAAGACTATTTAACTGGTAGTTAAGCAAACAATTGTTTGTGTAAATTAAAGAAATCACCCCGTGATTTGGTATTTTGTGAACACAAACTTATTTTGGATTCTTTAAAATTGAAATCATTTACTTAGACACATTCTCTAGACTGTGTGTGTGTGTGTGTGTGTGTGTGTGTGTGTGTGTTTGAGTGTGTGTAGAGGGAGTTGTGAAATAAAAAAATCTATGCATATAATTGTTTTATAGGTAAAAGTATTTTAACATAGGTTTTTTTCCAAATATCAGTAATTCCTTCTAAGACATTCTTGATGAATTGATATTAATGAATAATTCTCTATATAAACACTATTATAATAATGTTCCAGATAACTTAAATGTCTCTACTTAAAATAACAAATAAAAGATATTGTGGAATATTACACAGCCTCAAAAAAGAATGAACATAAAACATTTTCATTTTTTTCCTCTTATGTACCTCTATCAAGTGAAACTAATTTCATCTAACTGATATAAATATTCAAGAATTTTTAAGCTATGCATGACAGCTAAACCGATGCATTTATTTAAAAAAATAGTGCATCCTAGCTCAGAAATGTTATATTTTATATTTCTAAATGTCAGATAGCTGGAATGCTAGTAATTTTTAATTTAATTTTTCTGAAACATCTTGGTTAAAAGTTGAGTCTATAGGTACTATGTTTTTGCCCCTGATAAATTTGAATAGATTATATGAAAATATATTTTCATGTTATTATCTTTACTGCAGACATTCAGAAAGCTTTGATTCCTCTTGACCACATTCTATCTAAATCAAATTCGCTTTTGTCCAACAAAAAGTTCAGGAAGACTGTACAAAAATATTATGAATGTTCAAATACCAGACATTTTCTAGATAATTCTAATAAAAAAATAATTTTGAAGAGGAATTTTAAATTCTTGATAACATGCTGTTATTCATTTTTTGGGGAACCAATTTTTTTTCTGATATATAGAGTTTTCCTCCTGTGGTGGTAAAATCACTGTTTTGCTGGGAATTAACAATATATCTCCCAGGTGGTCACTCTCTCTGCTTTGGTTCCTTGACTTTTTTTCTTCAGCAGTGCAAAATTCTTTTCAACAAGTTACTTCTAAAGATATCTACTAGCTTTTAACAATGAGATTTGCAAGGAGCCCAATAAGCCCTGTGTCTAATTGCTTTTCATCTCTGACCAGCTTGTCATTTTGGGCTGCTGATTTATGTGTGTCCGGAATACTTAAATTCCTTACCCTGCTTGTTATCAGTTTCTACTTTGGCAAGATGTTATTTCTGAAAGGCACAAATTCCATTTTCTATTTCTCATTAAAGAAAGATTTTTTTAACAAACCACTTCAGTGTCATAGACATCTAAGGGACATAATTAATTTCATGCATGTCCTCATTTATTAGCAAATTTACTTCCTTTCTTTTTTTGTATTTCCTTCCCTTCATATATTTGTTAACACCCTACTGATTGGTGTTAATCCTTTATATTATTAGAATATTTTGCTCACTCGCAAACACATATCTTTTCAACGAACATCTTGTCTCATCTGATGTGTTTGCTTTGCTTCCCTGTCATCTTCTCATTTCCCACGCAGATTTTCTTCGTCAGAATCTTTCAGCAGTATATACTCAGACCACTTGTTTATTATAGAGTTCTCATTTCTGAAGGAGTTAAAAGATATGCTGCATTTTTATTACAGTCTCTTAGACTGAATACTTCCTCTGCACCTCTAGGTTTTATACATACTTTTTGTGTGAGCACTTATATTATTTGGGATTATTTTTCATGAATTATATTATATGGTCAAGTCTTCACTATTATACTAGAGTGGATAATTTTCTGTACCCATATCTGCTTAGATATCCATAATGTTCTAGAAAGCACTTATTTATATAGCCCAACAAAATATCTTTTAAAAATGTCTTCAAAAAAGCATTGTCCTCTATCTTTTTGTAACACCTAAGAATCTAACATTTAAGATAAAGGACTAATTTAAAATATGATGATTCATTCTGAAGATTATTTGGGTTTGGGAACTTTCTCTCTGTGCATGGCTACCTTCTACTTACTTAGCAAATAACTTGAGGCAACTGGTCAAAATAGAAAAGGCACGAAATCAATTTTTAAAAAATGTTTGAGTCTTAGTACTGTTGTTTACTAGCTATGATCTTGGATGGGTTACATAAGTGAACTGTTTCTAGTGTCCTCATCTATAAATAGTAATACAAAAAGTAGTTTTGAGAATAAAAGTATATCATTGAAAAAACTATGTAAATTGTAACACACTCTGCATAAATTAATATTTATTGAAATTCCCTCTGTTTGTATGAAGAATCAGAAAACATGATATTAATTGATTTATAGGTAAAGGTTTGATCTAGGGAAAGTATATACATTAAAATACAATTAGGTTCAGGAACGGAGGTTGGAGAGAGGG
>NW_006437828.1:1266235-1286075 GCF_000325575.1 Pteropus alecto
TCTTCTCTTGGAAGCTTTAATACTCTTTTTTTTCTCACTTCTGAATAGCTTAAGTTAATTAAGAGAACCCTTCCATCCTCTCCCTCCATCTCTCTTTTCCATCTTTCTACCTACCCCATCTTTTCAGAACAGCTGTGACCTTGTGCTAGACGACACAGCCAGGTCCTAGTGACTCTATGGGTCCATGTGTCACTATCACTGCCCCTAGGAGCCTTTATAGACATTTTATGCCTAATTATCTCTCCCCCATGAAAATTTCATACTACAGATTTCATACTACAGATTTCATACTACAGATATACAGATTTACTGTATATCTGTTTCTGAACTGTGGCCCTTTGGAGAGCCACAAACCATTGTAACTAGCAAAAAAAATTTGGGGCCCTATGTATCAATTTTTACCCTCTATAGAATTATTATTGTTTCCATGAAAAATCTGTGCTATGGGGGACAGATGGGAGAATTAATATTTAAGTTCACCCTCCTCCTCCTCCTCTCTAATATTGTAATAAGGCTCCTCTTAGCTGAAGACAACTGAAAGCCAGGAGACAAAGGAGTTCACAGATAAAGTCTATCAGGTCAACCTTCTGGGACACAGAGCTGGATGAAGACAGCAAAGCGTGGATCCGGATGGGTGAACAGAACATAGTCACATGGGCAATAAACCAAAAGCCATAAGATATACTTTCTTCGTGTGGTGGTTTTGCGAACAGACTAAGTCAAATGTCAGAAGCTGATATTCTGGAAGAAACAGGGCAGACAGGAAATCAGAATAATAAACAGAGAGCTTAACACAGCAAACACACAGCAATGGCCAGTCTCACTCAGGACCCAGCTCTTCTTCCCCAAACTAAAATGCACGAGGCCTCGAACCTCAGGCTAGGATCGACATTCTCCTGGTGTCTCGATGGGTTCTTTGTTCATTAAAGGTCTGCCAGGAATGTGGCCCAAAAGGGTTGAGTACAACATTTCGTTTAACAGAAGGATAAATGAAGCTCGGGAGAAGAAGCGATGTGGGAGAATTAGAACTTGTATCTGATAATACAACTACATTTTTCTTGCTGACCCAAATTTCCCAACTCTTTCCTAAAAGCTTCTATTTAAGTCTTTCCCATTTCTCTTGCCTTCCCTTTATATTTTACAATCAGTATTCAGATATTAATTTTTACATTAGGAAATCATACCTCATAAATTATTCTCCAGTATTTACATATTTGACTTTTCCACTTTTGACTAATTACGAATGCCCCCAAGTTTTCATACCATATAGTAATTTATAATTTTGCCAGGGATGCTAGTTTTAGATCTTTGTGCTACAGGGTAGCTGTCATTAGCTGGTAGCTAAGGCTAGCTTACTACCCTGCATCCACATTCAAATTAGCTTTGTGTTTAACAACTTTCATGCCCATTCACAAAGCAACTCATAAACACAAAACCTTTACGTAGTGATTCATATGGTCATTTGATGGCAAAAATTGGGCATATGGTGGTATATGTAAATTGAAGGATTTGCAAGGATATGGTAAGGGTCCACTGTAGTTGAAAATTTAAGATTTTAAAACATGTAAGATTGAGATTTCTCACAGAATTTTAGTTTCGTTATTTTTTAGATGACATATAAGAAAAGTCTTCAAAAATGCATTTAGAAAGAAAAAAAGAGAGATTTCGTTATTATTCTCCTCTTGATAAAGTTCTAGAACAAACCTAGTTTTCTCAATTTGACACACTTTATAAGAGGCATAAATTAAACAGATAGTAATTGTAAGAGCATAAATATTGACTCTGTTCTGCTTAAAATAAAATTACCTATTCCCTCGTAAAAGAAAAGATGTCAGAGTTAGCACAGAAGAATGAATTCATGTTACTAAGAATTCACAATTAAAATATTAAAATTCTGCCATTGTAAAAATGCTTATAAACCCACAACCGTCATTTGAAGTCAGGATGATTTTGTAGTCATTAAAAAATAGTATTACCTAGAAATTCCATTCTGAACAAAGAAATTAGAAGAATTTTATTAAGTAAAAGGAGCATCCCTAAAGTCGTTTGAAATCTACTTTGAGTAACTTTTGCTATTGTGAACTGTAAACATGAGCATTAAGTACATATTTAAATCTGGTGAGTTACATTTACTTTTTATTTTAATCACATTTTGAGTCCTGCAATTTGTAGGAAATAGCAAATTTATGTTCAGAACATCTTTCAATATTTATGTGCATATCACTGTATATAGTCAACGTAGCACTGTGCATGAATTGTATTCACCTATGTGTTCATCAGTAAAATGTAGAATAATATTTATTCATTTTTTGTTTACATAGTACAGCGACAGCATTGGCAGATAGTCACCTTTAAATGCAAGTCCAAACCTATCCTGTAGCTTTACATTATCTAGCATTAGAAGCAAGTATAAATTAGTGATACAGTTTTTACAAAGTTGAGAAAATGCAATATAATTGTTTATTTACTAATACTAATATATTTAATCACACAAATGAGAGTATAACAATAAACTAACATTTTAAAAGTATGTTTTCTCCTATGCTAAATGAAATAAAAAAGTCATCTATAGACCATTGTGAAAATCAACGTTTTTCATTTGCCAAATTTCCTTCCATCTTGGCTATATGCATTAGCAATGAATTCTCAAACTTTATTGATAGGGATACGATTCTGTGAAAAAAAAACATCTTTTTTCTTTATGATGAAGAAAACAATATTCATTACTGTACAGAGCATGACATTTGGCTTTATCATACTGCAAATGTGGAAAAAAGGTTTTTATAAAAGTGGTTTTATTTTCAGATTCTAGAGGATAGTTAAATTTTGTATGACAAAATTATCATTTTCAATATATTCTAGTAAACTGTTATTTTCACTATCTTTGTACATATGTTGACTCTACGGAAACATATTTTGATATCTCAGGGTTCATTGTATTTCTGTCGCAAATATTTTCAGTTTAGTCAGAAACATCTTTGCAAATTGTGCTACCAATTTTTTCTCACACCTATTTTTAGTCCCAGTAATATGCCTTTGTTTTTGTTAACTATCTGCCTTAATTTGTAAATAAGACATAATTTTTAGTTCCACTATAAGAATGTTTTATTTACTTATAAGTAGAATATCCTGAGACAAAGGACATCCTGGCCCCAGTTATTTATTCTAACTCTATGACTAAGAATTATGATTATACATTATTATATGATTATATAATATGATCATATATATAGAATATGATTGAGAATTAATGTTCATTCTTTTCTTTTTCACTGCCACTTATATAACACCTTTCTCTTCTCAGTCAGGTGTACTTCCTCACCTTCTTCAGAGTCTCTCTGAAGTCTTTCCTTAGTCTTCTATAAACCTTTTCCAAATAAGTAGAATCAGATAATTGCCTTTCCAAGTAAATGGCAATGAATGTTGATCACTGTGTAAGGCAGAATAATGGCCCGCCAAAGATGTCCATGTCTTAATCCTTAGAGTCTGTGAAGATGTTTCCTGACATGGCAAAAGAAAATTAAGGCTGCAGTAGAATTAAAGTGGCTAATCAGCTTACTTTAAAACAGGGAGAGTATATTTAATTATTGAGGTAGACTCTAATAAGCAGAAGGGGAGGACTGAAGAGTCAGTGAGAGATGCAATGACGTACCAGAGCAGGCAAGTTTTGAAGCACGAGAGGAATTTGGTCTGCTGTTGCTGGGTTTGAAGATGAAGGAAGAGAGCCTAAGGCAAAGTGAGCACGTGGTCTCTAGAAGCTGGGACTAGGCTTCAGCTGACAGACAGCAAGGAAATGGGAATCCTGGTCTACAATAGCAAAGACGGTGGTGGGGTGGGTTCCACCAACAACCTGCGAGAGCACAGTCGTGGATTCTCTTTTAGAGCCTCCAGAATGGAATGGGACTCACTTGATAATCGTTCCTTTAGCCTGGTTGAAGACCCGTTTTGAACCTCTGACGCCAGCACTGTCAAACAAATTTCCATTGTTTTAAGCCTAATTTGTGGTAATTCGTATGACAGCAATAAAAAACTAATGTAATCACATTCACCTCAAACTATTAACTTATTTATTAATTTAGTTATCTTATAAGCATTCATTAACTGTCTCCTCGATAGATAGGGTTGATTGCAATCCACTATAGCAAACTGGGTAAAAGGATTTACTTCCTTTTCTTCTCAGAATTTTATTGAAATATTATTAAAGAAGTCAGTAGGAAGTATAGTAATGAAGGAATCAAAAAGTAGAGTGGGAACATCAACGGTTTAGGGAGTTTAATGAATTTGCAGAAGATGGAGAGTACATGGGAGCATATTGATGGGTAACCTGAAGCGAAAGAATCTATTGACCAAAACCTGCACAGGAAAGCTTATAGTTGAAGTGAAAACAGCTATTTCCTGCCAAGTCTTGGGAGACTTCAGATTCTGTATTAGAATGTTTAGAAATAGGGAGTGAAAAGTGAGACAAAAATTAAGGTGATTATGTGAAGCAAAGTCTACACATCAGCTGTGCAAGTCCTCTGATTTGTATCCCCAGGTTAAAAATAAATGGAATCCTCTGCCAGAGAAGGGCCTACCGGTGTCTAGAATGGGGGCCGTTCACCAAAATTTGAGGGCTCTTCTCTCTCTAACTGAAAGGCGGGAGAGAAGACTTCCTGACTATTTCTTCACTTAAAGTGAAGATAGTCAATAGATTTAATCAGAGTTGTCCATTAAATATTATAAACATTGACAATGTAAACACAACAGTCTCACTGATAGAAATGGCAAGTAGGAGCTATGAAAGAGGTGGAAAGAACTAATTTCCTCATTTTATGGTAGTTGAGAGATTTCTCCTAAAGATGTTGAAATAAGAAACAAGATTTAAGTAGGCATATTATTTAAAATTATGAATGTAAAATATTGTGGGTGACAGCCCCTAAAATAGCCCCAAAGGTCTCTGGCTCCTGGAATTCACATTTTACTGGAATTCACATTTTGCTGGAATTCCACGCCTTGAGTGTGAGCTAGATTTATTCACTAACTTCTAAGGGAATATAATAGAAATGACAGGATGTCACTGGAGATTAAGTTGTAACAAAAGACGGAAACTTGTACCTTGAGGCTCTTGGATTGCTCTGTAGCCAGTCCTATGGAAAAGTGATCTTTCCCCCAGGTGAGGCTTTGAGGCAAGACCTAAATCCTAGCTGATAAGTCGACTGCAACCCCATGAGAAATCTTGACTCAGAGGCACTCAGCTAAGTCACACCCAGATTCCTGAACCAAAGAAACCGTGAAATAGTAAATTTTTTTTCAAATTTCATATTTTTATTTCTGCTTCATTTGGAAGGCATAAGTAATATTCTTCATTCTATAACATGCCTTGGCAGAAATACCAATTTATTTGCTTTTCCAATTAACTGTATCATTAAATTTTGAAAATAAAAAATATATGAAATTCTTTTAAGTACTAGGTTTATGTTGTTTTCTATATACGTTAGCAAACAGTGCATCAAAATTTTCTGGAGCCACCAATAAATGATTTCTGATAATAAGTACAGTTATTAGATTGTTTTTTTTAATTAATTTTTTTATGGTGACATTGGTTAACAAAATCCAATAAGTTTCTGCTGTACATATTAACAGTAAGGCATATATATATTTACACTGTGTGTTCACCTCCCATAGTTAGATTTCTTTCTGTCACCACATGAAATAGTAAATTTTTTTGTTACATTTTTTATACCGTTTATTATGTAAGTAATTTATTATGCTGCAATAATGAATATATGTTTCTATACATATTTATATATATAATTTTCTATTGACTTTGTAAATAAATTGTGCCATAGAAAAGTTTTAATTTTTGTGTAGTCAAATATATCTCATCCTTTTTTTCAGAAATTTTAGTTTTCCTATCCATAGTATACTAGTATGGTATACTAGACTTTTGTGTAAAAATGTTTTAAAAATTTTACATTTATTACTTTAATCCACATGAAATGCATTCTTTTTGCCTAACGTAGGTCCAATTTGATTTTTCCCATATGTCTAGTCAGTTTTTTCAGCAAAATTTGTTAAATAATCTATCATTTTCCCACATTATGAATAAATATAACAAATGTAATGAATTATTATTACACTTGGATTTGTTTCTGAAGACTATTCTGTTCAATAGATCCATACGTCTCTTCCTATACCAATATCTTAGTGATTTGATGAATGCATGCTCTAGCTAATTAGTAAAGCGAGCTTTGACCCCACTCACATTGTTTTTCCCCTACATTTATTGACTATTCAACCTATAATGCACAAAGAGCTCAAGATGGAGAAAAAATTATAGCTAAATGTAAAAATGAGCAAAACAAAGCAAAACACACAAAAAGATTATTTTCGAAAAGTAAATCCTAATGACCAACAAAGATAAAATTATGTTCAAATTCTCTAATAGTTAATGATAGCCAATTAACAATGAGATATAATCTTACCCTATCGGACTGACAATAATTTAAAAAGCTCTAATATCTATTTTTGTTGAGGATGCAGAGGAAAATAAACCTTTTTACCTTACTTTACTCACCCTATCTTACTTATAGATACTGAAATAGACATTGTTATAGCCTTTTGAAAATCTGCTTGGTGATATCTAAGAGAATTTTAAAAAATGATATACCTTTGACCTAGTAATTCTACTCCTAGAAATCTGTATCATAGAAATAAATCAACTAGTATTTAAGAATATTTGTACAGAATGTTTATTGAAATACTTATCATTGTGGTATAAAACTAAAAGCATTTTTCCTGCCCATTAGGAAAGGAATGGTTCAGTAAACTATAGTACCTGCATATCATGAAATTTGCAACTATTTAAAAAGAATTCTTTGAAATTATACCAGTTGATTTAGAGAGTTTGCCACAAAGAATTATTGAGCAAGGAGAGGAAAATGCAGAAAAGTGCAGGTAACATAATTTCAATTTTGTATCATAAACAATGACCAAAAAACCTATACAAGCACCATCTCTTTGCATGTAGAGTGAGACCATAAAAAAGACCATACAAGCTGAAAGCATGCAAATTGATCTTAATAAGCAATGGAGAAAATTATTTTTCTGGGATCTTAAAAAATTTAAGTCAAAATGTTAAAATCTCTTACTGTTGATTAGTTATAAACGTATAGAGAAATTAATTGTAAAACTAATATTATTAGTACACTGTAAATTAAAACATTAGGAGCATTAAGAGTTACAGCATTTTATTTCTTTGTAAAAAAAACTTATTGAAACAAACTTATCAAGAATAGTTGGAAGCGTGCTGCCTTCTCATTGGATAACTATGATATGGAGCAAGTACCGTTGCACTTTCAATGTTGGGAAGTATCTCCAGAAATGCCTTTAATATGAAGTTTTTTGTCGGTGTCACTTCCTCCAGGTCCTCATTCTTTTCATCACAATCACTTTCCTCAGTGATGTTGAGAAGCCCACCTTCATGAAGTTCCTCGGGCTGCATAACATGTCTTTCGAGTGGCAGCAGCGTCAACACTCCCCCTGCTGGCTAGCTATTTCTTTTATAATTCCACTAGTGTTCTATTCTAATTTCACTTCCGGCATGATCGCTTTGCATTTCTTTGCCACACTTTCATCTTTGTTGCCCATTTCCCTCTATTGATTTTTTTTTTTTAATTTTTGTAAAATGTCATGTGGTTTTATCACGGGGAGACAAGGAGGCAACTCAACTACATGCTTCACTGTCTGTGCATGAACAGATTAAAAAAAATCGCAGTGACCAATTACCAACAGAATTTGAAAGAGGTGTAATTAATCACTGATCTTGATGTTCATTTGTTATTTACATGGTAATTTCTAGACTGACAAGCTAGCAGTGAAGTTTATACTTTATGCAATCATTCACAGTTTATATACTGTGGCAACCGAAAATTGAACCACGTTGTTGGGGCACTAGTGTTATTTAACTGAAGTGTAGTAAGTGAAATTGATTTATATAGGAACGGTGCAAAGTGAAGACTCCCTGTATATGAACATATGTGGATGGTTACATAATTATATATTTTTAAAAGCTTTTTTAATTGTATTAAAACACACAACATAAATGTTACCATTTTAAACATTTTAAACCATTGTAAGTGTGTTAAGTATATTCACATTGTTGTACAATAGATCCCCAGAACTTTTTCATCTTGGAAAACTGAAACTCTATACCCATTAAGTAATATGTGTATTTTATATGACTGTATAATCATAAAGAAATATCAGATAAGTCTTAGTAGACTATAAACACTTGTTAACGGTGAGGAACTGTGTTTCTGAAGTGAGAGAAGGAAAATTAGGAAAAAAAAAACAAAGAAAAAACTGCATTAAGACAAAACATATACCATATTATCACATTCATATCCTTGTGATAAATGTCAAAATATTTGTGTGTAAATATGTGAATAAAAATAAAGGTAACTAATTGAACAAAAATAAAAGTTAGATTAACAAAAGCTGGGAGGAAGAGATATCAAAAGGAGCAGAAATAAACTAATTTTCTCTTCTTTCATTATAGACTCAGATGATACTGTTGAGTAATAATAAATTGAGAAAACAAGACATAAATATAATATTCAATATTATGGAAGTAATAACCAGAAAAACTTGAAATAAAAACAGCTAAATGTGGTTATCTTTGCTAAATAGAACTAGGAGTAAAGAATGGGAGAATTTATTTGGTGCTTTGTAATCTTCTGAATATTTGATTTTTTTATTACCACATTATTTTATTTTCAGAATTTTAAAAAAAATAGTGAACTTAGCACATATTCTCGGGGTGCTTATAATCAAGTTATACACCACATGATAATTAAAGTACCATACAGGGCAGTATAATTCAATAGCATACTGATCTGTTCTGAAGTGTGTATATATATATACATACATATGTGTGTGTGTGTGTGTGTATATGTGTATATACATATATACACATATATACACACACACACACACTCACATATAGTATACAGTATGATCATTTTTCTTTAAGAAGTGAAGTTTAAGAGCAGCATTAATGAAGAGAAAGGAGGCACTACATTTAAAACCTCTGTGATTAGTATGCAGACAGTAAGGCCTAACACCATAAAACACTAAGATGAATTAAGGTAAGTAGCAGGACAGCAGTAAGAACATTAACCTAAAATTTGAAACCAATTTAAATATTCTATGGTCAGCTATATTATTTAATAGAAAACCATGTCGGTTTCCTCCTTAAGCGGATCAAGGCACTTTAACATTACTAGTATTAGGCAGACATAATAGAAAAATGGATCCTGATCTAAAAGGTTTTCTAGAACATGCTCGATGTTGAGTAATTTTAGTAGAAGTCATTCATTCTTTCAAAACTAGTCAGGTTTAAATCATGACTTTAAATATAATTGTGGGCATACTTCCAGACTTCCAGAGAACGTGTGAATGCATATGAATATGAGGCGGGGCGGGGGGGTGGCGAGCAAAGTCGCCAGAATTTATGAGTAAAGATCACATAACCTTTTATAGATGTTAAGTACCTTAGAGAGCATGAGAGTGTGGTAGCAGCTACATTTGTTTTCCCGCTGCCATTGTTAGAATACACTTTGGGATTTTTGCACAGAGTTGAAGAATGATGTGCATTTTTTATTTGTGTAAGCATGATGTAAGGTTGTGGTTGGTAACAGTCATTCTTTTCTCTATGTTCTGGTATTGAAAGATGACATATGAATGTGAGAAAGTAGATTTTGTTTACCAAGAGGAGCAGAAGATTCGATTACACTTTCTCAATACTAATTTTCAGAATAGCTCATGTAATAGACAGGAAGAATGAGGTAAATTAGCAAACCACATGTAAGAGAACATCTGTCGTCCAATCTTATACATGATAATTAAGGTAAATAAACTGTTTGTTTGGTCCCAGCACTTCTGAATGCCTGTGAAAAATTCATCTTGCAACTATGACGTGCTTTTCCAGGACTATTATAAAAGCTTTGATTCCTCAAAGTTAAAAGAAAGGGAGAGGGGCAGATGAGGAGGTGGAGATAGATCCTATATTTTACATTTAGCGGGCTTCTTTCTTGAAAAGAAAAAAAAAAAGTGAAAATATACGGAGGAGTTTCTGTGAATCAGTGCCCATAAAAAAAGTCATAATATGTTTTCAGTTACATATTATATTTTACAACCTACTGAGCTTCCATGATTAAAATTTTTTCACTCCTCAACTTAGTTCTGAAAGTTTAGTCCATATTAATAAAAGTAAAGCAGAGAAAATAATCTAGTTAAATAGATTATTTTCAAAATGTTTAGCTTTTAAGAAGACCAGCCATTTATCTTGGTGATCGGGCAGCTCTCCATGTTACTCGGAGTGTGTAACAAAAGTGAAATGTGGATTCTGTGTTTATGTCTTTCTTTTTCTCTTGTTTACAATAAATCCCCTATTCGGCTCTTGCTCAGAATTTAACTTAATTCCTTACTCTCTCAGGGAATGGAGAGCCTCTTTCTATTTTTCAATACACTTTCAATAATGCATGCACTGGGTGTAACTGGTATACCCACATGTAAAAGTAAAGAAGCTCTGGAATACAGTTCAGAAAGCTGAATGAGAAAGGCACAGAAAGAAAACAGATTGGATACCTGAAAAAGTTATGGTCAGTGGGGACTGTCTATAAAAGGACCAAGCCTAGGATTCTTAGGAAAGTTATATTTGGTAAAAATATAAAATTCCCTGTTTTTATCTCTAAATCTCTAGAAGAGCTTTGTTTATTATTCCAGACTGTCCATCTGTACTGAGAAGAATTAAGGGACAGATTAAATCCTTACACATAATGTGCAGTCTCTACTGGTAAAAACTGGCTCTGGAAAGAAAAGAGTCATAGTCTTCATATTGTCATCTGTCCTGCCATGTGTTCTCGAGCTTTCTCTCGACTATTCTGTGTGGGTTTTGCAGAAAAGGTTTGGAGCCAGCCAGAATCACTGTGCAGTTTATCTTTATACATAAATTGGAAAACTGTATCACTAGCCCAAATTAGTGATAAAATTATTTGATACCCCGGGGTTCATACTAACATTAGAAAATGTAAAGGAAACTAATATTTATTGAATGCCCACAATGTAGCATTAATCATCTCATTGCATATTCACAGCTGTGGATCAGAAAGATTAAAAAACTATAACCATCAGGGTGCTGAGTTAAACCCAGTGGGTTTTCTGTGGCAATTTCAGTTCAGGAGACTGTTCTGTCTCATCTTTATTGATAAGAGCATCCCAATTTCTTTTGAGAAGTTCTTCACCAATTTCTTGTGGATTGATGTATCTGTCCATCCTATTATTCCATTTGTGTGTCTTCACCTTTCCCCTGTTTGGTCCCCTGCCTCAATAAACATAGATATTTCACTCAGTTTTTATCCATCAGAGCCCTCTCTGGGACTTTGTTTACTTGAATTAACAAAGAAGACTGACTGAGTCACTGCAGTAGGGGAAAAGGAGGAAAACACAGAAGAAGAAACAGAACAAAGTGGATGTGAGATGTCAGGGAGAAAGAGAGAAGGAAGGTCTTGGTTGATTTGAATCTCTAGCAGGACCAGCTTGACGGGCATGCAGCCTGCACAGTCACACAGGATTCTGAACTTGGAAGGACCTTGCACATAAGGTTTAAAGCTCTGTTGTAGCCATCTTAAATTTCTTAATAATTTTTAAACAAGGCATTTTCCTTTTTTTTTTTTTTCTGTTTTCCAAATTATATAGCTAGTCCTGATCTTCAGGTTCAGCTTCTAAAGTCTAGTTCCTTTATTATGTAAACTTCCCTGTGTTTTTCCCTGCTTTGCAGGAAAATAAAATGCCCTTCTGTGCTTAAGCTTGTGTGAGTTGAGGATTTGTGACTTGCAATGGAAACAGTTCTGACAAATGTATTTCTGAAACTATACTTTCTGTCAGTCCTCAGATTTGTGAGAGCTTCAATCCCTGGTTATCTGTGAATGATTTATTAAACATTTTTAACACTAAGTATTGTTTCCCTGCCATCTGTCATACTTTCAGCTAAATTCACAACCTCGAATAATCCATGGGTTGAAAAAAAAATGTAAACAATTCATAAAATATATATATTCCTAACTATATATAATGTTCTTTAATATATATCATTTATATATAATATTTTAATATATGTAATATACATATTTAAAATATAATGTTTTTAAAATAGAAAAAATATATTTATTTGATACCTATATAGTATATAGCAACCATGTGCCAGGGAAATTATAATTCATGTTTTTAGAGTGATTTCCAGTTTATGACACGCTTTGGCATACAATTTATTACTATAAGAAGTTTTGGATAGAACCGCTGGGCCATTGATAGGTAAACCATTCCATCTGGAAATGGGTACATTTTCACATTTGAAGACTTTGAAAAATGAAAATTGTATCCCACTGTCATGTAAAAGCATGGCTTATCTACATCTGAAATTGAGTCGGTAGTCCTGGTCATCCTACATTAGTCAACAAATGTCCATCTCTGATCAACCAAAACAAGGGAAGTGATCGGGTGCTGCTGTATTGAAATGGAAGTCAAGACAGGAACGATTTCCGCTGAAAAACTGAAGGCCAAGGGAAGACACAGTCAAATGCGTGAAATCTTGTGTGCTAATTAGATGAAAAAGAACATGTAGTTCACATTCCGAAATGAGGGCCTGTCTTCTGAAACCTCAGTCTCGGAAGCTGGCTGGAACTTCCAGTACTACTTAATTTCAAAAAGTATCTGGGCGCATTTATTAAGGTCAGAGGAATATATAGTTAACTGAAAGTGAGTAGACTGCCTGAACATAGCTTGGTATCTTAAAATTGAACATATATCAAGGTTTAAACCTAAACTATGTTGAGGTTTAACATAGATTTATTTGATGAAAAGCTAACACAGGTTTCCACGGTCTTGTGATTTCATCTGTCGAAAGCATTCTGGGCTGGAGTCCCCGGGCTGTTCACTTCCCCAGAGGACTTCAATAGGACCGCGTTGTACCAGAATTGTCTTTTCGGCACCCTCCCCAGCTCTCCTCATGTCTTCCTTTGCCAGAATACCTTGTCCTTGCTCAAGACCACTGTTCAGGAAGCGGGTAAGGTGCCACTTTTCCCTGTCATGGTGTAAATGAAGAGAGGATGTTTTATTTTGTTTACAACAGTTCACTCCCTCTTGTTAGTAAGAAGTGGGAATTCGGTTTAGGGAATCATATAACTGAGAGAGGTGAGAAATAGAGTTATAGAAATGGCAAGACCCTAAAATGAATTCAAGATTTAGTAACCATCTGAAGGACAACAGCAGATGGCAAGTTTAGAGGTGTACAAATATAATGGGAGGAGGTCAGAAGAATTTCGATAGCAATTGCAGAACTGCGTGATGGTTTTGAGGAATAAAGGAGAGGAGAAACCATATGGTGAGATGATAATTAGGCTCCAGCATTTGCCTTTAAGAAAAGAAAAATCTTAGAAACGTATTTATTATGAAGACACAACCTAAGGTAAAAGAAAAGATTTATTGGAAAAGAGAAGAAAGAGGGATGGTAATATAGGTTTCAACTGCAGAAGTTTGAAGAGGCTTTGCAGTAAAATTAAAACTAGGAAAATAAAGAAAGGAAATATATCGTAATTTAAACAATACAGAACTCTGAATCAGGCTTCCTAATTATAGGAATAGTAGAGTAGTACTAAGAAATTGAACAGAGTTCCCAAAGAAATTATTGACAAAAATGAATCAAAAACATTTTGACATTGAACATAATCTGAGAGAATTGTCTACTTATTAAAATGCAGATCTCTTCTCCATGTCCAGGAAGAAAAAGTAAACACATTAAAATGCACAGAAAATCTCTGCTGAGTATGAGTGACTGGCTAAGTGTATTAAAAGCTTGTTAAACTCAAGGATCACTCCATGTACATACTTAGGCCTACTTTCTTTTAAGATCAAAAGCAGATAGCTGTTTCATGACATCAGCAACTCGTCAAGATGTTTGTCCTCTGCCAATATTTTAGCCAAGGCAACAGTGTCACATTGGATTTTGGCAGCTTCTGCTTGAGAGCTTCCACCTCTTATTCTTCTGAGGTATCGGAGGGGTGTCAGAGTGGAGTAACTGGATTTTAAACCTGGGGAGTTAACTAGACAATCAGAGAACTGTTCAGAGAGAGTCCCGTGGCCGTGGCCTGTGGAATGTGTGGCGGGGTCAGAGTGGGGTCTGAGAAAGCAAACAGAAGCCGGCTCAGCCTTAGAGTGGACAGCAGGACAGAGCCAGGTCAGAGGCACGGTCAGTGGCGTGGAGAGAATAGATCTAAGGATCTGAGAGGTATTAAGGGCGAGGAATTGACAGGATTTAGAGACTGGATATGAAATGGAGCAGCTTTCTGCTGAGGTATCTGGACAGGCCGTGTGTTGCTATTTATTGAGGTGAGCTCACTGAGTGAGAGGCAGATGTGAAGAGAAAGATGCTGAGTCTCGTTTTAGCTCCTTTCTAATTCTGACTGCCAAACTTCTGGTGAATATTTTTTTTACATGGATCAATATACTCTTGAAGTCCAAGCTATTAGTCCTTTAACCCAGAAAAAAACCCTGACAACTTCCCCACACGTGCTAATTTAATTAGTTTAATTCTCATAGGGGCAACGTTATTTCAGTCCTCCTTCCCAGATTTTGGGGTGGTACTCACCTTTTACCCTTCGACTTAGATATAGTTGTCACAGAGAAAGAAAAGTCAAAGAGAACTTTCAGCCTTTCTGTGTGGAATACTGAAGAATAGTGGTGTTGCTGGCAGACGTTGGCAGGTAAATTGGGATCCTCAAAGATTCAGTTTTGTTACATGTTTAAATTGAGAATGTCCAAGTAAAACTGTGATTTCATAAAATGTCAGATTAGATGGGACTTTCAAGAAGAAGGAAAATTATCATTTATTGAGCATATAATATATGCCAAGCGCTTTGCTAGAACCCTTTCATATATGTTATCTCAATTAACTTTGGCATATGCTTGTAAATTATTTCTTCTGTTTCGTACATGGAAATAGATTCTCAGAGGATAAGTACAGTAGCTGAAAGTTATCCAGGTATTTAGCGGGTTATTTAGAACATTTAGAACGTGGGAGCCGATAACTCCCTTGGTCTTCCATACCAAAAGTATGAAAATTAGCTCTTAGGGGGCAAAAAATAAATGGTCTCTTTTTATGTAAAGCACTGATATACAGTATTTAAACAAATATATGGTATATCTAAGGTATTACAATTTCACAGTGGGCAATTAGGAAAAATATCTACGAAGTCTCTTCAAGGGGGTGATAATAAAAAAAGATCGAGAAACATTAATTTAGATCCCATTTTATTTAATAGTTTTTACTCTATTTTCTCCTTTTTTTACAGAATTCTTTTTTTGTTTCACATGAAATCTCATGTTAACAATAATACACAACACGTAAAACCAGTATTGGTTTAAATGTCACTAGGGGAGGGTCCAGAATCATCCCATTTTTGATGCTTTTTCCCTCACCTCCTGCTGTGGCCCTTGAGATACTGGCATGAAATTTTAAAGCTCTGAGCATCATAGTTTGAATATCCGAGGAACACAATTTAACCTCTTCATTTTTCAGATGAATAAACTGAGGCAAGCTTGTAAGGTGTAAGTGTTAACTCCTCCGATCATTTTATTATTTGGAGATCACACACAAAGTGGAACTGAGTCAGGCTTTATACTTTGAGGTACACTACAGGATGAGACATACGATTACACTGGGAGATGAGAAGAGAAGGATGGACTGAGCAGAGGTCAGGGGAAGAATGTTTAGAGAGAGGACAAGGGAAGTAAGTGAGAAGAGATGTTCAAGAAGGTTACTCATCACAAAATTTGTAACTATGTATGGTGATGTTATTGATGACTTATTGTGGCGATCATTTTGCAATATATTGTAAATATCAAATCATTAGGTTGTACACCTGAAAGGAATATGTTATACTTCAATTATATCTCATTAAAAAAGAGGATGTTGTAATCAACAGCAGCAAATGGAGAGGTTATTAAGGATTGAGGACGAAGATCCGACAGTAGGAAATTTTCTGGTGACTTGTGGCTACAGTTTCAGGGCGGCGTATAGACAGTTGATTTCACAGGAAATTGTAAATATTTCAGAAATCTTCGGCAAAACGGTAAGGATGCTTACTATTGCAACTAATTATACATTACCCTTTCATAACCAACAGATACATGAATATGTTAATCACATCAAATTGACAAAACAGTTTTTAGTCTACTGCATTAAGATTGGTTCAACTAAAGAATTAAAGCACAAGGCAAATAATGCACACAAATGAATGCCTTCAGGAGAGATCTCCATAAACACAGGTTTATGTATACATTTAATTTCGAAGAATGTCCAGAACACAGCAACTCACCTAAGGATAAACAAACAAATATATATGGTGATGAGAAAGAGATATAGATGAAAGAAACAGGAAGAACTCTATTGGGAACCAGAGAATCTTTCTAGCTATAGTTATTTATATGTAATTTTAGCTTTGAGTGACATAGTTACTATTTGCTATTATCAGACAAATTATTATCCGAGTGACCCAACAAATTATATTGGGGCATTAGTAGCTGTGGTTTAATAGGAAGAAATTAACCATAATCTTAGAGTAGTCTGAATAATTAATTTATTTTCTGCTCTTAATATCAAATATTGGAGTGTGATCTGGTAGTGACATCTCACGCTTTCAACTGAACCTCAGTTAAGTGTATCACACTAATAGAGAATATTCCTGTTCTTTTTCAAATGACTTTACCATCGACAAACATGGGCACATTAATTTTCTAATCATAATATCCTAGGAAACTATTAAACATGGCATTAAACTGTGTTATACTAATTACGTGACCTATGAAGAATTTCTATGTGAACTTACAGCATGAAGAAAACTTAGAGCACAAATTGTTTAAATGTGTTTTGAGAAGAATCACATATCCACATAATAATTTTGCTTTTCATACTTATCTTAAATCATTTCTGTTCTCCATAGTGATTCATTATGGTATCAAGGTCTTCTTGATCTTGTTAAACAATTTTTTTCAAAAGGTGTTAAAGCCTGTGTATGTATTATGGCAAAGGGAAGTACTCAGCTCTGTTGTGAACATTTGTCTAAAATTAATATTTGCTTCTGAACCAGAATACAACTCCCACCGAAGAAAAAGAAATAACTGAACAAAAGTAATTGTGATACATCAAGGGGGAAAAAAAGCAGGGGTCAGAAAACACTTTTCTTAAGCCAGATAGAAAAGGTTGAGAATCACATGATATCACATATGTGGGATATCAACCTAAAAGCAACAAATGAACAGGACAAACAAACAGAGACTCATGGACATGGACAATGGACTAGTGGTTACCAGAAGGGAGGGGAGAGGAGGAGGGAGAAAATAAATCAAATGTTAAAAAGGTTACGTATATATAGTTTGAAAAAAAATAAACTGGCATTAAAAAAAGAAGAAGAAAACATTTTTCTTCTGCGAAAAGGCGAGATAGCAAACATTTTAAGCTTTGCAGACCACTCTGCAGATGTAGAGCAAGAGCAGCTAGGAACGATATGTAGAATAATAAGCAGAGCTATAGTCCAATCACTTTTTCTTGGCAGAAAACAGATGGCAGATCAAAACCATACCCACTAACGTGGCTACATTCAAAAAGTCAGGTAAAAAAAAATTGTTGGCAAGGATGTGGCAAAATTGGAAGAAACTCTCACGCCCTGCGGGGGGTGGGAGGGGGAATGTAAGATGATGCAGCCACTTTGGAATGGTCTAGCAGTGCCTCAGACGTAGTTACTGCATGATCCAGCAATTCCTCTCCTGTACATGTGTATCCAAGGGCAGTGAATACTGATGTCCACACAAAAACTTGAGTATTTACAATAGCATTCTTCATGATAATCGAAAGGTAGAAACAGCCTGCAGGTCCATCAGCTGCTGAACAGGTAAGGGAAATGTGCTATATCCATACACTGGAATATTACTCAGTCCTTCAGGGGTATTTGGGAATGTTTGGGGAAATTTTGTGACATGTAAGGTAAGGAGCATTGTTACCTGTATGATATAATTACCTGATGCACCTTGGGTAAAGGTCAGGAATGCTGCTACACTGCACAGGACAGTCACCACCTCCAACAAAGAATTACCCAGCTCCAAATGTTACGTTGCCGAGGCCGAGAAACCCTGGTGTAGATGCATACCTCATAGAACTATATCAGTCATCAGTCTCTGCATAGAATTTGTTTTTCCCCCATCTAACATTATGTTGTAAAACAGCAGCCTTTTTAACCAAGACAGACACATATGTGGAGAGTGTGGAAGGAGCCATGACTCACATCTGGTAGGGCAAGCAACACTATTATTTCCTGCCATTGGCAGTTTGGAATGAAAGTGCAAAGCCAGATAATTATTCTAACAGCCTGTCATTAAGTACAAGATGCTATAGGATTTGTGTACAGTGAGATCTACCTCCACTGGAGTCAGGTGGCAAAACAATAGTGAAAGTGGTAAAGTTAAATCAATTGGGTTTGGATTAGGTTTTTCATTACGCGGTTCTCGTTTTAATCCACTGACCACTTGGAAAGCATGCATGGCACAGAACTGATTTTCTAGTTTAATCTAAAACTGAAAGAGGGAAACATAGTGGTTTTTCCTTATCTCCAGTTCTTGCCTCTGTATGACTTTAAAAGAGGGAAATGCTGGTCGGGAAAAAGAATAAAAGAAAGTAGAAAGACAAGGTGGAAGGGGGGGAATCGATTTTAATACTCAAAATTAAAAAGATTAAAGTCATCTTAAAAAGACATTAACATTTCATTTTTCCGTACATGAACCTAATAGCTTATTGTGTCCTCAATGCCGATAAATGATTTTTCTGGAGGAATAGGAAGGGTTAAGGGAGCTATCTCTAAAGTTCCTATATTTCTGTTAATTTGTGTGTTTTGTTAAAAACTTGATGTAAAACATTTCCAATAAACAGAAAGTTACAGAAAATAATAAAATAGACACAAATATACCTGCCATTGAGATTATATGCTTGTTATCATTTTGCTAGATTTATTTCAGCCCTTTCCCTTTTAACAAATAAAACATTTACAGATACTCTAGCTATAAAGTTTCAGCTTTAATTCCTTGCCTCTCTTTCTTTCCTCTCTGGAAATAGGTGAAGTTATGTATATTGCCTTTTGGTTTTGGCAGTATTATTACACACAGACACACTAAATATATATACACACACGTGTACATTGCCACTTGATTTTTCTCTTTATTTTTGAGATTTATCCACAAGAAGGCCTAGTTATTTATTTTAAATGAGGTATAAGAGTCTACTGTACAATATACCTCCATGTACTTTATTCTTTTCTTGACCGCAGGATGGTTAAATAGTTTACCCTTTTTTGCTATTACAAAATATTCAAGAAATATCTTTGTACGGTATCTCGGGGATCTCCAGGGAGACATCTAGACGTGGACTTGCTGGGCCGTAGGAACATGTACCTTCACCTTTGCTCGGTATTGCCAAGTTGCCGTCCAAAGTGGCTGTACCAGTTTTGCACTCCATCAACTGTGTAGGAAGCCCTACACCTTGGCCAAAACTTGGAAACATGGGGCTTTGTGATATTTGCCAGTCTGATGAAGGTAAACAGTATCTTAGCAAATCGTTTGTTATTTTTTACAAACTGGGAATAATCCATCTCTTCCCTCAACTTTTCACAGCTTTCTCTCTCGTGCAGTCATTAGCAGTGAACTTTTCACAAGGGTTGTGTTTGTAATTGTCTGGATGCTGAGACTGAACGGAAGT
>NW_006437828.1:1286111-1293071 GCF_000325575.1 Pteropus alecto
CCAAGCCACTCTAGGCCTCCTTTTTGTCTCATTCAACTTTGTCCCAGCCCTATGCATAGAGCCTGGCACAAAGTGGCATTTCCAAAATTGTTGACTCAGTGGAGTATGTCATCTCTTTGTTGGGGCAGCAGAATAAGGGGCAGTACATGCTTTTGTGAGGTTTAAATAATAAACACTTATAAAATGCACTTTTAAAAATGTAAAACTTAGACAAAGGTATTATTTTCACAGGTGCATTGCAGTTGCAAAGAATTTCTATGAGAAAAATTTCAGAGTGCTCTATGTAAAGCTTAAAAGTTAATTATACTGGTTCTTGCTTATTTATATTTAGTACTTTTTATATGTTGAGGACATGAGAAAGAAAAGAGCAGTCCTTGACACCAGGAAACTAGCTGGACACTTACAGCTAAGCCTCAGTGTTTTTAGAAACTGGCCTGACTCTCAAAGATAGGCCCTGTCGTTTTCCTTGTGGACATAAACAATCTCATAGAACACCAACATCAGATAAGGTCACTCTGTGGCTACATTGAAGTGAGATAGAACAAGACCACTTCTAACTTTGTCTAAGCACAGACAATAATAAGGTCAGTGCGCAAATCACAAAATACCAAATACCACCCCTCTTCCCGATACTATGAATGACTGCCGCTGCTTTGTCAGGTACAGCTTTAGCCTCATTCCTTAGCCTGCCATCCTTCTAGATAAGATTTATTAATATACCCAATCATTGGACTGTCTCCAATTTCTGATAGCACCAAAATCCAGAGTAACCCTCCTCATTCCGCGTCTGAGGAGTCTTCCAAAATCACTTATCTGCAGTTCAAATCATTTGAGTCCTTTCTAGCACCCCCTTACTGAGAAAGCCCACGGTTCCCCACGGTGCATGTTCTCATTCCCTGTGAGTAATTTACTCCACTTGTTCACCTACAGGAGTTCCTCCGGTGGTCTTTGGTGGAGGTGCTTTCACAGACATTTCTAAGAGCTTTACATATGCCATCTCACTTAAGCCCCACGATACCCCTGTTTGTTAGGTGGTTATTATTATTATTATTATTATTATTATTATTATTATTATTTCCCTTTTGCAGATGGTAAGGGAAAGAAGGAAAATTTAACATCATCTCCAATATCACATAGCTAGTAAATGACGAGAATAAAATTTACATCCGAGTCTAAAGGTCATGGCCATTAGGAACTACTTGCAATTCTACTGACCTTGGCCATTAGGAACTACTTGCAATTCTACTGACCTTGCTGTTCTCCAGACTTTTCCCGAAAGATGATGTGCTATTTGAGGACAGCGACTGGCATAAAAAGACTTGTAAAAACAAATAAACATTAAAGACCTCTAAAACTGTGGTCGTGAAGGCTCAGTTGGAACTAAGGCTAATTTTATGAATCTCTGTGCTAATGTCCTGAGTTGCTAGAGTTATTTCTTGTACCCAAATCAGAACTGCATGTTTACAAGGTCTTGGCTCCATGTCACCTCCAGGTGGTCAGAAGCTGGATAACTCAAAGAAATAATTCAAAGGAAAGGGTGACTTTTAAAGGAGAGAGGGGAGTGGAACACACTGATGTGTGGAAAACTGCTGTAGCTTTGTAGCTTGATCTTGGGTATACGCAGCAAACTCTATCGCATGGTTTCAGGTCAAGGCCCTCCATCACACGCCCTCGAAGTCTTTTCAGCTCTATGCTCGTAGCCCCTCTTGGCCTTGCTCTTGCCTGGAATGCCTTTTATCTGGCTGTCCCACCACTCTTTTCTGCCTAGTGGAAGTCCATGCATCCCTCCTTTCACCTTTCTGGATACCCTCCTTGATTTAAATAACTCCTGTCTTTGTTCTCAATGGACTTTTAAAATAACTGCTATGACAATTAGATTATTTTGTTATAAGGGTTTGTGAACCACAGGAGACGGTCAGCTCCGCAAGGGCGTGGCTTAGCGCTTTCTGATTTTGGGTGCACCCCCCTGCCACCCCAGGGCGGGCTCTCAGCACTTAGGCACCGAGTCGGCGCTCAGTAAATATGTCGAGAAGGCATCTTTCTGGAGCATTTGGGGGCGCTGTCGTTCTCTCCCACTTAGCACCCCTTCAAGCACGGATCCTAGAACTACTTTTCCCAGGGGCCACCACACCAGGGCCTCCCGGAATGCGCAGAGAGAGGGTGAGCGATCATTTCACATTCCAGAGCTGCTCAAATGGCGGCGCAGAGCGGGTCTCGCCTGCCTTCCAGGTTAGCAAGACTGCTTTCTCCAAATTCCAAATAAACCCAGACGGGTGATTTGCTGGTAAATTCCCGGCGCTTCCCAAGCCGGACCCCACCCGGTGCCCTCAGGGTGAGCGGCCGAGGACCCGCAGAGGGTTGACTGGCTAGAGGGACGGACGGCGCAGCCAATCACGTTTCTTCGTGGCAGGAGGGGGCGGGCCCTGGGTGTGTCAGTGACTAAGCGGCACGGGATTGGCGGGTCCCTGGGAAATCCGCGGTGGCGGGAGTTTTCGGATGTGTTGGCGGCGGCCGGGGCCGCAGCGGTTGGGCTGATCCCGGCTGGCGGTGCGGGCGGCAGAACCCGGAGGCGATTCCACCCAGGATCCTTGAACTCCCGGCCTGCGGCGTGCAGGGCGGCTGCCCTTTTCCTTCCCGCAGAGCTGTGGCGAAATATGGATCGGCACCAGTCGCGACTGCACCACTCGACGCAGGGCTTAGCAGCCGGCGCCCCCTACCCCTCCTCCGCCTCGCTCCGCAGCTGCAGGGAAAGCATGATGCCACGCAGGAAGGGTCCCCAACACCCTACGCAGCCCGGTGGCCGGGAGGTGTCTGGAGAGAAACGCCCCAAGTTTGTAAGTGTCGCCTGGGACGGGGGTACAGCAGCCCCTGCCCAGCCAGTGGGCTACGGCTCTGGTCCCAGGACCTTTCAATTTCATTGGGTCTATAGGGCCTGGTGGGCGGAGGGCTTAATTTTGTTCTTGGTTTCCAGAGTTGACAATCTCTTAATAGATTTCGACATGGTCCAATTCAGTTTGGACCCTCTGACAGATACAGTGACCATCTGTTGCCCCCCATTTTTTAAAGCTGTTCAAATGTATACGTCTTGACGTCACTTAGGTAGAAATTGCATTTTTTAAGTCGAGCTTCTCCCCTTGACTCCTGGCATCTGAGGATAAGAGACAACAAAGTGAATATTTAGGTGATGGGTTTTTTTTTTCTTCATATTTTAATCTAAGAAGAACTTTTTAAGGTAGATAAAATTTTCCAACTCGAAATAGCTCGTTTTAAAACTTGGGCGGGGCTGTGTGGTCACTGCTAAAGAATGTTAGGTTAGATTGGAAAGAAGTCCAAGTATTTGAAACTCCCTATTCTGATTGCTTCTCTTATTCACATTAACAGTCAAGGGGAGTGTCATGATTAGCGCCTTGTAAATCTTTTTATTGGTGTCTACTAATGGAAGAATAGGCAGTGATCATAGTTTGAGTGTGTGTGTGTAAATAAATGACGTAGAGGGTTAATAGATTTGGGTTGAGACCAACAGAATTAAAAATTTAATACTGACCCCTCTATTTTCTCTTGAGAGTATGCAACATTTTTTTTTAATCATAGGTGAAATTGTACAGCAAAGAATGTGCCTTCTGTGAACAAATAAAAACTGTTAGCAATTTAAATTAGGATATACAAATTAAGGGAATAAAGACCTGTGGATGAGGAGTGAATTGCTAAGTATAACACTTAAAACTGATGAGTAAAACTGGGAGCAGAGCAATGAGATGTATCAGAATACTGAAAATGAGGGACGACATGGGTTAATGATGGTAAATTAAGTGTCAAAATGCCCATTGGAATGTTGAAATTTTGCGGGAGGATCAAATATGTTGTTGACTGTTATCTTAACAGAGCTGAGGAATAAATAGGAGAGAGTTAAACTGGCAATGAAAGATGCTACGCGGTATGAGAGGAATCCACTGGGGCAATAACTTTTCCTTTCGCAGTTTACTTTCTGGGTTAATGTCATTTTGTCTCTGACTCCTGTGCTCCAGAATATACGAAGTGTGATTTTCTGTGACCGGCACAGATGTCATGAAAACAAAATGTATGTTAGTATTTAGGTTTCGTTTCATTGAAGGATGTATCAGGTGATTTGGGTTCTAGTCTCTGTGCTGTTTTTCATTTCTTAGGTGTTTTGAAAAGGTTATTGTATAGATGAAAAGACATCTGAAGACAATACTTTTAAGTTCTAAAGCTAGTAAACACATCTAAAACACTGTTTTTAGATAGGAGTCTGATTTGAATTGTGACTTCATAATTAATTTAGAAGTAATTTATACCATAATCTCTGAAACTAATGTAGAGTCTTGCTTACATGGTAATTTCTTTAGATGTATTTTCCATTTCACTAATTTTGTCATCAGCTATGTCTAATCTGCTATCTAACGTGTTCTGAATATTTGAGTCTAGCAGTTATTTTTATTTCTGTAAGTTCCATCTGCTTCTTTTTCAAATCTGCCTGATCATTGTTTCATTTCTTTAGACATTTCCTACTTGGATCTTCTTCTTATTTATTTGACAGTTGTTTTATGTGGAATCTTTGTACTGTCTACCTTAACTCAAACTCAGCTGTGGCTCGCTTTCTCTTCCTGTGTTTGTTGATCTTTATAAGCCCACTGTTATATCTTAACCTATCTTCCAGGAGGCCGAACTGGGGATGCTTTTCTCTGGAGATGATTTGAGTAAGTTTCCACCAGGAGCTTGATTTGTGACCACCTTCCTGTTGAACTGGGACTCTCAGGGGGGCCTGGAGTTCTAGGCTCAGCTCTAACTCTAGCCCACGGCTTAGTATCCCAGTCTCAAGGCTGCCCTGTGAATAGTTCTTTCCAGTCTGCCTGCTTCTCACTGTTCTCAGTCCCAACGTAGTAACTCTTGATTTGGGCAGGGAGGGTGGTCTTTGGAGACCATCCATCCCTTCCTCATGAGTTCTCAGCAAGGCCTCAAAAAATGACTGTTTAACTTATAGTTCACTTTTCTGTACTTTCTCTAGATTTGGTGTGAAGTGCCTGAATCTCTTCAGGTCACCTCATCATTAGGTCACCTAGGTGCCTGGGGCTGCTGCTTTTGAGTAGTAGAACAGGTAATGCTGGTTGGTGATGTGAGTGGAGTAGGGATAATTCAGGTGTTTGATATTTTGCATACTTACAAAGCTGCAAGCTGGTAGTAGAACTGAGTGGTAAACTGGCCACTTGCTCCTGTTTTAGTTTGAGAAGGCAGGAGTTCTGGTGCCCGCTGGAACCCCGGTTTACTTTGAGCCCTGCAAAGCAGACAAAGCCTTGTTTTCTACTGAATGTATAGTTGTGGGCCTCAAGTTACTTTTGAATTGTGTATAAAAGTTTGTAGTCTAGAACCTCTCCCCATAGGTATGTGTAAATAGTAGAGATCAGGTTGGCCGCACAGTGAATCGACTGCTTTTGGGCTGTCTGTGAACTAATCGATTTGGTTTCAGTTGAAAATATAAGTGGTGAGTGTCGAGATGCTGGGGGTAGATGGGAGACAAACAGGAGGCTGGGACGACAAGGCAGGTACCTGGTGAAGACTTCGTAAAAGCAGATAGATTCAGTATGGTCATTAAGCTCGATGCCTTCCCTGGGTCACACCCTCAGTACCTGGACCTGAGTCCTGTTTCCCTTCTAGCAGAAAATAAAAGAGCTGCTTTTCATTGACGCTGGGGACTTCATTCCTACCTCCCACTCCTGTTAGAAACACACAGTACACACAGCGCTGGCCACCAGATCCACAGTCAGAGCAGGATATGTGGCTTCTGGAGAAGTCTCTGTCTCTAGGATATGGGCCAGTCTTTTGAAAGGAGGCCTGTAAATTTGGTGATCCAACTTGGCGGGGTAGCTCTTTTTAATTAGGAATATCCTTTAAAAGTTCTAGTAGACTTTAATGTAGATCTTGCATCTAATCTATGGTTTCCATTGAATAGATTATTGATTATTGTTTAATTTTGCCCTTACGGTACCTTCATTTTGGTTGTGAAAGATTTTTCACCCTGTCCATTAATATCCGTATCTCTGTAGTGTTTGAATATTATTAGTAATAAGTTATGGTGAGCCACGCATTGTTTTAGATGCTTTATAAATATCGACTTCTTTAATCCTTACAACAACGCTATGAAGTAGGTAGTATTATTAGCCTTGTGTGCTCGATGAGAAAACGGAGGTGCAGAGGTTAAATTGCCTTAGGTCACTCAGCTGCCACTTCTTGAGGCTGGGATTTGAACCTAGGCAAGCTGTCTCTATCCTCCCATGCAGCTGGGAATCTTAATCTTCACTGCTTCAGTTCTCATTCAGGGACCATTAACGGTAGTTAGTAATGCCTTTAATCCATACAGAATTACCGATTTCTTGATTATAGGCTGCTTGTGAGGTAGGATAAAATATTAGATTGTACTGAGAACTTGAGTAGAGTTGAAATCAGAGTAGGCTCGATGACATTAGGGCATGCTTGCCTAATGCTTTGGGTTTATTTGGAGGCAGAAGTGGTGGCTGAATAATGATTCCCCCAAAGATAGGCACGTCTTACTTCCTGGAACCTGTCGATGTTACCAGAGATGGCAAAAAAGGACCTTGCAGGTATGGTTAAAGTTAAGGTTTTTTAAGATGGGGAGGTTAGCCTGGATTATCAGGGTGGGTACTAAGTGCAGACATTTGTATCCTTATAAGGGGAAGGCAGCGGGAGATTGGACTACAGAAGAGGGCGGCCTGACCATGAGGCAGAACTTGGTGATGCAGTCAAGTTGAAGGAGGCTGACAGCCATTGAAGCCAGAATAGGCAAGGGGCCATCCTCCTGTGGAGGCTCCAGAGGGGATACCTTGATTTCAGCCCAGTGAAACTGATTTTGGACTTCTAGCTCTAGAACCGAGGAACTATGTTTTTGTTTTAAACTCTTAAGTAATTTGTTATGTTATGAAAACAAAC
>NW_006437828.1:1293159-1297356 GCF_000325575.1 Pteropus alecto
AGACCACGTGGAAAGATTTGGTTTAACAGTTTATAAATATGTGTTTTGGGAGAACCATCAGATTCATTCAAATCTCGTTCTTGGGGCATCATTTTATTTTCGAAGGTTTGTGATTTGAGAGAATATAAGGTAACCGTGGTTTGGTCCTCTGGAATAACAGCTAGAACCTTTGTTCATCTTGGTCTGCTAGAAAGCTAGAGAAGATGGAGGAGATTTCCATATGCTCTTTGTTGAATTTATTTCTTCATTGAGTCCGCAGCTAATGTGATGTTTTCAGTTGTCCTAGAGTTAAACTGTCAAGAATTGGAGATAGTGTTCTTAGTTCAAGGCTTTGGGCATCTGAATTTTATTCATGTCAAAATTCCACCTAACCCATCAGACATTGAAACCTTCATAAGGTAAAATTTTATTCAGACCAGTCTTCTAAGTAAATTATTCTGAATCATCTGTCTTTCTTTCCTTTCTATCCTTCCTCACAGAGAAAAGAAGTTTTTTTTCTTTGTTAATATATAATTTATCAAAAGAAACAAAATATATCAAGAGATTTCGAGGAGTATATTTAGTCACTGAAAATAGATCATATATAGTATTTATTACTTCTGGCTTACTCTGGATCTTTGTGGGTAAAATGGGGCGGGGATAGGGATGATTGTCTCAGATTTAGAGCATGGCTTAATTGCTTTTTTCAAAGACTCGTGTCTTTAATTATGAAGCAAGCAAACTCACGTACATTTATTACACCATGGAACCTTGCATCTCATCTAGTCTGTCTTGTAGCAAATGCTGCTGAACAGATGTTACCTGAAACACCTTTTGCAGTTGGTAGAATGCTAAAATTTGTCATGCTTTTATTATCGTTGTCTTGAATTAACTCTACTTTATGGCATAACTTTATTGCTGTGTCCTAGAATCTTTATATATTTATTGCCTTATAAATTGGATTTAAAATTGGCTTTTTATATAGAATGTAAATTAACATTTGTATAACTTGTTTATGCTTGCAGAATAATACAATAAAAAACTGCTACGTGTAACACTAATGTAATTGTCTTTAACTCAGCACATAGTATCCTCCAAACTAAGAATGAAATGGAGGCTGCAGAATATGATTACGTCACACTCTGCTGTTTATCCCAGAAATTAATTTGGCTTTTAGATCTATAAAATATAGATTAAGCATAACCTTTAACTTCATGGGATATTAAAGATCAAGGCACGAACTTTCTTTGAACAGGATCTACAAAGGTAACTTTTCTCTCACCGGCAGCAGGGTGGCATTGAAATACCTTATCATTGGGAGTAATTTTCTCAGATAGCAAATCAAATAATTATTAACTTAGTGGGGGAATTTAAGAGTTTCAATAAGTTAAGTTCTGGTGCCGGAATATTCAGGTTACTAGCTAGTTAATGAAAACTGTTTGGAAATGCTTTTGCCATAGATGTTATTCTTCAAAAGGACCCATTTCCATCCTTTGTTCCAGTTTTTTTTGTAGAAGAGGTGTTGTGAATAACATTCATGAGCAGTGACTTGTACCACTGTCGTGTCTCTTATTAATGTGAACTTGGGCAAGCTACTTAACCTCTCTCTGTGTCTCCGTTTCCTTGTGTAAAATGGGGTCGTTGAGAAGATTAAAAAGTTGATGTGATGGGCCTGGAATAGTACCTGGCTCATCATAACCTCTAGGTAAGTATTTGCCACTTAGAGGATTGCCATTGTCATCATTAGTAGTAATAGTCATATAATTTTTGTATAGTTTTTAGGTCATTGGGGATATTACATTGAATATTTGAAAAACTTTATTATACTGGAAAATCTTATTTGAGCCAGGCTTCTCCCTCATGGTGTGGTGGAGGCTGAGTCATTCTGTTCTCAGTTCTTATTCTGGCGTGCCAGGTGACACTTGGATTGATGCAGACTTCTGATTCTGATGGCTGAATAATCAGAGCAAATTTCTGAAGCTTTCTGAGGGGTATGTTTTTATTTGTAAAATGAAGATCATACAACTATGAAACTTGTATACTGATGAGACTTAGGAAAAGAAACCTACAAAGCAAACAGCCTCAAACATAGAAAAAAGAAATTCTTGTGATACTTCGGCATGGACTAGAATGATAATAAAAATGATGTGACTTATATATGTATAGTCGTAAAGCTAAATATAACTCTTGATGCTTTTGGTTCTCTTACGACTATAAAACCAAAATAGATTTACATATAAACTCTAAAACAAAACTATAAAACCAGTAAAATTCAAATGAACAGTAATATCAATTTAATGTGATTGATGATAATGTTTAGCTGAAATTGTCATTATTGGCTTTAATAGTGGAAAGACATGTATGTGGTTTGCTGTCCTCTTTTTTGTTAACTTGACTGGATGGAAACGTAATCCCAGAGGCTGAGGAAGCTAAGTACGGAGCGATGGATCCAGAGACTCACCCCAAACTGTAGCTAGAGCCTGTCACTGAGCATCAGTCACGCACTGTCTTTTTCACAAAGTCTTGACTTGAGGCTCTGAGTGAAGTAGTGAACTCTTATGAACCAGTTTATGATAAAAAGAAAATAGCGGCAGGTAAACATTTTTTAGTAAATTGTATGAAACTGTTAAAAAAGAGCAGAAAGAATTGGAGGCGAGACCACCAGCCTCTGTAGTCATTTTTCTCTTGACATTTAACATTCTGTAGCTCTGGGAACATGGTTCCTTGACTCGTGTCATTTTGGAATTGTGAGCAGCTCTTTGGAACTGAAGTCTTCCTAAGTGGGAGGAGCTTGTGAAAACCTCCGTGACATGATGTTGATGTTGTTTGCCTTCGTCAGATGCCCGTACTGGTAGTGTGGCCACCCTAGATTGGACATTCAGATTGTCCAGAATCTGCTTACTTTTCCTTCTAATGTTCAAGATAATCTTGGAAGAATGCACAATTTAAAAAGTCATGTAACTGGAGAGTCCGCAGAAGGGCTCTGCAGACCCCAGTTTGAGGAATCCGGAGATGTCTTAAATGAAGAAGTTAGAAGCATACTCGAACCAGGCAAAGGTTTTGCACCTTCAGTGCTCTGTCTGGGGATGAACCGAAGGTGATTAGTAAGTATAAAATATACCTTATTATACAAAAGAGGTATAGAATACCATGTACTCACCAATCAGCTTCAGAAATGAAACTTCATAAATCCTATCGAAATGTCCATTTTTCTCCCTTCCTCTCTATATCTCCTTGTAATCTTTGCTTTTCATTTCCTTGAGTTAAGAACTTACAGAGCTTTTTTTTTTAAAAAAAATCTATTTTGATTATTTTTTTGGTTTCAATTTATAGCTACTTTTCCTAAAAATAGATCTGTGAGTGGAATATCCGATATCTTTCTGTCTCTCCATCTTTGAGCATCATAGCCCATCCCAAGTGCATTAAATCCTGATCCCCCTCCCTCTCTGGTATCAGTTATGTACTAAGGACATTCTGTGTGCTGAGGGACTTGGGTATACCCAAGTAGCTGTGGCCCAAGTCACACCTTCATGGGTTAAGGATGTCCAAATACCTGTTCAGCTCTCTTCAAGGAAATTATCGTTAATCCTAGGTCATTCTAGATATTAAAAAAAGCATGCTCCTTTTGAAGTTATCGTGTAGAATTTCTAGGAACTCTTAGGAAGATACATGGATTAGTCTAATGGTAAGATCCATAATATCACATATATTTGGCTAATTTTATTATGAAATATCTTACGAGAATGTGGTGGAGTTTATCTTGTAATTGCTGCATTTTCCCAAGGTGGGCTGTTTACTTGGGCATCATAAAATGAAACTTTGTAACATTGAGTTTTTAACTAGGATTTGCAAACTGGTGACATTAATTATGGACTGTACTATTGTATTATTAAGCTATTTTTGTTTATCAAAACCTTGGTAGAATGCAATTCATAGCGACAATTACAATTCATTTCTAATGAAAAATTTGACAGCCTTAGAAATGAACATGAAAAATACAATGCACATATTATGCAATCAGAAATTCAATGTGACAGTTTCATCTCTTTATAGAAGGTGATGGTCTCCAATTAAAACCATGTTCTAATTTCACTCAGCCTTTCTTCTGAGGGTATTATTTTGCTCTTACTGATATGTCATCTTGAACCTGCTTCCAGTTGCCCTATGCACATGGTTGTAAGCTTTTGGAAGTCACTTTCTCGGTGGTGTCTGGTATAG
>NW_006437828.1:1297935-1298536 GCF_000325575.1 Pteropus alecto
GCAAACCCTCCACTCCCAACCCCCGCCACCCCCAAGACTAGCACTGTGTCCAGGGACCTGACCTTAATCTGAGTGGGGACCACACCAACAGGTTTGCTCCCCGGACATTTGCCCTGCTTTGTGTTTCATGTAGACCTCCAGCCCGCAGACCTTGTGCCTCTCTCTTTCTCTGTCAGCCTCCTGCTGACATTTGCTCCACACTACGCCCATACGAGACCCAAAAGTAAACCTGGACCTCTTTTGAATTAGGACCTCCTTTTGAATTCGTGTTCCTCGCCTCAAGCCTGACACAGGTATAGAGCCTCTGGCCTCCATGCTCAGTTGCCCAGCTCTCCAAGCCTGGAGCAACCTGGCAGACTTCTCTGTGGCTGTGCATCCTGCTGGAAACGCCTCGCATCGATGCGAACTGACGCCCCTGGATGTCCGCTGCCTCTGGCCTCTGATCAGCAGGGTCCTCAAGGCTGCCGGATCATAATCATCATCGCGATAGCTACATTTATTCAGCTCTCCCGGTGGACTGGGCACTGTTTTAGTCCCTTACTCCTAACACAATGCTTTGAAGTGGGTACTCTCAGGGCCCTTGTGTGGCACATGGCGGAAC
>NW_006437828.1:1298588-1334485 GCF_000325575.1 Pteropus alecto
ATGCGAACTCGGCTGGTCTGGCTCCAGAGCCCTGGCTTTGAACTAGCTCTTTGGTGACCTGCTTTCCCGTTCCTCTCAGCATTTATGTAAGCTATTATCACTCTCTTTGCCTCCTCTGTGGGCCTGATTCCTTTTTGTTGTAAATAGATTTTTAAATTGAAAAAGTAATATATGCACCTCTTAAAAAGCCCAACAGTGTAAGAGTACAGAGTGAAATTCTCTAAGACTCCCCTATATCCCAGGCCACCAATTCGGGCTTTTCCTATAAAGAAGTGATGACTTCTATTATTTTCTTTTGAATCCTTTAATGTAAAGCACTCACTTTGTACCCACATGGGAACATACCACAGCATTCACTTAAAAGATCTCATAGATGGTTACCTCTGACTCTTGGCTCTCACCTTGACACCTTCGGAGAGAAAACAAAGGCCGTATTGTTTGAACTTGCTCAATTTTCGGGTAGTGCAGCTGTAATCTTCTATATCTACAACTCTTCATCTTTTTCCCTCCAATATCCACAGAAGAAATGCCTTTTCCTGTTCAAGGTTAATGCCTTCGCCACTGCTCTTGACCCAGCCCCACCTCATGGGGAATGTTTCATCATTCTTCGCGGGCTTCATCCTATCAGATGGATCACGTGTCTTCCATTATTAAAGAAAAAGCAGAAATAAACCCAAACAGCCTCCCTCTCCAACCTGCCCTGGATTCATTCCCCTCTCCGAATACTGTGCTCCACTTCCTTCCCTTGTCGCCGAATTCTTTGAATTAGTTACTTTCATTTATTCAGCCATCTGTGAATGCTCTTTATATCCAGCCTAATGCAGGTGGATACATTTTGACCCTTGACTTGGAGAGACTCACATTCAATCTGGTATGGAGCGAGAGAGGTGCGAACCGACAAGTGCAACGTGTTCCCAGGGAGTCCAGGTTCCAGAATCTTTAAGAAATCAAGACTTTGGAGTTAACCTGGGTTTAAATCCTAGCTCTGTATTTGATAATTGTGTGACCTTGGGAAATTACTTTGTGTTTTGTTTTGTTCCTTCATCTATGAAATGAGAACGTTAGTCCTCGTATGATAAGTTAGGTACGATGGGGTTTGACATGAAAGTGCTACACAGCTCTTAGCTCGTTGCTGCTCTCGTGATGGCCTCGTTACAGAGTAGAGTATGCTCACGGAGGAGGGGTCAGCCCCTTCCTCTTGGTCCCTCAGCCTTGCCTGGGCTTCTGTCATTCCACTGACGTTGCTCTGGCGGGTCCACAGTTGCCAACTTTGTGGCTGCTTTTCACGCTTCCTCTTACCTGACTCCGTCACACTGTTAGCACTGACCCCCTCGGCTCTCGACATTTTTGTCATGTGTTCGTCCCTTCCGATCTTGGCTCGTCCCGCTTCCCACCCTTTCCTGTTCATGTTCCCAAATACTATTTCTGATCTTCTCTTTTCACTTCCTATCTCCTTTCAGCACGAGCTAATTCATTTTTAAAGCTGTTACTGCTGCCAAGATCTGTGTTGTTCGATAGAACTTCCTGGGATGACGGATATGCTCTGTTCTCTTGTGTCCAGTTTGATCATCACATGTGGCTAATGCTACCAAAAAGCTGACTTTTTAATTCGATTTAATTAGAATTAATTTAAATAGCCATATGTGGCCAGTGCCTACTGACAGACTTTAGCCTGCAGTCGTGTTTAAAGGGGACTGCCCATGGCCCTCAGAGTCTTCACCTGTAAATCAGACCGCCTTCCAACGATGTGACGATTTCCGGCTGCTGGAGAACATGCACGTTATTCCAGCAAAGGTGAGGCACTGTCACAGCCTCTGAAGCTACCCTCAATGATAGGATTATAAGCAAAACAACATAAGCGATGACAGAAACAGGCACGGGATCATGTGTGTTAGAATGATTGTCAACAGGCCGACAAGAGATAAGTGCTGGCGGGGAAAAGGGAGTCCTTGTGTACTGTTGGGGGGATGGTAAATCCGTGCAGCCCCTATGGAAAACGGTATGGAGATTCCTTGGAAAATTAAAAATAGAACTACCATTTGATCCAGCGATTCCAGTTCTGGGTATGTAGCCAAAGGAAATGAAAACTGGATCTCAAAAAGTTGTCTGCACTTCCATGCTTATGGCAGCATTATTCACAATAGCCAAGATATAGGAAAAAAAAAGTCAATATCTATCAACAGATGAATGGATAAAGGGTAAAGAAGATGTATATACTTACACAAACACAGAGATATTATTCAGCCATGAGAAAGGAAATCCTGCCATTTGCAACATAGATGGACCTTGAAGACATTCTGCTTAGTGAGATAAGCCAGATAAAGATACAGTGTGATATCACTGAAATGTGGAATCTAAAAAAGCTGACCTTGAAACAGGAAGCAGAATGGCGGTTACTAGGGGCTGTGGGGGTGAGGGATTTGGGGAGATGTGGTGAAAGGTACAAACTCGCTCCTAGAAGATGAATGAGTTCCGGAGGCCTAATGCACAGCATAATGATTATCGTCAACAACATTATGCACTCAAAGGGCAAAGAGACTAAATCTTCAATGTTCTCACCACAAAAAAGGAAATGATAATTATGGGAGGTGATAGAGGTGTTAGCTAAAGCTGCAGTGGTAATTATATTGAAGCAAATCAACATCTTAAACTTACATAACGTTGTATGTCAGTTATACCTCAATTAAAAAAATAAAAGGAACAGGCACTGGAGAAGTACTCTTCTGTCCTTGCAAGAAGTGCAGTCCTCAGTAATTTGCACTAGGTCATGAGATCATTGAGTGCTCTCCTGCCAGTGGCTGCCAGCTGCTGACTTCCCCGTAACCCCGTTGACTTGCTTTATTAGTGTGCTTGAGGGGTGTGCTAATCAACGTGAAACTGTACTTTTAGAAGTCCTTTAAAAATATCCTCGGTGATTGCTAGAGAGTCATTGTTGAAGTCGCCTTTGGTGTTGCTGGAAGATTGTCAAGGACAGTTTAGGCTGCAGGTGTTTGAAGTTATAGCTTGACTACAGAAGTTGGTGTGTTCAAAACCCGATTTATGACATAGAAAGTTACGTGTTACAATTTCTCCGCGTCGTCAATGACACGGTGCAAGCTTGGTACCATTTTGGGCTGTTCTGTATCTAATCCCATTCAAGGCTTATCTTTCCAAATTCCCCAAATTCCTTTAGATGGCACGTGCAGAGAGAAGCATTCACGTGAGGAATCCTTGTATATTTCAGTATGTGTATCTCCAGCAGGACAGTTACTTCAGTTATATTATTTTTTGAATCACCAAAAAGGGATAAAAAAATAAGTGAGGCTATTTATTTTTTTCCTCTAGAATCCTTGGGAAGATTACTCCCTCAGGGCCAGAGCTGTGTTGGAGAGGTCCTTACATGCCGGGCTTAGCCTGGTGTGTGGTTAGCTTACGTACTCAGTAACTATATTCTGCTTGATTACTATTTCTAAAAGAAACGTAAAATGTAACCACATTTTATGCATAGTACCAAGACTGCACATAAGAGCTGGAATTGCCCCTTTTTCTTTCTTTTGGAGATGATCGCTTTCTAACTAGGCAGTCATTCTTTGACTCATTTTCAGTGACCAAGCCAGTTAGAGGGTAGTAAGAAAAAGTAATCAAATTATGCAAGAAAAATTAGTGGTGATTTATGTGTTTAAAAAAGTTCAGACTTTATCAATAACTGAAGAATTAAATTTTCTTTGATTAGCCATTGCCCTCCAGTTATTTTGGACTTAAGTTTTTCTTTATAGTATGTCGGAATGTGGATATTTTTGTTCTTATGTTTTAATCTGAATCGGGATGGCTTGGCTTATAAGGTTTGTATGGGCTAAAGCTTAAATTCTACAAATAAGAAGTAAAAAACTATTCATTACATTTCCATTATACACTTCAGAGAGCAACTTTCAAAAATAAAGTAGGGAACTCCCTAGCAAAACAGATACCATTCTTTTCAGTGTTAGTCAGTGTGCAGAAGTTACAGTACCTCCCTCCCCAGCTTCTTATACTCACTCACCTGAACTTTTAAGATAGGTCTTTGCAGTCAGTGTTATAACAATTAATACTCATCCAATCGAAATTACACTCATCTTTCAAGTTAAGATTTAATTTTCAAATTTCTCTGCCCCATAAACTACTGAGAAGCTTCTTCATTTCCAATGTAAGTCTTCCCAGGCTTGATTACAGCAGCTGTCCTGTGAGGCAGTGGGAAGGCCGGGGGGAATAGGCCTGGCCTTGGAAGTCAACAGTGACTCAGGTTCCATTCCCAGCCCGGCCACTCACCACCCCGGCAAATCACTTCTGTGACGCTCAATTTCCTGATCTCGAAGATGGGGATGAGGGCTAATTTATAGGATTGTTGGGTGTATTAGTAATTATGGTAAGTGGTGGTGGTGTTGGTGAGGCAGGCTAGATCCTATGGGTCCTAGGGACTCACCTGTAGTCTCAGGTCCTGTCTCAGTCAAGGCCTATTTGGCTTAAAGGAACAGACCCCCATGCGACATCTACTTTAAGCCTGGAAAGGGCAGTTGCAGAGATGTACAGGGGCGTCTCTCGGGATCGAGCACAGTAAGTGTAGCTGGTCCTCATGAGGGGCTGGAGCCGAGAACTGAAAGCTGGCAGCTTCTCATTCTCTCTTCTGGGGTCATACAGTCTCGTTTTGCTTCTCACTAGGCACTTGCTCCACTGCCGTGTCCCTGCACAGTGCAGCTTCTAATGCTTTGATCTTCACACAGCCAAGCCCAGAGCCTCACAGTTCCATATATACACAAGAGCAGGTCCTGATGCTCATCTCTGAACACCAGAGGTAGGTTTCTGGGAGGGCGAGGATTTCACTGGCTCTGCTTCGGTTTAAATGTTGAGCTCTGCTAATTTATATTAGCTAATTTATATTAGCAGAGCTCAACCTTTAAACCCATAATTTAAATATCAGCTCTGGCAGGCCTGGCTCACAAGGAACAATGAAGACTGTTGGGCCCACCCCTGTGACGTAGAGAAGGGACTGTGTGCCCGGGGTAGATGAACCAACAGGTGTCGACCATGTGTACATGCGTGGGTCTTTGGAGGTTCCTTGATGAAAGCCTTGGTGCTGGAAGACTGAATTCACGATGTAGGCATACTTCAGAGATGTTGCAGATTCACTGCCAGACCACCACAATAAAGCGTGTTCGACAATAAGGTGAATCATACTCTTGCTGGAGAGTCTTGCCTTCAATTTTAAAAAACAACATCTGTGAAGCTCAACAAAGTGAAGCACAATAAAATGAGGTACGCCTGTGGTTTATGCAATTTAGTGGCTTCTAACCCTGGTTGAATATTAGTCACCTAGGGGACCTATAAAAGTACTTACGGCAGGCCCACCTCTGGGTATTCTGATTCAGTTGGTTTGGGATATTACTCAGGCATCTGTATTAGGAAAAAGAACTCTGCAGATGATTCTTTTGTGTAGTCAGGTTGAAAACCACTGGCCTAACCTGTTCCCTGTACTGTGGTAGGTCTAGGGGGTTCAGAGATGAGGGAAACGAGATCCCTGCCACATTAACAAAAAGAATGAAAAAAAAAAGACAAACAGAAGCAGCAAGACAAACATGATCAGTGACCCAAGGGAATTGTAAACAAAAGAACTATGGGTGGCCAGAGGGGGGATCTTATTCTTTGATGGTAATGAAGGTTGACTCACCCTCACTATAAATTTATATGTGGACTTTGCTTACCTCACATCTCAGTCAGCCATCCAGTTGTCTTCTGAGGCGCAGGCAACATGCCAGCTCTGGGGACAGCACTGGGAAACTGCCACTGCTTGGGAGTTCTCAGCCCCAAGATCTCAGCCCCAAAGAAAAATGACAACACGTGAGAGGCTCCAGCAGCTGAAAGAGGATAACCCAATTTAATTGACGCCCCAGCAAAACAGAGCCGCTGCCAGAATGCTGGGGACAAAAATCCCTGCCCTCCAGGAGCCCAAGCCCCGTGGGGGAGACCCGCACACAATTACATCACTTACAGGTGGACTTAAGTGGATTGGAGAATGGGTTCAGTGCCCAGGAGGGAAGAGACTATGGGGGTGGCTTTGAGGAGAGTGAGGGTGACCTGAACCAAGGTGGTGCCCGTGGGGATGTTAGCTAGACAGAAGGGGACCACCATTTAGCAAAGTCGCCTCTGCCAGGTGTAGTTAGTGTGTTGTGTACTTACTGACCTTTCTCACGTAAGGCTCCTAACAAGCCTATGAAGGCAGATGCGTCCTATTTTCCTGGCACAGGTAGGAAAGTGAGGCTCGGAGGGCTAAGCAGCCAAGGTCCCACAGCTGATGGTATCAGCTGGATTCCAAAACACGTGAGTTTGATCCTGGAACCTGGGCTGCTTGCCTCCACCTGGTGAACGCAAGGCGGTACGTAAAGGTCATGAGGGAGGCTGTCTTGAGGTGGGGACATTAGAGAACCTTCCTGCTGCAGGCGGTGTTTGAGAGGTGAGCAGGTGGACGTGGAGGTGATAGAAACAGCCCCAGCACAGGTGGCGACTGAGCCAAGGCAAGAAGAGGAAACGTCGGCGCCCGGAGGTTGAACGTGGGATTGTTACCGAGGTATTGGAAGGGACGGGGCAGAGGGACGTGCTGAGGGGTCCCCGTGGGCCGGGGTTCATTGTGTGGGGTGCACTCTACCATCCGTGTGCAGACTCCGGTGCCGTAGGGCTGACTCTTGGATTGCTGAGGGGTCTCAGGGATTATTTTGTAAATAACCTGTTGTAATTAAACATTTTTTCTAACCCTCTTTTCTGTAAACATGCCTGGCTATTCCTCCCCCCGCCCCCCCCCGCCCCCCCGCCCTCCCCAAACTAAATTTATATTAAAAGTCGTTTGTGAATGCAATAGAACTGAGTTTGTCCGAAAATTGCCTGTGTGAGCTACGGTGTTGGGGGTGTACTTCTAATACTTTCTCGTGACCCCTGTCAGCTTAACCACGCCCGCCCGGGAAAGGACCGAGAACAGACCTATGGCGTCCCTTCCCTCTGGAGTGTCTCGTATAGGATACGGATTCCACGATTACTTACTGGTTAAGTTGCTTATTTATGATGTGTTTGTATACGTAAACATTTGTGACTGCTCTGTTAGAAGACTAGATGCTCATGTCCTTAAAACGGTCCGGGACGGATCTGCTGCCCCTCCTCCCTCACCGGCTGTCGCTGGGCCGGCTTTCCGGTGGCTTGACCATGGCAGACGCGCTCCTTTTTGGTGGCCTTCGTTGTGGCCGTCCTGTCTGAAGCATCCCCCCCGACCCCCATACCCATAGAGCTACCTACTTAGTCCACTCTCAACTTGGCTCAAACGGCACTTTCTCAGTCAGGCCTTTGCCCACCCCAACTCCCCACGTTTAAAATTGCACCCTCAAACCCTGCCCTGCCCTCCTGGCTCCCTGACCCTGCACCGCGTCTCATTTTCAGCAAAGCATTTGTCATCTTCCAACAGCCTCTGTAACTTTGATTCAGTTTGTCTGTTTCCCCCGTAGAAAGTAAGTTCCTTTAGGACAGGAATCCGTTTTACTAACTTATTTATTTTCCTTGTCAAGAACACAGTGATTTTTAATAAATATTTGTTGAGTGAATAGTTTAGGACTCATTCTGTATAAAGAACAAGTCCTGTATTATAACTTTTACCTAACTCATGGCTAAAAATTAATTTGATCTTAGATCATTGCTCTTATGTTTGCATGTTAATTAGCATATATTGATTTAAGCATGCGTAATTAGCAAGTGAAGGCTCTGCCTTCTAGTTACTGTCGAGTGCCTCTGTTATGGTGTTTATCTCACTGTTTTGCATTTTGGTATTGTCTTTCTGCTCTTTTGGTTTTAAGCTTCTAGGGATAGGGACTGAGTCTTCTTTATTCTTGATGTAGTGTCTTGCACGTGTTGGCAGCCTAATTGTGTGGTAGAAAAAAATAGGATTATGAGACTAGGTCTTCATTAGAAAATTGTCTTATTTTTTGGTATCATGTTCTCATGTTTGCATTAAAGGGTTATTAACTGAGTGGTATTTACCTTAACTTTCTCAAGACAGCATGAGATCTTTTACATTTACGATAAAGAAAAATGATAGATTTCTTTTATCTCTGCCATTAATAAGTGTCATAAAATAGAAAAATAAAGCTAAGTCAATATATTATTGTGGCCACAGAAATTGAATTTGTGTCAAAAGGATTTGTGCTTGTGATGTAGTGATTCGTATATTTTTCTTAGAATTAAGTCTCTAGCAGGTGACAACATCAATAATTCACAAAACCAAGGAGCTTTTTGAGATTGGTTAATTTATATATGTGAATTAGAAAACAAATGAATAATGTGCTTAATGTATTCTGACATCGGAAAATATGCATTAAAAAACCTAGGCTATTAAAAGGTCTGTGTTCATAGTATTAGTTTTTTTTAATTTTCATTTTTAGTTCTTTCACTAATACATTTTTATTTGAAAAGGAACTCATCTGTATTTTCTGCTTGGTGTGAACAGTATTATCCATAATATAAAAAGCTTTTCTTGTTATAAAAATAAATTTTTTCATTCTAGACAACTGGGAAAATCAGGAAAATATGAAAAAAAAAATTGCTCTAAATTCCACAATCCAAATGTATAAAGTTAACAATGGTTTCTGTCTTTTTTCATAAATATGTATATTAATGAAGTTGCAAGTATATTGCATATGCAATTTTAAATCCAACTTTTTTTCATGTAACATTTTATTGTAAGCATTTTTCTATGTCATTATAGTCCATATCAGGACTATAGTTTAATTTTATATTCTGGGATATTTTAGGTTAATTACAATTCTGGCTCTTTAAAATAAGTGTATATATTTGTATATAAACCTTTGGTTGTATTTATTGTCTAAGGATAGATTCCAGAAGTAGATTTACTAGGCTAAAGAATGTGAACATAGGATTTGTTGCACCAAATCGTTTTCTGAAAAAGGTTAATCAAATTTACATGTGATGCTAGACTGTAAACAAAGTGCTTCTCAAGTATATATGAAATGAGTGGTGCTCTATTAGCCTTGGAAATATTCAGTCTAAATTTGTTTTGGACAAGACATCAGTGAGGCTGAGGCACCCTCAGAAATAATCTGGTAGTTCGGATAAGCTTCAAGGTGATTCTGGAAGCTCAGGGACCATTTAAAATCTCCCTACAGCTAATACTTGGAATGCTTTTCAGCCTTCTCCAGATGATGAAAAAAGTCTCAGATTCTCGTGACCTAGAACTAAACCCACTTGTAAAGCTGTTCAAAGATTTGAATGGCTTTTTCCTGGGCCCATCGGAGAAGAATCTTTGATCTTGTGGTGTAGGTGAAAACTGGAACAGCTGAACAGAACATCTTAAAGGCATTAAAGCTGTGTTACTAGAATTAGTTTCCCCTTTTAATTTTACTTCAACATTGAATGAGTTTATTGACAGAGGTCCTGGAGGGTTCTGTTAGACCAACACCGTGACGTGTTAGGTGCCCAGCCCCTGTGGTCGGCAGTCTAGGTGAGTTCCAAGTAGCGATTCGATAATTGGTTTTCCCAGAGAAGTGGTTTTCGAGCAGTTTTGTTACAGCCTTTTGATCCTTTTGAAAACCTTGCTTTCTCTTGGAAATGAATCTTCTCTTTCCACTTCTGTGGGTGCCTGAATGATACCCGCTCCTGAGAGCTGACCTTTCTGGATGACTGTCTGTCCTTTCCTAAGGAAGGACTCGTGGAGAAGGGAGGTCTGGGTTCTTCTGTGGGTGAGAGTCGAGAAGCCATGGATAAGGGATAGGTGTTTGTCTTTCGGAGGTGGGCGGTTTCACGACTTTGAATAAATGGACTGTCGGAGCCAGCGGACGAAGTAATTGAGGGTACCTGAAAGGGGGAGCATGGACTGAGGAAAAGAAAGCAGACAGACAGAATTGCAGGAGGGAGCACAGATTCAAGCTGTGTCTGTGTCCCCAAGTTTATTTAGAACACACTATTTATAACATTACAATAAGAAAGACAGTAGTCAAGAACCAAGGTTAGCCAGATTACTATATCTAGTAGAACAATGAGATTCTCACAACTCAGAACTCTCTGCTAAACTGTTGCAAGGAATGTGCAGTAATTGCTATGTGAACATTTACCTCCCGGTTTTTCCCAGCGCTTTACAATCTCAACTTCTTACATTGTTGCCAAGTACACAAATATCCTTGTTCCTTGTTAGACGATTTCACATGTCCATAAGTGACTCCCCACAATGGACAGATGAAAAGAAGCTCTGGAGAGCTTTTCCTAATTCTCACCTGTTCCTACCTTTGCCTCTCCCACTCTTCTCCACCTCAGAGTAGAAAGATGACTACATGAAGAGCCAGTCCAGTTAAAAGTTTTCCTTGACAGTATCAAAGAGCTAGCTCTGCTCTTATCCTCGGTGCTATGAAAGCTTCGGTATTATTTTTGGACCCTTCTGAGATGTTAAATCTGGAGCCCTTGAAGATTATTTTCACATTGTGGTGTGTGTAGTTGCCTGGGAGATGACCCTTACATAGACTCTGTAGGTGTGCTTAGCGTCGTGGTTAGTAGTAATATCACTTTATATTTCTGCAATCTTTATAATTGGCGTTCATATTAAAATAAACACAGATGTGTGGACCAGAAATGTTATTAGGTTAAAATACATATTCCTAATTACACTGGTGGAAAGCAATAATCTGGACTTTAAAACTAGTGAGAGCAACGCTTTATTATCTTTACCCATAGATTAAAACTGATCCTTGCTTTTTTCCTCTTAAGATGTAGCTTTGTTGTGTCAATAAGTAACCAGTCATTGACTCGTTTTGACAAGCAAATAGTGTCATGTCATGGTTTGGAATAGTGAGCAATCTTTGATACTTAGTTTCTAAGTATATGCTTATGAGATTGAAATATACTTGGAGATAGACTAAGTACTTGAATAAATGATGCTATTGATAATTCATCCAAGACACCAGAGATTGTTATAAGAGAATTCAACACTACTAATCGGTGCCTGTCACTCGATGGCAGTGAACCTGTCCCATCCGTACCAGCTCCCTGTCTTCTCTTGTGCTCTTATCTGTACCCTTCCTTTAGCTCGTTTCAGGAACACCGGTTTTAAAGCGAGCCACATGACGAGAAATCATGTGTGCAGGCTGAGGGAGTGTGATGCAGGTCCCCTGGGGGTCCTGGGCTGGCTGTAGCAGCATGGCCCGCAGCCCCGCCTCAGGCATACAGGTTCCTAGGTCCCACCTTGAGACTGACTGCATCAGGATCTCAGGAAGCTGAGGCCCTGTCATCTGCTTTTACAAAGATAATCTTGATGTGTTTCTTCTTCCCACTAACCAGCTGGTCTAGAGGGTCTGAGTCGAGTGAGTTCAGAGGCTTCGGCCTCACAGGTTTTCCTCTTGTCGATAATTTCTCATGTCGTGTTAAATGATGTGAATTTAATGGAATTGCAACGGCTAAAAACCATTAAAACGTTACCACGCATTTGGCTCTGATGATGGCGATCCTAGCCTGCTAGTCTGACACCTGATTGTGCCTATCATCTTGATGACATCCAAAGACAGCTCCTTTGCTCCCTGCTAGTTTGGGTGTGCTAACCCATGCAAGAAAATGTAAAATTTGCTAAAAAATCTTGAGCTACAGCTTGGAATAGTTTTCATTGCATGTGCACCTCGGGTTTGTATGGTGCTTTGTGTTAATTTATTTGGTCTTTGTTACATGTGAACTAAATGGGCGGGAGAGGGACCGTTTCTTCATACCTCTTATTTTGACAGCATCTGTCTTCAAATGAAGGTTTTGATGCTTTGCTTAAATGGGAAGACAAAGTTGTGTCCATGTGCTGTGTTTGTACCCTTTTTTTTTTTTTATGGATCCTGTGTTCTTTAGAAGAAAAATTCTATAAAGACCTTCTATCTCTTTCAATTCCAGAGTGATCCTCTTGACCATTCATCCTAGGAACCATCATTAGCAGAAAACATTGTTCCTTGTCTGTATGTGGTGCTCCTTATGTTTTAGGGAGAAAATGGAATTAGCAAGTAGAAGAAACAGAGGACCACAGGAAGAAGTTGGCTCGAAAAAGTTAGGGCTTTAGTGCCACATACTCACCAATTACCAGTGGTCCCGTGTTCAGAACTGTTCATATTTTGATATTACCAATTTTATCGTATCCCATAAAGCATTCATAACAGCTATAGAGTCACAGGCCAGGTAATGTAACTAAAAGTCACAAAGTCACATTTAGGTGTGACTTTTAAGGTCTAAAACTATGTGCTTTTACATTTGGGGGGTAGTGGTGCAAATATGACCCTGAAAAGTTGCCATCGGGTTGCTACTATTTTTAAAAAGCATTCCTATTTGCTTCCACTTAATAGTCCGTTTTATATTTCTTTCTTGGTGTGGATGTCAGTAAATGCTACTTCTGAACTGGATTGATGTTTGTAGTTCCTCTTTTCTCCAACTAGAAGGTACTTTATTTTCTAAGTGTCTTGGTAAACCAGACGTTTAAACAGTACTTCAAGTACTAGTATAAAAGCAATTTTTTTAATAATAATAATTTTTTTTCTTAAAGATACCATCCTTGTTTTGTAGATACAGAAGCAAGGCCAAAGTTGCACAGAATTATATGAGGATTTTATGTCGGTCATCTCCCTCCACTTTTTAGAAGTTTATAATCTTAACAGGTCAGACCTTGATAAAGCAAAATTTATAATAAACGAGTTAATATTAATGTTCAAACATCCCACAAAAAGCTGCCACTTGATATAACCTTTACATTTTTCACTAACTATTTAGTGTTGGTTTATTCTTTGAGTCATGTTTGAAGTAGACTAATTGGACATTTCAGTTTTGAGCGAGATTTACTCATGCTTAGATCTATTCAAATTTAATGCTAGCATATCTTTAGTGATTTCTTTAAGACTGCATGAATGTAAACAAGTAGCTAGCTGTGCAGTCTCTTTTCTGTAAGCTACATCTTGAAGTGAAACTTACTCTGACTTTAATGTTTTTGTATAAAAACCCAAATTTTTAGATCAGTTTTTCAACTGTTTACTCTGTTAGTCAATATCTCCAGTCCTTTCATGGGGCTCGAATTTGCTGTCATTTCCCACCCTACTGGCCTGTCTTGCTGGTGGTGAGAATCGGCAGGTAAGTGTTTTCCAAAAGAGTAATAATGAACTTGACTTTCTTGCTTTTTCTCTCGGACTGTTAAATTCCCACACTTGGATTTCCTTGAGTTCTTACATGGAAAAATAAGCTACCCCAGCATTTCGGTTCTGTTGAAATCGATCACATATTCTTGTTTGTGAAAGATTATGTGGAATAATATAGTATGTAACTGAGCTCATATATGTGCCCATATAGTTTTCAAAATACAAGTCAAGCGTTTAACGAATCGAGTTCTTTTAAAAGTTAGACCTTCAATGAGATGATTTAAGGATATAAAAAAAGCCTTGACAAAAAAAATGGATCTCGTCTGCTCTTTTTCCGAAAGTTGAGTCCAACTCTGATTTAAAGACTGTGCAACTTGAGGCCTTTGAAGGTCTGTAAAAATGATTCTGGGTATTTACAACTCTGGATTTTGCATCGTATAACCCACGTCCCCTCCTTTTCCTCTCTGGTACTCTTCATGTCTTTTCTGCAGTTTTCAGATCATAGATCTTGCATAGGCTCTACTTTCATTTCTCCTGAAATTGTCTTTTCATTGTCTCCTCTCTTTTTAACATCACTTTTATGGCATTTTTCTCAGGCAACGCAAATTGCTATTTGAGAATATTCCATTCATGTAAGCACATGTTTTCTCTTTATTGTGGCGTACTATTCCAAATGGGATTTCAGCTTTACACTTTTTCTTTAGGCTTACTTTTTAAGCTGTTTAGAATGGTATTATGTCAGAAGTTGGTTATATTCCTCTTGTCAGAGAAACTTGAAGGGATCCTTTTCAGCTGTGATGCGAGTTGTGATTGGGGTGATACCCCCGGCTGGAGAATGAGAGAGGCCACTGACCAAGTGCAGTGGGCTGGGAATCTAGGGGCAAAAAAGCACACGTTCACTAGAGAGGAAGAGACCCCTACCCAGCCTTTCCACTGTCCCTTTTCCTGCAAATTTGGAGCTATGTCAATTTGGGTTTAATGCTAGTAATAGTCTCCGGGTTGAGACCGGGGCCCTAAGTGCCTCAAATTTTTCAGTTCTGCCCAGGATCACACCTGCTCTTAAAGACCTCTTTGCATACCTGTTAATTTCCAGGAATGAAGATAGTATTGACTAAAAGCAAATTCTACAACCCAGAATTAAATACTAATCCTTTGTTAATCTGGTATTATTACCACTTTGTTTCTACTTTATCTGACAGTTCTGTCTGGAACCTAGCAGTGTGGCTAATGGCTAGTGGTGTGGTCACTTATTCAGCTGTGTTCTCTTTGGTGTATATATACAAAGCTCATTTTGGGTTTCCAGTTACGGTTTTCTCTGTATTAGAAGAAGGAACATCTTGGTGAAAGAGGAGAATCCGGGATAGTGATTTACACTGTACCAGTGTTTAATCTGGAACATTTCTGAGGTCGATTCGAGAGCATAAAGGTGTACTCATTGCTCATACATATCCTTTTATACTTACAAGATAGTACATACATCTGACTTCATACTTAGGAAATGCACTTGACCCTTTTCTTCCCTGTTAGAGATCTAATGCCACAGTGAATAAGAAGAAGGAGAATTGGGAATTGATTTCACCCTACTCAGATACAAAATCTTTCCTGATGCTGGAATTTATAAAAATTAGATTTCTGTCTCCCCCCACCCCCCTTAAATACTTTCTTTAGAGTTCCACTTTGCAGGAAACTAATTTATTCACTTTCTAAAGTGGCCTAATATTTGTCTAGCAAGGAAATCAGCAAAAGAGTTCTCAAAGAATCTAGCAATGAAATCGAAAGTGTCTACTGTCACCACTGGTGATAAATCAAACTGATGTTAAAGATGCAAATACTCCATCCAGTATTCTCTTCGTTTCTGGAATTGTTTAAGTTAATTAAGCCAGCAAAGTACTTCATTATCTACTATGCTACATGCTAATGGTAGATTTAAAGTTTCACTGTTTTGTAATATGAACAAATTTCTGAAATTAGATTTAAATCTCTATATCCATTGTGTTCTAAGTCTGTGTACTAAATGATAATTAATATTGTTAAGTGGGGGGGAATATAATTATTGTACCACAGTTAGGTTTTTGGCTTATAAATACAAGAGATTTTAGGAAACACTGGAAACTACCACGTTCAGGGCGACTTTTGTCCATCTTAAGAAAGTGATTAAAACAATATATAATGCATTTTTATTAGACTGTCAGGAATTTAATTACATTCAACTTAGCATTGTAGAATTTTAAATGTACTCTATTAACTAAAATTAAAAAAAGCTGTTATAAATTACTGATATTGGTTTCTTTGCACCATTTGACTATTAGGACGTTGACAGATGACACGGTAAGGTTATTCTCAACCTTGTGAATTTTAACTATGTGATGTTGATGGCATGCTGTGCTAACACCTTTGAAATTGCTAAAAACCGCATGTTTTGGAAGTGTATTGTTTTTATAGTGCTAAAATAAGAGGCAGAACTGGTAAAATACATTAATTTGTTGCTTTAAAATAGTAAAAGGGGCAAGTTGACACGCTAATTTGAAAAATTTGTTTACAAATTGCTAGTCAACTTCGAATCATTCAGATCAGCTCTCATTCTTTTGGAGATGAATTGCACACTTCAGAAAGAGGTAAAAAAGTAAAGACATGTCTGCTTTTCAGAAATATGTAGGTGCTAATTAAAATAGACCAGACTAAAAACATCATGTGTGTATTTTTAAAAATTTTGCTTAAAAACAAGAGAACCAAGTATGCCTTAGTGTATGTTCTGCATGTTGAATAATAGGCTTTCTTATTAAGTAATTAACACACTTAATAGCGCTATTACAGATTGTTGTACAATCAAGTACATTATTCTGATAAATGTAATTATTGGTTGATGGTAAAGGAATAACAAGTAATAATAACGATAAAATACATATGCACGATATAGAGAACAAAGCATGGCACTCCACTGACCAAGTTTTGGATTCAAATTTACCTATATCTGATATGAAACAGGGTGCTTAGAACATAGTTAAGCACTCAAAAATGCTTAGCACCCCTGATATCCGAAGTGCCACCTTGGCATTTGGGTAAGGCGGACATGCAGACGTAAATGAGACATCTCGATGTGCAGATATAAAAAATTGATTTATAATATTGGGTTCTTCTGGTTAGTATCAAAGCATAGGATATTTATATGTGGACTTTTGTAGATAACATTTACTTTTCAAATAACATGTAGAAAACTGGCACTGCGGAGCACTTGTGCAGCTTACGCGTGTAATTTCTTGCCCTGCCAGGTAGACGTTGTCCTCGTTTTACCACTGAGTGCATTGAGGCTGAGAGGTTAAGTTGGCAGCTCACTCAAGTATGCACAGCTGGCGACCGGTGTAGCTGTGGCTTGACTCTTGCTCCACGTGGCTCCAAACCCATACGCTTACTGTGCCGACTTAGCTTTCAAATGGCTTCTTAAGGCCAATAATAAAGCCATCTGCCGTTTCTGTTTGAACTTTTACGAGAATATATAGTGGTATATTTGTAACAGGCTTATTGAGCTGTCATTCACACAGCATATAGTTCACCCATTTAAAGCATACGTTTCAATGGTTTTTAGTATATTTTGAGAGTTGTGAAACCATCACTACAGTCGATTTTAGAAAATTTTTATCACCCCCCAAAGAAACTTTATACCCTCAAATAGCCACTCCCCGATTGCCTGGGACTCTCCCAGCCTAGGCAATCGCCGGTCTGCTTTCTTTGTATAGGTTTACGTCTTTGGACAATTTCTGTAACCGAAGTCATACAATATTTGGACTTTTGTGACTGGAAGCTTTCCCTCGGCACAATGTTTTCAAGGTTCATCCACGTCATGGGATGTGTCAGTATTTACTTTCTATTGGTAATATTCTGTACGATGATATTTTTGAGGTTCGTTCACACTTTATTGGGAGTCTCTCTTTTTTTCTGTTTTCATTATACTTTTGTCACATGACTCTGTCCCTGCGCAGTGCCTGCCCAACCCACCGTGTCTACTCTAAGTTCCAGACACAGTCATGCTACGAAGTGGCTTCAGCAGGCTCCTCTAGAAGCTGTCTCGCTCTGATTGTACATTAATAAATGGGTTGCTCCTCTGAAGAGTTTCTTAACCTTCATTCTCCATGCTGTTTCTGCTCCTGACCTTTCATCCTGGTAAGTGGGCTCGGTCAGGTCGGAACCTCTGGGCTGTCACTGTAGGGCCCTGTGCATGTTTTTATCAAAGCAGTACATCATTGATCTGTCTTTCTCAGTTTAAACCTTCTGAAGGCAACGGCAACGCGTTCTCATTAGTACTTCCAGGCATGTTATCTGGCACATGTTAAAATATTTTCATAAATTTTTTTGTCGGAAGAATGAAAGAAGGAGTCACTGTTTTGATAACCTGCGCGGCCTTGTGGCTTCCTTGGATCTGCGCCTGGCTTGGTCCTGCTCCGGCTTCCCAGGGATGGAGTCCTGCCTCGCACAGGATGGAGAAGCTTTCACAGGGACCTGCGATCAGTCTCTGACCACCTGCCAGGGTCACTGACGTGGCCTTGCCCCGGCCTTCATCTCGGATGTGCACGTGAACATCTCCTAGGGCTTGCTCATTGATCTTCTGCACGTCGTCTCGCTGGCTGAACTAGTCTCCCCAGCTCTCACTTTTTTTGTGAAATTGTGCTTTAGCCTGACTCTTGAGTAGGCCAGGGCTTGAGTCCAGAGGAGGATCGATGGATAGTCTGGGTTAGATAGCTGGACCCGTTGTCGTGGAACTTAGGGGATAAGCATGGCTGTCTTGAATAGGAGACACCAACAAGTAAGTATTTTCTGACTTATTGTTGGTTGATGAAGTGTGGAAGAGAGCACTGGATTTGGAATCAGAAGGCTCTTTGAAAGAATTTCACCACTCCTTAGCTCGGTCACCTTGGCAAATATTAATTGGATTATTCACTTATCTGTAAGGAAGGCCTAATTATACCTTGTCTGCCTTCCTCATAGGGTTTTGGTGAGTTTCACTCAAGCCCAAGTGTGTTGAACTGTTGCATTTAGTTCTGTCCCTTTGTAACCCCTTTTAAACATATTTCCTGATATATGGAGAGAGGGGCAGTGTGATACATTTGCAGTCGAGTCTTACAGGGTACGTGTCTTGTAGATCAACGCAGAGCTGTTAGGCCAAAATAGCTAGATATTTTGAGGGCTCTTTAAGCGATTTCTTGTGAGTCGGAGCTCAGATAAGCATTTGCCACTGATGCTTTGTGTTAGCAGTATGCTTTCTAATTAAAGGTCGCCATCCCCACAACATACACATTGCATGTGTGCTTTTAATGTAGAACTTCTTAATGTGGACAGAACTTGAGAGAAGGCGTCCAAAATGGCACCTGCTATAGTCACGGGGTCGAGTAATAGGATTTTTAAAATATTAAATTGAAACATCCTGGGAAGCACTAATATTACAAACCTATTTCTTTAAGTTGCTTTGTTACAGGTCTGCAAAGGTACTTCACATTTTAAGGTTATTTCTCGGGTTACTATCAGAATTTAATTTCACAGGGCTTTGTTCGGTTAAAAGAACGAAGTATTACTATAGCATTGGGGTCTCCAGGCAAAGTTAACATACTTTCAAGAACGTTCATTCACAACTATCTGGATAGTATTCACTCTACAAGGCGCAGTCCAAGGTGCTGAGATCACATCAAGGTGAAACAAATATTTTGTGTTTACAACTCTCCATTGTTTCCCCCGGGGTTGAAAAGAAAGCTTTCCTCGCAGAGGCAAAAACGTTGGGAGCGGGAAGGACCATGCGGGAGACACGTCTGAGAAGGTGAACTGGAAGAAATTGAACGTGGATGTCACAATGCTGACTTCTCCATCAGTGTCCACTTTTGGCGGTTGAGGAGTTGTGCCTGACTTCTTTTAATCTCCCTTGTCCCTCACAACCACTTACCCGAAGCACAGAGCTCCCGCTGGCCTCCATCTCATCTTTCATCCCATTCCCGCCCGCATGACTCTTGTAATCTTTTGCTTGGCCTGCCACAGTGGTTTTCCAACTTCTCTGACTAGGACCCACAGTAAGAAACATTTTATTTCGTAGCCCAGCGCACACGTACACACAGAGTCTCTCCGCTGAAACACACGTTTGAGAAAGACCGTTTCACGTTGCTAAGCAGAATGAACTCTGACCTTTTCCCTCTCATTCTTTCCCGCTCCTCTTTCCTCCCCTCCGTGCCATCAAAGTGATCCAATCCGCTGTCTCGAGTCCATGACCTACAGTGGTTCGTAAGTATAGGTAGAAAAACAGACATCGGCCTGTGCAGCAACGGGAGGCAGTTCTGCGATCTCTCTCTGTTAGCACCTGCCCGTTTTCACATGTCGAATGTGAGAGAGCTGGCTTGGAATGCCAGCCCTCTGTGCAGCAACGGGAGGCAGTTCTGTGCTCTCTCTCTGTTAGCACCTGCCCGTTTTCACATGTGGTCGAATGTGAGAGAGCTGGCTTGGAATGCCAGCCCTGCAACTTAGTAGCTCGGGGACGTCGCATAAGTCGTTTAGCTTTTGAGCTTCCGTATCCCTGTTTAGAGGGATTTTTAAGGGATAAATTCAGTTATGCATGCCAAAATGCTTGGTAAACCATTCATTCACAATATTAATGGTATGATTAGTATCCCATACTTTTCTGGAGGTATGATTTATATACCATATAATGCGCCAGTTTTGAGTGCAATTTGATAAATATATTCGTGCTTACACTACAATTATGACGTTAAAACATTTCCATCGTGCCAAAAGGTTCCCTGTGCTCTTTGCTCAATTCTTCTTCTGCATCCTGGCTCTTGATCGGTTTTCTCAACTATAGCTAAGTTTCTAGAATTTCACATAAATGGAATCAGATAGTGTACTGCCTTTGTGCCTGGCTTCTTAGCATAGTGCTTTTGAGACGAATCTCCTCTTTGGGTGTATCAGAAACTTTTTGTTGCTGACTAGTATTCTGTCGCTTGATGATACTCTAATTGGTTTACATATTCAACAATTTGGGTTGTTTCCCATTTTTGGCTATTAGTAACGCCGTTACAAACATTTGAGTACAGTTCTTTTCTTGGACATGTTAATTTTGGGTGGGGAGTGGTAAGTGTAAGTGTATGTTTAACTTTATAAGAAACAGATCAGTTGTTTCCCCAATGACTAGTGATGTTGAACATCTTTTCCAGTGCTTATTTGCTGTTCCTATCTTTGAAATGTCTGTTACTAGATATAGGAGTATTCAAGTTTTTCTTGAGCGAGCCTTGATAGTTTGTCTTTCAAGGAATTTTTTTCATATCATCTACATTATTGAACTGAGTTGTTTGTAATATTTTCTTATCCTTTTCATGTAGGATCTGTATTGATTTACTTGATTTGTAATTTAATTCTCTTGTAGCCAAAGATTACAGCTTGTGTGATTTCAGTCCTTTTCAATTTTAAGTCTCGGGAATGTAGTCTATCTTGGTGAATGTTTCATGTGCAATTGTTTTTGTTAAAATTGGCCTATAAATAGTAAATAGGTTAGTTTGGTTGATAGTGTTCACATCTGTATTCCTGATTTTCTGTCTACTTGTTCTAACAATTATCAAGAGGAAAGTGTTAAGTCTCCAAATCTAATTAAGAATTTTCATTTTTTCCTTTCAGTTCTATCTGTTTTTCATGTTTTTTTGAAATTCTCCAATATAATGTATATACATTTAGGATTGCTATGACTCCTTTATCATTATGAAATGACCCTTTTTATCTCCTGTAATATCCATTAGTTTTTAGACTTTGGAAATTTATTGAATTTCCCTGCTCTACTTGATCCAGTTTTCTTATTGCTATCTAAAGAACTGAGATTTCATGGCTTACGTGATGCCAAACATTATGGGTTTCATATCTCTGACCTTTCCTTTTCTAGCTCTGTCGTGTGTGTTTTTCCTTTGCCTGTCTTAAACTATTGTTATTTCTCAGGTTGTTTTTTTCTGGAGCCACTGCTCTCCTCTGTATATAGTGCTTGACTGGGGTGATCCCCTTTGTCTATGTCTCTGCCTATGACCTTTTCCCTCATTTCGAGACATAGTAATGCGCTGGCTTGCTGAAAATCTTTGTATGTGTGTTTCCTCCATATTTGAAACTTTTTGTGCCCCAAATTAAACTCTTCGCCTTCCTCTTAAACTTTTTATTCCTGTATTCTCCTGGAAGGTAGCTTCACTCTTCTAACGCTTCTTTCTGATTATTTCTTGAATCTAGTTCCTTCTCTCAGTTCCTTCTCTTAGAGCAGGAAGCCCTTTATTGTCTCTTCTAAGGACCCTCACAACGGCTTCCGGTTGTTCTTTAAAAAGCCAGCTTCCTGCACAGCAACAAGTGACCTGTTCAAACTGCATCTCCGACCGTCGTTTACCGTATTTGAAACTAGTTGCACCTGTTATCTCTAGAGCAAGCCTAAGCGCTCTCACCTGGGTATGAGGCCTCCAAAGTAGGATGCCACTTCCCTAGTTTGATATACACCTCTCAGTCAGCTTGCAGGAACTTTCCGAGGAATAGACAGGTGCGAGATAAGTTAGTTGCTGGAGAATTTCCGAAGGGAAAGTAAACATGGCTGCCAATTGGAAGGTAGGTGAAGCGATCGCGAGGACCACGTATTTTTTAAAACAACTTATTTAAATTAGTTTTGAGTATACAGTACCTTGGTTAGACATCTCTATAATTCATAAAACGATCCCCCAAATTGCTCCCTCCCTCTCCTGGCCCTCCACCTAGCCATCATATTAATGTTATTTATTAGCTGTGTGCTAAGTAGTGTCCCAAATGTTAATGCTATAAGCATGCTTAATTTTCAGAGCAAGCCTCTGAGTAGGCATTATTATTCCCATTTTTAAAGAGAGAGAGACCGAGGCAAGAGGTTAAGTAACTTGTTCAAAGCCACGCGGGGCAGCCAGGAAAACTGGCAGACGGGATCCAGAGAACACGACCTTAACGAGAGTTAAACTGCCACCTCCGTGCTGTCCCTCTCCACCCAGAATGCCAGTGTAAAACAGAAGTATATCTCATTTTCTGATTTCCTCGAAGCCATCAATATGAGAGTTCTGACCTTTAAACCGATGAGGAATGTTTGTATCATAGCCATTGGTCTTAATCCTGAGAAAATTATAATTGTAAGGATATATTGTAGCTATGATAAGAAATTAACTTTTTTGAATATTTCTAATAAAATTGAGAAGGGGTCATCCCGAAGGGCTAATGATATGCGTGACTGAGATGGCAACAGGTAAAAGATATGAGATTTTACAAATGACGACGTAGAAAAATTCTGCATGGAAACCTGGCAGGTGCAATCTGCTCCCAGATAGAATTACAGGCTTTCCCGCTCCCCCTCAAAGTCCCCCACGGGGTCCTGGAACCAGTGAGGACACCACCTGGGTATGGTCTGGGCGTGGGTTCCGACGAGTGCTTTCAAGAAGCTTTGCCGTCTGACGCGGCATAACTGCTACCAGAAAACTCCAGCACATTCTGGGTGTTTTCTGTGAGACTGGCTCACTCAAAGATGAGTGCCCCAGATGGATGTGCCTAACAGGGCTGGGGTTTGCCTATCTAAAGACTATTTCTGTACCTCCCTAGATGCGATATGTCTTGTGGGATATATGCCAAATTAGATATCATACTTTAAAAAGAGGATAAAATGATTTTAATGAAAGAAAATAAAATGATTTTGATGACCTGAATATGTGCCTGTCAAGTCAGTTAATAGAACATAAATTATTAGCTTTAAAAAAGCTCAGCTGGAAAGAATCTTTTAAAATAATTTTCTTACTGGCCTGGTAGGATATAAGCTTTTATTGTATAAGTTCATTTTGCATTTTTATGAACTTATATTTTTACTGGTAAGTTAAAAGCAATGATAAAGCGAAAAGTGTATTTTCTACAATTTTTCTGTAAAACTATATGTTCAAAATATACTTTCCTGTGTAAAGTAGAGATACCAGCATGGACTGGAGCAACTGAATGTATGTGGTAAAATACATCAAAACAAGTTATAAAATTTAAACTATTCACTGAGTCAGGTGGACTTTTTGAGCCCATCAATATGAGTTAATTAGAGCTTCCTGTACTTAGATTTTCAGTAGTAACACTTAAGTACTATCTTAAGATTTTAAATATTTATGAAATAGTTTAGAGAGCTTCTCCTTAAATCAGTAGAAACTTGGGAATAAAATCAAGAGCTCTCAGAGTTGAATATACTAAGATATGTAGGGTGTGCAGACTTGTTTATTCATCCTTTTATCCATTCATTCATTAAACAATTGTTGAGTGCCTAGTCCTGTTATAGGAATTCAGAGGTGATTAAGACTGTTCTCACTGGGAACAGTGGGGAAGCGTGTGCACCATCAGTATACGTTTGAGTGCAGTGTGATGGGGCTGGAACAGGAGGAACAGGTTCAGTGGAGGTGGAAAGGTCACCTTGGATCTTGGGGAAGACTTCATAGAGAAGGTGACTTCAGTAGAGTTTTGAAGGGTGAGTTGGAATCCAGGCTTGCAGGAGTTGTAGTAACCTTTTCCTCTGTAATAATTTTACTTCCTGCATATCAACCGAATGGATTCCTAGTGGCTGTGTCAGGCTGGCAAGTAGAAAGCAATTGTTGATGTCTTCGGATAATTTTCATGAGTGGGTACTATTGATTTGTCTTTTATTAAAAACAACGTGTAACATTCACTTACAGAGCTAACTTATATTTTCTTTTTAAGTATAGAGGAATATATTTGAAGACAAGTATGAGTAGATGTGGGCAGATAGAACTTGGAAGTTTTTGAATATTCTTTTAAAATACTTCTGTGCTTTCTTCCTCTGAGTGGATGTTTTACTTACTACCTTATTCCGTGGTATTACATTACAGAAACGTATGCTTGTTGTTAGTGCAAGGGGCTGCTCTTTGATCAGTGTTGGAGAGAGTCTGGGTTTTCTTATTGAAAATATAAAAGGCATCACACCTGGCATTCTTTCTGATATAGTCGAGAAGGATTTACCAAGCCAAGAAGCTGTGGCTTGTGTCCCAGTTATGGAAGATAGTAAGCTATTCATTAATTTACTAACTTGAATATTAAGAGAACACACGATATACTTAGGACTAATTCTAGGAGTGGTTTAGTGAATAAAAGAACAATTCCCGTTCTCAAGGACTTACACCCCAGTTGAGTAGACATCTATGATGAGGCAGTTTCAGAGTAGTCTATGTATTATTTATTCTGTAGGCAAGCAAGCACTCACCCAGTCGAGGCAGAAAGGCTCCTTCCTCCATGAGATGGAGCTCAAACTGAGAGCTAAAGATTGAGTTGGAATTCGCCTGATTAAGTGGGTGGGACATGAGTCGTGGCTGTAGATAGGTTCTAGACACAAGAAACAGCTTATGCACATTTCAGAGACTCTGGACTATTCATTACATCTAGATCATATAGTGTGAGGGTAGTGGACTGGTGAAGAGGAAGTAAGGTTTCGATTAGGATGGACCTTCGAGCCATGGTCATGAATGTCATCCTGAGTAATGGGGATACAAAGGGTAAAGGGTTTTAAGCACAGGAGTGAGGGACACGGTTGGATTTGCATTTCAGTGAGATCGTGATGACGTCAGTGTAGAGAACTGCTCCAGGAGTTGTCGGGGCATAGAGGGTGAAGACATGGAGGCCATCTAGGAGGCTACCGGCGGTAGGGACAGAGAAGACGAATTAAGATATAGTCCACATGGTTTGTTTCCTTGTTAATTTTCATCAGTTATTACAATTCAACTCACTTTTCTGCTGACTTGAGTCAACATCAAAAGTCATAATCAATCCATGTCATCCCCAAGCACCTAGAATCTTTCCTCCCTCTGCAGGTCCAGTTTTTCTTCTAATCTGACATTATCTCCCAACTCTTCCAGACCTCCGAAGCTCTCCTGCTTTGACCTTTGTACCTCAAAGCCTGTCATCTTGAATGTTTGCTTTCCTTCTTGCTTTAATAGAAACCTAGATGTTCTTTGAAGGCTTTACTTTCCTGTATCTTCCTTCAAAAGCTTCCAGCTTTTTAAGCATTTCTGTGCGTCTCTCCTTGTTCTTAACTATAAGTTTTCTCCTCCCTCCCACTGACTCACTGAAGGCATAGGACTTGAGTTACTTTCTTCTTTTCCACCGCTGTTTTCTGTTACTATTCCATATCTGCCTCCAGGGGCTCTTAACCTGAAGATTATGGTCCATCAGGGGGTTTGTGGTAGAATTCATAGTGTCCTTGAACTTGAATGGGAAAAAGATTAAATCTTTATTTCCCTTAAGCTTTAAGTGAAATTTGTTTTTTTAAAAAAATTATGAATATAGGCTCCCCCTCTCCCCACGCACAGTAGGATTTGGCCTGTGACTTTATTACCACAGACATCAGAGATCACAGATGTTTCAAAACAAGTTATTGAAGCTATTTCAAAACCTTTTTTCTTTTTTCTCTTTTTGGTTTGAAGAACAGATTATTTCTCAGAGTTCTGGATCTAGAAGTCCATGATCATGGTATTAGCAAATTTGGTTTCTCAGGAGCACTCTTTCTGACTTGTAGATAGCTATCTTTTCTGTGTCTTCATATGTTATTTCTTCTTTGCTCACATGGTGGGTGGTGGGGAGAGATTTTTGGTGTTTCTTCTTCTTATGGGGACATCAACCCTATTGGTAAAAAAACAAAATGGTTTATATTGAACACTATATTAGATTTTCTATTACCTCTTAGTGTAATGCATTCATGAAGACCAATATATTAACATTATAATTTTTAATATTTATAATCCTGTTTTATTTAGTTTTCTTTGTAATTGTATGTATTTTAGGCATTTCAAAGCATTCTATGAAAAGCACAGTATTAAAGTCATATATTAATATATAATAAATTATTCCAAAACTTAGTGGCTGAAAACCATAATAAACATTTAACATTTCAGTTTCTTGGGTCAAAAATTTGGAAACAGCGTAGCAGGATGGTTCTGGTTTGAGATCTTTCATGAGATTATAATCAAGACATTGGCTCAGGCTGCAGTCATGCGAGGCCTTGGCGGGGCTGGAGGACACATCTCCAGGGTGACTTGCTTCTGAGTGGCAAGCCAGGTGCCACCTGCTGCTGAGAGACCTCACTTTTTCCCTCTGTGGCGTCTCCACCGGCGTCTGCACTGGCTGCCTGTAGAATACGTCCTGCATGCTGTAACTTTCAAGCAGTTGAAAGGAATTTTAAGAGCATACTTATTATAGGTAATCTAAATGTAAACAAATTATTGTGAGTAGGCAATTATTTTTTGGGGGGGAGTGATGGTAAATTTTCTTTTCAAAGAAGCCTCTGGCTAAGGAACTTTTTATTAGTTCACTAAAATATGAATTTAAAGCCGGAAAAGCTCATATGTAACATTTAGGAATATTGAAGTTACAGTGCAGCGGAGGGTGGATTGGTGGGAATTGTTACTGAGTGATAAGATTGTGGCCGATGAGTGGTTCCCACCCCACCACCCCCCACTATGATGTCTTTTTGAAATAGTTGATGTCACTAGCATTTTTGTAAAGAGCATGGAACGGGCATGTGCACTGTTTAGCTGTTACATGTACCATTTCCAGTAATTCTCATTTCAGCCTTATGGGGTTCCCCGATGCATTTCTTTTCCAGAGCTTCTCAAGATTTCTTCTGCACCCCAGAATTAATCATGGGATCTTATATGTTGCTGATTTCCCATGGCTTATGATTTCCTTAATTTATAATTCGTTCTTTATCATATGATTTTCCCTCACGTGGTGAGCATCTGCAGGGGTAGCACTGTTATGTATTTCAACATCCAGTCTTTGCTCATTTATTCATACCTTCAACAAGTGTTAATTGCTCTATGTGCGAGCTACTGTGCTATAGGCTGATCATACACCAGTGACTGTAATAGTCCTGTGTTGCTGTGTAAAAATTACCCCTTAAATAACCCAAAATTTAGTGACTTAATACAGCAAATGGTTATTCTTTCCGTGGGTCAGGAATTGTAGTTGCTCAGCTAGGCGGTTCTGGCTTGTGGTCTCATGAGGTCGCAGTGAAGATGCTGGCTAGCGCTATTTAAAAGTATTAGTCTATGAGGGGCTCTGTATTAGCCATCTATAGCAATGTAATAAATGTAAGTCATCTGAAGGCTCAATTGGGACTTCCCAGTGGTGTACTCACAAGGCCTCCATGCTGCTTCAGCTTCTGTAGCTCAGTTCTTTGCCAGGTGGGCCTAGTTGGTCTTAAGTGCCCTCCTGATCTGACAGCTGATCGACCCCAGAGTGAGTGATCCAAGAGGAAGTGAGACAGAAGCTGTAATGTCTTTCGCGGACTAGTCCTGGAAACCGCACTCTATAATTTCCACAGTATCCTATCTGTTACACAAGTCAGGACCACTTAGAGACTGGCTGCCACAGTGACTAAGGCAGTTGACGGTTTGTCTAGCATGGCACTTATATTTTACTGGAAGAGTCAACAGTTACCAAATGATTCCATTTGGTATCATTTCTCTTTGGCCTGTAAAATAAATGATTACAGGTTTTCATAAGGGGAAGGATACATGTGAGGGGAATAAACTGCTGTGATAGACAGAATGAGAGTGTGTGGGCACATGTGCTGCCTTAGGTACAGTGGTCGGCGAAGGCATTTCAGGCCTTTTAACCCGAAGCTTGAAAGGTCAGAAGTAGTTTTCTCTCTCGTTAACAACTCACTGTGATAGCTACTGTCGTGTAAGGTTTAAGCAGCTTGGTTAGGGTAACAACATGCAAAGGGCTGGTGGGATGCAGAAGTCAGACTGGAAGCGTGTATTTACTCAGCAGGTTGCTAGTATTACAGCTAATTAAAAAGCAGAGCTATTTAAGCTGCGAGGCTTTTTCTCAAATATATTACAAGATTGCCTGAAAATTGATAGATAACTTTAAGCGATATATATTTCTTCTGGATTTCAGATATACATTCATATAGAATTGATTCTATAATTAGTGAACTTTTATTTGCTTAATAATTCTCCTGGATTGCATGAAAATATCTACTCCCTTCTGGGTTCTAAGGACATATGTTTATGGTCACACATAGTTCTTCAGACGTTTCGGGTTGTAAGATGACTAATAATCAGAGTATCTTTCATTTTCAATTAAAAAAAATACTTCTGTTAGTATTTAAAACGTTGGAAGAGTGAAAGCTGCATCTTCACTGTTAATGTTGTAGTATAGCTAAAAATCCAGATCGTTTTTTAAAGCCTGTTTTTTGGTTTAATTAATTTTATTTAAACTGTCATTACTATCAGTATGAGATAATACTCAGTGGGGTGCTCATTTAACTTCCCCCGAAGATGTGATATTAATTTATAAAACTCAGCACACCCCAGATACAGCACAGTAGGCACCGTAAGTGAGGTGTATCACGTCTAAATAGCATTGTGCTAGAATTCCCTCCGTCTTCTGTGTGTTTAACCCGTTCTTCAACAAAGACAAATTGTGTACTTTATCTATCTGGGTCGTGTTTCTAGCTCATCTTTAAGACAAGAATTTTATATAAAACTAAAAGCTATGCAAGTGCAGAAAATTGTAGAAGACACATGCTCCCAGCCAAATTGCCAAATACGAAATAACCATTTACCGTTAGTATGACGGTGATTTCTATTGTGTTTTTATGTGCAAAAGTACTTTAAAAGTTTGCTTTGAGAAGTTTTCTTTTATGTTCTATTGTGCTTTGCTTTAAGCAAATTGTATGTACAATTCCATGAAAGATAAATTATTGTGTTTTTTATTTGAGTAGCTATATTTTTTAAAAACGAAATTTCTTTAGAACATTTAAAGCGATTTGATAGTAAAATTCACTTTGCACCTGGTTTTTTAATAGTGTCACGATTATGTGGAATCTACCTGTAGTGCTCAGTAGAGCATCACATACCTGGGAATGCTTTAAGCCTGAGGTATTCAACAAATTTAATTTACTGTTCTAGCATTGGAGAAAGGGTTGTATTTATTTTTCTCCTATGGCTTCTTCCTTATTTTGCCTTTCATCCCTTCTGATTGGGGGAGGTAGATAAAAACATTGTACTGAAATTATGAAACACGGTTTTTTGTATCTTGTATTACTCTTTGGACCTTTGAAGATTTAGAAGCTAGAAGAGGCATATTGCTAATTTTTCTTATCTTGCCTTTAGCTAGCATTGGTAATAGGTAAATTTGTTTTTCTACTTGGATAAAATCCAACTTTCCCTAGAGTTTAGGTGTTAAGCATATCAGGGAGATGTGCTAATTCTATTTTATTACTGTATGAATTCTGATAGTTTATTGATACAAATGTTATTCTGCTAAAAAACAATAGGTTGATTCCCTTCCCCCCTTTTATAGGCTAAATACTACAAAATTTTTATGTATAAGTATTTTGGAGCTTGTCTTATTGTTTAGACATAGTTTCCTCATTGTAGAGATTACACAAATGCATTCAACCTGATGCTGCATTTCAAGCTCTTAGCACAGTGCGTAATATATAGAAGGGATTCAGTATTAAATATTAGCCATTATTATTTTTATGACTTTTAGAGATTTTTATTTATGAAAGTTTGTCTCTAGGTGAAAACTAAAATTTTAAAACCTACCACTGATGGAACTATTAGGTTATGTATTCAAAAAGTAGCTTGTTAATTGCTTAAGCTTACTATTTCCATTCATTCTCGTGTTTACCTTTATAATATTGATGTTGTATTAATGATGTTTTGCTTAATTTCATGTCATAAGTTTAGCATTTTAATGAAGTTACACTTATGTGGTGTGTGCAAAGGAGTCAGCATAGTTTCTATGCTGAGGGATTGATATTACTTGTATAGAAGTGATGGCAATGAAGTTGTAATTCAGAGGACAGGTAGAGTCACCAGTCTCATTTCTTAAATCAGTTTTCTTGTTGTTGTTATCTCCTAGTTTTTTAAAACAAACGTGAAGAATTGGGGTACTGATGTACATAGGGACAGTAACTTCTGGACATGTATTCATGCGGAGACAATTCAACTTTATATTTCTGAGTTATTCCAAAGTAGGGAGTGTTAACATTGGTGAGTTAGAAGCCCCTCTTTGCTACTGTAATACATTCTACATACCTCTTGCTACATTTTAAGTAGAGCTATGTAATTGCCTGTTTATGTGCTTGTCTCCTTCACTTGATTGTTATTTATTTCCTAAGTAGCTCATTCATCTTTGTATCACCAACATCTTACAGAGAACCCCTCCCCATCGCTCATTTCTTTTTGTAAATTTGGGATTCCATTTGGTATCATTTCTCTTTGGCCTGTAAAACCTTTTTTGACACTTTGTAGTACGGGTCTGCTGGAGACACATTGGCTCAGCCTTTGTCTGTCTGTATTTAGCTACTATTTATGAAGGGATTTTCCCTGGGTATAGAATTCCAGAATGACAGTATTTTCCTTTCAGTACTTTAAAGTTGCCATTCTGTTGTCTTTTGCCACCATTATTTCTGGTGAGAAATTAGTTATCATTTGTATCCCTTTCCTCCTGTGTATTTAATGTCTTCATTTCTCTGGCTGTACTTTTCAGGTTTGCCCTTTATTTTTAATTTTCAGCAGTATGATCAGAAGGTGACCAGGTATGGGGTGTTTTTTGTTTTTTGATCCCGAGCTTGCTGAGGAAGGATTTGCTGAGCTGCTTGGATCTGTGAATTGATATTTCAGGAGATAATTCTTCTAATGAATAAAAAATGTCTTCTGTACCATTTTCTTTTTCACTCTTCTTCTGTATCCCAATTATACTTGTGTTACAACGTTTCGTATTGTATCACAGATCTGGGTTGCCGTGTTCTTTATCTGTTTTCCTTTTCCCATTCTTTTTTTCCCTCTTTCTTTCAGTTTTGATACTTAATCTGTGTTAGGTTTCTCCAGCCCTTTCGTCAGCTGTGTTTAGCTTCCATTATGCCCACCTGATGAATTCTTCCCTTTTGATACATTTTTCATTCTAATAGACATAAAAGTTTCCATGACCTTGCTGTTGAAATTCTTCATCTCTCATGCATGATGTCCACCACTCTTTAGATCCTTTATCCCCTCTGTCATTTTTATAAATCTTCATTTAAATTGTCTTTGTCTCGTAATTCCACCATCTGGGGGCCATCTTAGGTCTGCTTCTTTTGACCAGGAGCCACATTTTCTTGATCTCTTATGTGCCCCACAATATTTGATCGTATGGTGGATATTTAAAAAAATTATAGTAGAAATTATTATTTGCTTCCCCAAAGAGCATGCCCTTCTTTCAGGCTTCTAGGATGGGGATCTGAGTCAACGTGGTCTCTCTCTAGCTGACCTGGCTTTGGGCTTTCTTTATACTTTAGTTTTATGGAGCTCAACTGTGGCCTCAAATGTTTTGAGGGCTTGGGATCTGTGCACTGAGATTCTGGCGATCTGTCTTTTGATTTCACAACTGAGCTACTAACTTTCAAAACTGGGGCTTTCTCTCTCTGTTTTAAAGTCTTCATGCTTTTTTTGTTTTCAGTTCTATTTCTGGCCGTTTCTTTGGAAAATCTCTCCGTGACCTAGTATCTTGCACCCAGTCTTCAGACGACAGCTGCCATGTACTCTCTAAAGGCCCAGAATGCACTATTGAGATTTCTCTCAAGTTGATTGCCTGGGACAGGGATTTCCGAGGGCAGCCGCTTTGCACTGAGATCTCTCATGCCTCGGGGAACGTTTGCTTGCTCGGCTTCCCTGCCCCACTCCCCACCCGCGGGAATGCTACCCCATGCAGTTGGTGAAGACCTCGGGGAGGAGTTGGTAGGCGGGTGCAGACTTGCTTCGTGACAGGGGCTCCTTGGAATTCTAATCTGTCATGCCAGTACCCAAGCTCCTATCAATACTAGTTCATTGAAAAGGTGTCTGGGATTTCTTCACCCTTGTTTGACTTCTTCAGCTGTTTGTCAGGGATGAGAGCAGCCTGTCTGTCACTTTCCGATAGCTCCAATAGGTTTTGGTGTGTCCTCAGCTCCCCGATGGCTTGTTGGGGTTGTTCCGAAGAAGCAGTGGTGTTTTGTGACTACTTTCTAAATCCTACCAGAAGCTGTCACTTTCTTAGCACTTTAATGTTTGGGTCAGGTTAGATGGACCATGTGTAGTTTTCCTAGGCGTTATCTTCATAGTGAATTTAAAGACCTGTTTTAAAGATAAGCATTCTTATCTTTGCATCTCATTATTTGAAGATATCCTATTTTGTTAGCGAATAATCAATACTGTGACTGGTTCTTTTAAACTGAGAATTTTAAGTGTTGTATTTCTTTAATGGGCTACACTTGCTCTATCCTATAACACTTTCCGTGGTGATAGAAATATTCTCTATGTGCTTTGACCGGTATGGAAGCCACTAGCCACATGTGGCTCTTGCGTACTCGATATGTGGCTAGCGCAATTAAAGAACTGAATTTTGAATTTGTGGTTAAATAACCACATGTGGCCAGTGGTTCCCATAATGAATAACACAGGTCTGTGTACTAGACATATTATGGCAAAAGCAGTAGCTTAATGTGCATAGTCATGCTGGACAAGTCACAGAATCCTTGTGTTTTTTAAGTGTAGTTCTATTAATACCCACTTTAAGACTTTTTTTGATTGTTACCATTTGGAACACTGTGTGAGTCTGGTTTCTCTGAGAAATAGAACTTGTTGAAATTCAAGAAATTTTCGGTGAATAAACAATTAGCTTTGTAAACTGATATCTATGCATTTTCAATTATCAGTGAACTATTTGATAATCTAATTGGAGAAGTGATCCCACTACAATAAAAATTCAGCTTTATTTCCTGAGGTTTTAGCCATCCTACTCTATAGCTGCTCATGAAGTTCAAGTACAGACTGGCCAGAGTAAAGAGAAATGTGTTTTTTCAGGCCGACAAGCTATGGAGATATAAGTAAAATTCTGTTCTTAAAATTTTTAAATCGTTCCCCCACCCCAGAGTGTAGCATGCACTGTGAAAAGGGCTCTGGACAAGGAGGCCATGAACTGAGTGATAGTTTGATTGCCATCCACTAAATTGCCTAAGTTACCTTCGTACCACTGCTTAGATAGCTAATTTGTAAAGAGAAGGTCACCTGTCATTAGAACCTCAATTTTACAATTTTAAAATTAGAAAGTATCTTTTGAGTTGTCTGATTTCTCTTCTGCTTTTAGACAGAATGGTTACAGAAAATGTTTTACTACACACACACACCCCTATATATAAAATTTAATTTTAAAGTTTCCAGTGCTGAATACCTCCCGATGAAAATCAAGTTGATAATGTGATTGACCGTGTTTGCCTATTCATTCTGGGGGTCAGAGAAATGTTGAGAGGGTGATACTCATGTGTTATTTTATCTTTCTTTGTAGCTGGACAAATTTGCCAGCATAAAAATTCCAGGTAGCAAGAAAGAGAGGCCTCCACTTTCGAACCTGAAGACTGCGTTTGCAAGCGGCGATTGCTCTTCAGAGATGATGGAAAACTTTTCCAAGCCAATGTCCGAGAACGAACTCTTAGAACTTTTTGAGAAGATGATGGTAAGGATTTTGATTCCTATTAAATGTTGTTAGGTGGAAAAGCCTTAGCTTTCGATCATGTTTCCAGATTCCTAAACGTATCTGGAGCTCGTGTTCCGTAGGGTGCTTTATGATGTCATTGAAGGTGGCACTTTCGGCATAGAAACTTTATGGTCCCAAAAATAAGAATCCAAAGAAAAATGTCATACCAATTTTTTGTTCTTTACACAGGATAGATAAAAACATAAATACCTTGAAGTATCGAATGAAACGTTTCTGTCTTGAATATTTAATACCACTATTGGTATTTAATACCACTATTAAGTGGTCTGTCTGTCTGTGTTCGGTTACATTTCAGAATGACGGTCGCACTGCTCTTCTGTGTGGGTTGTCAAGTGGATAACCAAGTTCATCAGTTATATCTGTAGAGACTTGGACTCATTTTGGGGTGTGCCTATTCTGGTGGAAACACTTGGTGTCATTTGTGGCCTTCAGTTGGTTCTCAGTGATGGAGACTCTGTGACAGACTCAGCGCCTAACTTTCAAGCTGGCTGAACTAATTTGGCTAATATTCAACATATATTAAGTATATTCAAACCATTTGCCACAAAATGAATGCTAACTTTTTATAAAAAGACTATTTACATATGTAGTTTTTACCCTCAAGTTGCATATCCCTTAGGATTCAAAACAATTGGAAATCAAATGATTAAAAAATGCCAGAAGGAAGTATTTAATGATTAAGTTATTTTATAAGTTCAGTGTAGGAAGAAGCTTCTTCAGAGATACCTCATTAGCTTCAGGAGAAATGAAAGTGGAAAGGAAAGCACTAGTTTAGGGAAATTCAGGAGGGCGGAGGGAGTAGAGGCCGGTCTCAGGGTAGGGTTTGGATGGTGGAGGGAAGGGCATTCATTCTCTAGAGATGGGGAAAAGCAGTGAGCAAAGAATGAGGATCCAAATAGTTCATGCAGGGACCAGTGAGAGGTGGGAAAAATTAGACTGGAATGGTTGGTTATGTGGGGCAGACTACGAAAGGATTTTGTTTGCCATTCTGAAGAGTCGTATATTATTTTATTGCAGCATCGCGATTCCTCTGGTGTATGTCCGTTTCCTGTATTGGTTTTGACAGCCTTCTTTAGCTTCTGGGGAAATTATTTCATTCACCTGTTTACATTAGAGTGTAAGATGTGCTTGAAATTTGAGTGAAAGTTAAGAGCTGCTGAGGTCACTGCTGTATTTGCTGTTACACTGCCTCGTTTTCATCAACAAGTGTGGTATTTACTGTTGCACATGGAGCTTCAGAAGACCCCAGAAAGAATGCCTAGTTTGTGTCTTCCTGGGATTTTTGATTCGGACGAGTGATTCCTAACTTTTCATCACCGAACATACATTTTATTACTATTGTTTTACATGAAGCCTACGCTTGGGAGATTCTTGCCTATAACATCAGCTCTTGATGAAGTGCTGAATTTAGCTTTAGTTAATCATACGTGTATAACCTCCTCCTTACTAACTCTCGTCAGCACGATTTAATATAATTTTAGCCTAGAATGAGGGAAACGACCTTTTTTTTTTCTTTCTTTTTGCTCACCTTCGCCTCTATTAATGAGACTTGTATACAGGTAGTTCTTCCAAGACTACCTTTGAGGACTCGAGGTGGTACAGTACCCTTTCCTCCTCACTCATCCAGGCATCATTGTGGAACTGCTCACCGAAATTAATCTGTCAGATTCTGGAGTGGGACTTTTATGGTTCACTTGTGACTCCCTGATGAAGAAAAAAAAATTTTTTTCTCTTTGAGCATAATTGATGGCACCATCAGAGTAAGTAGAGCTGGTCTTCGATGTTAGATGTTTACGGGGGCCACATTTTATCACCACAAGCCAGTTACTTAACAATACCGAAAAGTACCGATGTAATTTATGGTACTCTGTTCTGAACACGATTCCTTCAGAAGTGTTTTTCCGTCAGCAGCAACTTCAATAGTGTGCACAGAGTAGATGGGTATTTTGAAGTATTTACAGAATACATATTGGATATCTGGCCCAGGTCAGCTATTAAATCTTAAACAGGTCTCTCTCTTGACAGAAGACCTTTTGCAATCAAATTTACTCTACTAAGCAGAGCTCGTGTGAAACTGTTGCTGTCTCAGTGTTGCCCAATGTGCTAATGAATGAATTTGTCACAATAAGTTCTTTTTTAAAAAATGAGGACTAGGTTCTTTGCTTCCCTTTCTGATTCCTTTGAACA
>NW_006437828.1:1334496-1335483 GCF_000325575.1 Pteropus alecto
AAAACCTGCAGATGATTCTGAAGCCGAGAAAAGTCTTTTCCCTTCTTTAAGTGTGGATTTCAGTGATATTTCTTAGGGTTTTTAGGGTAACCACATTTGTGACACACTTAAAGCTCTTTGTATGTCTGTGGAGGATGCTAGATTTAGGTTGCGTTTGATTTTTGGCGTGCACCTATTGGTGGTATTTAATACCACTATTAATAAAATTTTTTTTTGACGAAGAAACATTTAGTAATTAGCCACTTAACATTTTGGTACTTAACCTGTACAGAAGTTTCATACCATTTAAAGTTTGCATCTAGACTGTTTGTTTTGGCATTGCACAACTTTCAAAATAATTCTTATTCAACATTATCAGAGGCATTTAAATAATTTTTACATGAAGTAAAAACTTTGTTTTGAAAAACATCTTTTCCCTCCTCAAGACAGTCCTTTGAAAGACGGGGCGCTGTCTTGATTACTTAATGAATGTGAAGTACAGTGTAATACTTCACCATTGGTACTAATTTCGCTTATTTCAGGAAATTGATTTACTTGCTCTCTGGGTAATAACTTCAGTGTGCTTTTTTTGAGGTAGCGATGAATTTTTAGTTATACTTCTTCAGGGCTTTTTCTCCCATTTATTTTTTGGTGAAAGCAAAATTTTCACGTCAAAGCCCACGTTGGCTTCTCTATGGATCTAGATAAGTTAAATAGTTGTGTGGATGTCATCGTGTATACAGCTTTGATTTCCGGAAGTCATAGTTTCGTGGTTACTCTTGAACTCACTTTAGCTGTATGGGCCTGGTTTTTTTTGAGTGAGGCGAACATGGTGGGGATCAGCTGAAAGTGACTTGTCTATTCCACTCGTCGCCTCTTGGCTTATTTCTTTCCTGCCCCTGGATGAAATTCAAGGCAGGTCTCAGAGCTTTTCATTTACTTTCAGCTCGTAAAAACCCTACTTTAATATAAGTAACTTAATTTTCATCCAAAGAAAGCTTTTCTCTT
>NW_006437828.1:1335496-1360700 GCF_000325575.1 Pteropus alecto
TCCACTTAGAGTCTCGAGTAGAGGCTGTTCTTGGGAGTGAGGTTGGCCTCTCCTGTTTCTTCACCTTATTTTTCTGTACTCCCTAGACCGAATCAGTCCCCTCTGGGATTAGATTGGATGTGGGGTTGGGGGGAGGAACAAGCATATACTTGCTGGCCTAGGGCGTTTATAATCCGGCATTGGTGCCCTGGGTGTTGTATTAGCTTCTTATTGCTGTTGTAACACATTGCCATAGACCTGGTAACTTAAAACAACACCAACATGTTATCTCCTAGTTCTGTGGGTCAGAAGTCCAGGTTGGCTCACTTGGTTTCTTTAGGTTTCATAAGGCCAAAATCACTAATACATGGGCTCCTATCTGAGAAGCTTTCGGAAAAATCCTCTTCTGGGTTCGTGTTGGTGGCATCTAGTTCCTTGCCGTTGTAGGACTGAGGTTCCAGTTTCCTTGCTGTCACCGAGGGGCTGCCTTAGCTTCCAGAGGCTCTTTCCCATCCTTCACGTGGGCCCCCACATCTCAGATGTAGCAAATCCATCTCGTGCTTGGATGCCTTACCCTCTGGCATCTCTTGCCTGCATCCGGAGCAAGTTCCCTGCTTTAAGGGCTCGTGTATTAGATTGGGTTTACCCAGATAATCCAAAATAATGTCCCTATTTTAAAGTATGTAACCTTACTTGCATCTGCAAAGTCCCTTTTGCCATGTAATAAGAAACATTTTCAAGATCTACAGTTTGGGGTGTGGACCTCTTTGTGGGATTAATTTACCTGCCAGAGGTGCAGGAGATTACAAACATCGATTCTGTTTTTGTGACTTCCTCTTAGTCTCACCTACCATGCCCTTGTCACCTTTGTCTGGCCTAGTCTTCCATAAGCCCATTCCTCTGCTGAGGTCACCTTTTGGATGCAGTATGACCTAGGTGGCCCAGGCCTGCTTTCCTGGGAATCCACGTCCTGTCCATGAGAAGCCGATGGATCCTTTGTCCATAGCTCCTGTCATTAACCTCCAAAGCCTGTCCTCCACGCAGAGTAATTTACTCTGACTCTTTCTACCCGTAGCGTTTAGTTTTTGCTGTTGTTTTCTTCCAGATGTTTACCCTTCTAATTATGAGTGGCATTCTGATCATCAGATCCTGTTTGCCACATGTAACACTGCTGGCCGTTCCTCCTCCTTTGCATTTCTCCTTTTTCTTCAGGCATCATGGCTCTTCTTCCCCTTTCCTGATTTTCCTTCTTTCTGTTCAGTTCTTACTCGTTTACTTTTCAGGTTTTTTATTTGCTCTGAGTGTTGCCTTGGGCCCTCTTGTCTTTTCGTTATCTACTTTGGTTCCCTACATACCCCCCTGGTGGATCGGAGCCCTTTCCTGTAGTAGAATATCCTTATATTCTACAGAAGAGTAGGTATAATCGAGTTCTCTAAAAGATGCTAAATCTAAACAAACCAGATACTGAACTCATCATTTTATTTTTTTCTTGCTTTATTGAAACACAGCTGACATATAAGATTGTGTAAGCTTAAGGCATACAATGTGATGATTTGATAGACATATATATGTAAATAATATAAACAGAGCCACTTTAAAATGGGGTTGGAGCTGCCATCCCAGAGGACTTGTCTTGTTGTCTTACTCCTCAAACCTTCGGAATGTTAAAACAGGACAAAATAACCTTTGGAGCTAAAGCAACCTTATATCTCAAACAACTGTTTGTGAAAGTAACAAGAAAACATAACTACAGGACTGATGACTACTGGACTGAAAATGAAAAACATCATTTAGAATTAGTGTCACTATGTTAGCTTATTTGTACCTGAGGAAATTCCTTCTCTTGATGCGATTGTCCCCTTCCCTTTCCCATATATGCCCCTCGCCTTAGCCTCCTAATCAGGACACTGTTTGAGTTTCTATCTGAATCCGCGCTTCCCACATAGTTATTCTTTTGATCTAAAATAAATGCTTGTTGCCTCTCACTTAGACCTTTTAATTTTAGGTTAACATATATTTCAAAATGATTATCGCATTCAGATTAGTTAACACATCCATCACCTCAGAGTTCCTTTTTTTCTTGTGGTAAGAACTTTTAAGAATTACTCTTAGCAATTTCAAGTATACAGTACACTGGTGTTGAATGGAGTCACCAGGCTCTGTACATTATGTCTCTAGAACTTACTCATCTTGTAACTGCATATTTGTACCCTTTGACCACCTGTTTTCCCTACTCCCCACTCCCCAGCCCCAGCAACCACTAATCTACTCTGTTTCTGTGAGTTTGGCATTTTTAGATTATACATCTAAGTGACACCATGCATTATTCATCTTTGACTTATTTCAACATGGTTGGACCCTGAGGGCATTATGCTATCACAATAGCAGGATTTTTCCTTTTCTTTTTTTTTTTTGGGTGGCCGAATAATATCCCATTATGTATCTTTACCATAGTTTCTTTATCCATTCATTGCTCAACAAACACTTAGGTCGTCTCTATGTCTTGGCTGTTTATAAATACAGCAGTGAACATGGGGGTGCAGGTATCTCTTTGAGATATTGGTTTCATCTCCTTTGGATGTATACCCAGAAGTGTAATTGCTGGATCATATGGCAGTTCTCTTTTTAATTTTTTGAGGAACCTCCATCCTATTTTCTGTAGTGGTCGTAACAGTTTACATTTCTACCAACAGCGCACCGGGCTTCTTTTTTCTTTATATTCTTGCCAGCATGTTACCTCTTGTCTTTTTTCATGATGGCCATTCTAACTGGTCCGAGGGCACATCTCATTGTGGTTTTGATTTGCATTTCCCTGATTAGCGATTACCTTTCCACGCACCTGTTGGTCTTCTGTTTATCCTCTTGGGAAAATGTTGATTCAGTTCTTCTGTCCATTTTAGAATCAGATTTGTTCTGAGTTGCATGAGTTCCTTATATATTTGAATACTAACCTCTTTATCAGATATGTGGTTTACAAATATTTTCTCCCATTTCATAGGTTGCCTTTTCATTTTGTTGGTTCTTTTTGCTCTGCAGAAGCTGTTTAATTTGATGAAATCCTATTTATTTTTGCTTTTGTTGGTTGTGCTCTTGTTTTTATATCCAAAAATTGATTGCCAAAACCAACGTCAAGGAGCTTTTCTCCTATGTTTTTTTTTTCCTAGAGTTTTACAGTTTCGGGTCTTACATTTAAGTCTTTAATCCATTTCGAGTTAATTTTTGTGTGTTGTAAGATGGTTCAGTTTCCTGTTTTGCATGTGATTATCAAGTTTTCCAACATTTATTGAAGAGACTGTCTTTCCCCATTGAGCATTTTTGGCTCCTTTTAGAAGTATTAGTTGAATTCTGGGCTCTTGATTGTGTTCCATTGATTTGTGTGTTTTTAATGCCAGCAGTGTATTGTTTTGATTACTATAGCTTTGTAATATAGTTTGAAATCAGGAAGTGTAATGGCTCCAGTTCTGTTCTTCTTCAAAATGGTTTTGGTTATTTGCGGTCTTTCGTGGTTCCATACAACTTTTATTTATTTTTTTTTTCTATGAGTTTGATTATTTTTAAAATTTTTTCATTTTTTAAATTTTCCTTGCATTTCACTTTTGTAATTGTAACTGACATACAATATATTAGTTTCCCGTGTACAACATAATGATTAGACACTAAATATTTTACAAAGTGATCCATGCAACTATTAGAAGTGTGTTTTTCTATTTCTGTAAAAAAATGCCTTTGAAATATTGGTAGGGACTGCATTGAATCTGTAGATGACTTTGGGTAAAGGTGGACATTTTAACAATACTAATTCTTCTGATTCATGAGCACAGGATAGTTTTGCATTCATTTGTGTCTTCAGTTTTTTTTAAATGAGTGCCTTCCAGTTTTCAGTGTAAAGATCTTTCACCTCCTTTATTAAATTCCTAAATGTTTTTTGTTTTCAATTCTACTGTAATGGATTTTATTTTTTTTCAGATAGTTCAGAGACAGGCAACTGAGTTTTGTATGTTGATTTTCTATCCTGCCACTTTACTGAATTTGTTTATTAGTTCTAACAGTGTTGTGGTAGAGCCTTTAGGGTTTTCTAAATATAGTATCATCTGCAAACAATTTTAATTCTTTCCAATCTGATGCCTTTTCTTTTCTTTTCTTTTCTTTTTTTTTTTCACCTTTTTGCTCTGGCTACAACTTTTAATACTCTGTTGAAGAGGAGTGGTGAGAGTGGGCATCTTTGTCTTGTTCCAAATCTTAAAGGAAAAGCTTTTGACCTTTGACCGTTCAGTACAATCTTAGCTGTGGTATTATCCTATATGGCCTTTATAATGTTGAGATATGTTCCTTCTATAGCAAGTTTATTGAGGCTTTTATTGTGAATAGATGTTGAATTTTGTCGAATGAATCTCACTTGATCATGATGTGTGATTCTTTTAATGTGCCGATGAATTGTTTGCTAGTATTTTGTTGAGAAGTGTTACATCTATAGTCATCAGAGATATTGTCCTTTAGTTTCCCCAGAGTGTCTTTGTTTGGCTTTGGTATCAGGGTAATGACAGCCTGGTAAAATGAGTTTAGGAGTGCTCCCTCCTCAATTTTTGGGAAGAGTTTGAGAAGGATTGGTGTTAATTCATGTTTAAATGTTTGGTTTGCCAGCAAAACCATCTGGTCCTGGCTTTTCTTTATTGGGAGATTTTTGATTACTCATTCAATCTCCTTATTATTGGTCTGTTCAGATTATCTGTTTCTTCATGATTCAGTCTTGGTAGGTTTTATATTTCTAGTAATTATCCACTTTTTCTAGGTCATCTAAATTTTTGGTGTATATAAAATTGTTCATAGTCTCTTATGATCCTTCGTATTTCAGTGGTATCAGATGAAATGTATCCTCTTTTGTTTCTGATTTTATTTACTATAGTTCTATAATAAGCCTTGCTATCTAAGACCACACTTCCCTCATTGAAAATGATCTTAGGTATTCTTGGCCCCTTTGATTTTTTTATATTTTACAATCAGTTAAATTCTGTTATAAAGCCTGTTGGGATCTGGATTGGAATTGCAGTGTATTTGTCGATTTAGGCAAAATGGATACCTGTGTCATAGTGTTTTTCCATCTGTGAACATTGCACATGTCATCTCTCTAGTTATTTATTTAGATTTTCTGTTCTCGAACAGTAAAAACTTAGAATTTTCTCCCTTTAGGACTTGCACATCTTTTACTAGATTTATCTGAAGGTTTATTTCTAGTATGTAACTAGTATCTATAAAAAACTAAACTTTTTTTCCAAGTGGTTTTTGTGTACTGATTTTTGGTAAAATGTATCCTTATTAAGTTCTCATTAATTTTTATTATTTGTAGGTTCTTTCAATGATGTGTACAATAAGAATATCTGAATTACATTTGTTATTGCCTTTTTTCTTCCTTTTCATTATACTCAGTGTCATTCTACAATAAAAGAGGTTACATTTGTGAATTTAGTGAATTTGTTTTTCAGCTCTGAGATTTTACTCCAAATATAATAAACTAACTCTAAATTAGGGAAACCGAAAAGCTGTTCTTTGCTGAGAATTTCTCTGTACCCACCCAATATCTGCCTTCCAAAAAGGTCATAAACTGATAATAAAATTTAAAAAGGAAGATCAAACAATCAGTTCCCTGATGCCTTTTCTGATAACTCCAGAAAATAGTTAATGTCTTTTCTCTGTTCCTAAAGTACTTCAGTAAAGGCTTTTTTGTTCCCTTGTACATTCCAGTTACTTGAATTAAATTGGCTCGCTCCTTACTACTCCGGCCTTCCAATAGGGTTGATGCTTGGTCCTGATAATTTTTATCTAATAAACTGAGTACATTCCTGTGTTAATGATTAAATGAGTGACTGCGTATGACACATTTCTGTTCTATTCATTGATTCATTAGATCCCTTTTCTAATCTTTTTATAAGAACTATATTTTATTGGACTGTGAACATTTAACTTTATTCATCTTTGTCCCCTCAGAGCCTTCACCGTGCGTATTGCACATATGATCTGTTTCTTCTGTTTTGTCAAACACCATGTTTAAGCAATAAAACGATATAACTTCATACACACAGAGTTAAGTTGGTGGGTGGAGAGTCTGTCTTGTTAACTTACTTTTGCGTTCCCCTCCTTTGGGTATGTGCTAAGGACAGTTTTTCTTCTTTCTCTTCTTTTTCCCTTTAATCCTTGGGTATTAAGGGTTTATGCACAGCAATTTCTTTAGTCAGATAAATGGACATCTATTATGTTGAATTTGTAAGTGATATCTTGAGGGTCACCAGGAGTCTGAATGAAAGGAGAAACCAACAAGGACTCCTTTGTGTTAATGCTCTAAGTGTTTATTGACTGCTATAGATTGCTACCAGCAGGTAGTTTATTTTAAGTATTAGCATTCTTTACAAATCTACTTCCTCTATTCTAAGCATTTCTTATTTATTACAAACTAAGAAAGTGTATTTAGGGTTGACTAGATAAGATGAGAGAGGTTCTGTGGGAATGCTTTGTTTTGATTTATTAGTTATCAGTCTTTCCCCTCTCCTTTAGGTAGAAATTGAAAAATTCGGGGAAAAGTGGTTTAAAAGCAATCCGAATAATAATCCAAATATCAGGAGGAGGAGGAAGAAGAGAGTATAGAAGTGTAAGGCAATTGTCAAGTTGATTCATGGGTTGTATTTGTCAGGGGGGATAATGTCAATGCCTAGTTGTTGCTTCTAGATCCAGATAAATGAGAAAATAAATGATTTAGGAGCATCAAATTTTGCCTGGTGGGAGTTTGTTGAACCAATAAAATAGAGGAATTTCAAAAGGATAAATGTTATGTTAATGTGTAAGCATGCTCTTTCACCAGCTGGAAAATGATGTGTCTGTACAATTTCTAACTCTGAAGGCCTTTTCTTAGTCTTATTTTTTTGTCTAGAAAAGTTGGCTCTTGTATCATAAGTCAAATGACCATTTTATATTTTATGTAGTTTCCGAAGAAATGGCCATTTATTTAGACAGTTGAAAAATCAAGGAAAGAAACCCATTTTATCAGTAGCGGTGTTTTTATCTGCAGGAATCACAGTTATCTGTGATTGTAGGTGCTTATCCATATGCTTGAAAAGTCCTAGCAACACTGTATTCCAAAAATAGTTGTGAAGTCTTCCTGTATTCACTCCCAACCTGTCCCGATAGCCAGTCTCACTGTGTGTGCACCTGCTCTTCACCCCGTCTCGACATCACAGCTGTATACAGACATCACCCTTAAAACATTTTCATAATGAAAAAAAAAATCATTTATATAAAAAATGATTATAAAGGTTTGTTTAAGAACGTACTAGAAATGATCAAAAGAAAGATTAACTATTCTACAGCTTTAGCATATTTATGAACATCTCAAATATAAAAAAGTAGTAATAAAGTTAATTCCAAGTTCTTGGTTCTAAGTTGTATTTATCTTTTAAAGGTTTTGGTAATGTTTACTTAATGCTAATGTAAGATTAAAATTTATTAAATTGCAGAACTGGATAAGGTTCAGTTAATGTTGACTATTTGAGAGCATATAATGACCTGGACCTAGATAATGAAATCTTACAGTTTTTATTGGCACCAAATTGTTCACGGTAAAAAAAGACTTACCTTAGTAGGGATAAACATTAGCAAGACCTTTTGGCATTGTGTGGTATGGAAGATAAAGTCCAGTGTGGTTAAGAAAAGAATTACACTTTTAGAAGAAATATGGGTAAAGTTGTGCTTGTAGGATATTGAGCTCTGAAGTCTCAGGAGAAGTCATTCTAATCATCGTGGACCTCTTAAGATGCTTAACCAATCTGTGACTATAGGGATAAGATATTGTTAGGAAAACAGACAGCTACCAAGGATGACTATGTATGGGCTTTAACCCATGAAACAACATGATACCCTGTTAAAATGAGATGATTGCTGTTGACTTAACAAAAATTAGTGTTTGATTTTGCTATTGTTGTGCACGCAGTTTTTACCTTTGATTATAATGCTTATTGATCCATAGGATTTTTCAATCGATTGTTATATTGTCTTTCCAGTATCCACTTTATAATTCTAGTCATACCTCTGCCTGTCTGGAGTGTTTTTCTCTCTCGATAAACTGTCTCACACCTGTCCATCTTCACCTTGCTGCTTGTGTATATTTGCTTTACTCTCCAAAGAGTCAATCATTTAAATGTAATCTGACACTCCATGGCGTTAAGTAACCCACAGCACTTGATGTATGTAAATTTAATGAGCACGCTGTCTTGTAAAACCCACATCATGAATGAAAATAGTCTAACATTTGTAATTCAGTTGAAAAAAAGTCTGCTCTGTGTTTGCCATTCTCTGCTCGATTGCTCCTTAGTGCTCCAGCTAGTTGCGTATATGTGCGTGAGTATTAAGATTACATCTTTCTTCCCCCTCTCAGGTTTGGCAAACAAAACGTAGAAAATATGTTTTTTGTACCAGTGTTTTATCAGTCTGGGATGGAATCAAGGTGTCTAAAACCAGTAGAATGCTTGTAACTTCCTGGTTTGTGGGAACCTCTGGCCCTACCCCATCCATAGGAAGAATCCTTTGGAGTATTGGAAAAACTCCTGACTCGACTCCATGCCATTTACTTGGTTTCCAGATCATGGCCACTGCTGACCCCCCGATGTCCTTGTTCAGGTCAGGAAATGTGTATCCTTTCATTGCTCTGAATGGATATAGCACCACGCAAAGTCCCACAGTTGGGTAGTGAAGTATGGGTGAGATCTTGGCGTCATTCACTCCTCGGCCAGGTGCTGCCCGGCTCCAGGTCATGGAGGTGGTGTGTGGTTCTGCTAGTGCTCCCTGAAGATGTGATGAGTTTCAGTGTGGCCAGTTTTACTGTGTCATTACCGCTGCCAGAAGATTCTACCTCTGAAGCTGGACCCCGTTCTAGGCTGGGGTTGTATTATCTCTAGCTCCAGCTCCCAGAAAAGGACGAGAATTTCATACGTCTGTCCCAAAGTAGGATTAGCATATTCTATTTGGGAGCTTCTGTTATATCTCATTTATTTAACAAATATCTAAAAAGTAACTACCACGGTCTGTGCACTGTGAAAGTGGCAGCAAATATAGAAATATTCTTTTAAAAGTTATTTGAAGGAGAAAAAAGGAAGTCATAGAAAGGAAAGGTAGGGCCAAAGAAAGGCTTTTTCTTTTAATTTTAATCCCTTAAGGATTGACATGTTTATGTGTTGAAGCTCAACCAAGAATTCAGTGAAATAGGATTTAAAAAAGATAAAAAGGCCAATGAGGATCCAGAGCATAAATAAGTGGAGGTATCTTTGGGTAGATGCAGGAATTGGTACAGAAAGATTAGTGTGCAGGTAAATTACTAATACAGGAAATTGAATTATAGTTTTCCTTTTCACAGAGGAAATTGAAATTCGCTTACCTGAAAATGACAGATAGAAATGGTAGTTGTGTAGCCTCTGGAGAATGGCAAGTTTGAAATAAGTACCTTAGGGAATACGGGTAGGAGAGACGAGGAGGATTTCCCACAAGCATTGTAGGAAGTGATGTGTCAGAGTTAGCCTGTGTCGGGAGAAAATGGAGGGAGTCAAGAGACTAGAAGTTTTATTGAGGTTGAGAACATGGTAACTGAGAGTGGGAGAAGTAAAAAAAAAAATAAGAAAAAAATGTGTGTGTGAGTGTGTGTGTGTGTGTGTGTGTGTGTTGAAGTCAGAAAAGGATAACGCAGGTCATGGCGATCCTTGAGGTGGGACACTTTCGATAACGAAAAGTTTCAGGTGTGGTTATTTAGACTGGCCGAGGAAAGTGGCAGTGAGGACTGAGGGTAGCTTGGATTCCAAAGACTGGTCGCCAGGCGTAGGACAGCGGAGGAGTCAGCACAAGGTGCTGGCAAGTAAGTGTTAAGTTGGATGTCTTAGCCCCAAATGAAATGGGATTTTAGATGATAAGGGAGTTAAATAATATGGAAATAAGCATAGGGAAGATAGACCAGAGTTCAAATGTAAGCTGTAGGATTATGGTCAGTTTAAACATTTTTCCTAAGCCTCAGATCTCTCATTGATCAGGAAGATAATACCTGCCTCAAAGGGTTATTAGTGTGTATTAAATAAATAATGCTTACATGTTTAGCTCAATGCCTGACTTAAGAACTTAACTGTTACGTAAGATTGTAGGACTACTAGGTCTACACGAAAAGCTGTAGGAAAGGTTGTTGGGAGAATGAGTGAGATGATTGTTTCACAGATTAAGTTTGGAATGAAAGTGGAGAAAATGCGAGCAATTTGAGAACTTCGTGTTTTGGAAAATTTCGAAGGGTGCCTGACCTCTAGGTTTGAATGGAACTTTATTACCCGTGTCCTAACAGTTCCTCGCCTTAGCTTCATGTTTGTCTTGATGGTCGTTTCATTACTTTCTTCTCCTCTATCAAGTCCATGTGTATTTATTGGAGCCAAATACACTAAAAACGTACCCTTTTTAAATTTGGTGGACTTTTTAAAAAATTCTTCGGAAGAATGAGGGATGCTCTATTTTTCTCGTTCTTTCAAATTATTTTTATAGCCGAAGTTTTATGAGTATTTTAGTTTTTCAGAAACTTTCAAAATAATTTGAGACTTAGAGAGTTGTGAAAATAGTAGTTTTTGTGTACTCTTCACCCAACTTTCTCTGATGTCACCATCTGGTAACTTTAGTACAATTATCAAAACTAAAAATCAACATTGGTACAATACTAACTAAACTCTAGACTTTGTTCACATTTTGCCAGTTTTCCCACTCCCTGTTCCAGGATCTGATTGCGGATCACATCTTGTGTTAATTTGCCGCATCTCCACAGTCAGGGACAGGGTCACTCATGGCCCTTGACGCTTTTGAAGAATCGTGCTTAGTTATTTTGTAGAGTGCCCTTAATTTGGATTCTTTTTACAATACTTCTCTATGTTTCTAAAATCGCTCCCTAGTGCCGCTCAGACGTGCATAGGAAAATAGCACAGTGATTCGATTTAGGTATAGTTTTTAATTAGAAAGTAATTAACTAAGGGAAAATTACTTTTTGATGTCACAACTCCCAGTTTCCCCAGGCAAAACTGTGTCTAAACATATATTTGAAGGTAGTGCTTTAAATGAGTTAATTCACAATATATGTTGCTAAGGTATTAATAGAACTTTAACAACAGAAAGTTACTCTTTAGACAGAAACTAAAATTTTGATTTGATGACTGCTCAAATAATATTTTGGAATGAGATAATATTCAGCTCAATAGCCAACTGATAAGATTTTTCCATTTAGAGTAGATGTTTATCTCATACCTACTGAAATATTAGCCTCATTCGAATTACTTATCCGGCCCTATACAGCGATGTGTTCTATGTATTTTCTGCTCAGTATTTTATTTATGAGAGATATTTAATGAATTGCATACAATTATCATTGATCTATCAAGGTAAACTGCCATTTCAGGGCTATTAAAATCTGCAGCTGTGGTATCATTTTATACTTATGCAGTGTATTAGGTGTTCCATAGTATTCAGTTTGCTTAGAAGGATGCTTTATTATAATGTAAATTAAGTTAGCTTCACATGGTGTTGTGGGTGCTCTTGGTGCCTCTTCAAGACCCCATCACCAGGGTGCAGCCTGCATAGCATACCCCAGGAGGTTCCTGGTGGCTCACAACGGCCCCATCATCCAGAGATTTGGCCCCAGGGAACTGGTGTCCTGCAGCTACTGACAACTGACTTGGGAGTGTCCCTCCTGGTGATACTGTGGTGCAATGCAGGCTGAAGCCAGAGTCCAGCCAAGGCCACCTTTTCTAAATCCTCTTTCCTGGCCCTTACCTTGCTTCCTTTACTCCACTCATCCTGAGAGCATCTCCTCTGTTAATCACCTGCATCTGAATCCCTGTCTCAGGTCTGCTGTCTCTAGGAAACTGGACCTAAAATGATACAAACACTTGGAGCAGATGTGAACTTAAGTAACATGAACATTGATGACTTGCTCACCCTCTAGGAAACTGGACCTAAAACAATGGAGACACGATACAAACACTTGGAGCAGATGCGAACTTAAGTAACATGAACATTGATGACTTGCTCACAAGGACCTCACACGAGTACCTGGAAATAGCACTAGACTGGGGTCTGGGCTCCGGTTCTTGAGTTTCTAAACCAGCTGGCTCCAAAAAGTCATTTCTGTGGGCCTGTCTTTTCTGTTCTGTCGTATATGGAGTTTACACTATGATATTCAGACTCTCATGTTGAAGATTTTCCCTAAAGCCTGGACGTTATTTAATGAAGATGTTTGGCTTCCCCTGATGCACCCCAACTCCTGTTTCTGCGATAGCCTTAAGAGATGCTTAGCTTAACTCCTGGAATTGAAACAAGGCATGGCTGTGCATTTTCTAGGAAAAGCTTCCAATACATTCCCCCAAGGACTTCGTGACCCCCTGAAGTTTAGTGCCACTGACTTACAGGGTTTTCCTTCATTTCGCCCCTTTCTTTGTAGTTTCAAAATCTGTTCTAAGAATACTGCGTCCTTTAAGCACACACACTCCCACACATTTTCTTTTTCTTTCCATTGCTTCTGTATTTCTTTTTCCTTTCGTAAAGGACAGAATTTTTCTTACACTTTCCAGTGCCATTTGCTCCTGGACATGCAGGGAATGACCACCTGTTAGATGAGCTTACTGCCTCATGCGTGTTTCTGTGAGGTTTGTGCTATTACGTAGTTGATTCCAAACTTCTTTGTAGTATCATTTCTTCTGTTTCCTCTTTGTTTTTAAATAGGGACAGTCATCACACCTTTGTCATGAAGGTGAGTACCGTATGTAGGCAAGAGAGGTTAGATAAGCCACAGGAAGGAGGTTGGGGGAACTCTGGGTCTCTTCCTTAATTCCAAATATACTGCTTTTGTGTCTAAGTTCATGTCATCTTGAAGATGTTTTTCCACAAAGAAAGCAGTACGGGAGCCTTTTTATCTTTCATCTCTTTACCTTGAAATTTTATTTTGATTTCAGTCACAACTAATGGCCTTTCTGTTTTTTAGTATTCTGCATCAAGTATTTTATAGTTTGCTAGCTGAAGACGCCGGGTCATTAGAAAGACAAGTTCTCAGTGTTCTTAGCTCCCCCCACCTTTAATGAGAATTATCCCCTAACTTCCCCATGGCTTTCTTCCATGGACAGCCTTTATAGATAATATAAGCTATCTATACTCATAATTTAGAAGAATCAATAGAATGCCTCACTGGACTGTATAATAATACAGTATGTATTTCAATGTAAACAGTTGGCCATGACAACTCAACAAGGTACAGTAAAGTCACATTCTTTAATCTCTGCCTTATGCCACTGTGAGTACCACGGCGACAGTGTAAGCTGATAGAAATGTGCTGTTCTGGTGATTCCGACACCACAAGCCATATCGTTCTGGAATACCTAAGTTTCAGGAATGGAGCACACTTCTTGGTAAAGCTTAACACAAAACTAAAAGACAGTGTCAAAATCCAATGTATATTAAAACCACACAAAAAGTATTTAATATTGCAACAATTTCCATATGAATTCCATTTTCCATCTAATTCCATTGAATTAGAGTTTAGGCTTAGATAATTATGATTCCCTCTTTTTGAAGGTACGTGCATCTCTCTTTGGGAGACAGGACAGTTCTTTTTATGGTGTTGGACTAGCCCACGTGTTATAGAAAGTCTAGCACACTGTCCCCCTAGAAGTCCTCGTGGCATCCCCTCAGTCACAGTGACAACCAGAGTGCCCTCAGACATTTCCCAAATGCTTCCTCAGTGGTGTTAAGGCCTGCTGAGAATCACTGGTTTAGGGGGGAAAAAGTGAAACAAACCGTTATTCACGTAACAGGATATTTCTACGAACAGCCGAGAGAGACAATACTAATCACTCCCTTTTATTGGAGTGTCAGCCGGAACAACTTCTAGGAGCTTAAATATTTACATCAAGGTGCAGTAAAGGGGACTTTGAATTTCAAGTACTTGAACGGTTTGGTATGCAAAAACTGAGTCAGCTAATGGCATACACTGCCAGTGTTTGATATATAGCAGCTCTCTTGTAAAATTTGGGAAGAAATTTAACTTGCTGGGCTCCATAGGCGATCCAAAGTCTTGATTTTTATGGTTCTGTTTCTAGGTGGATATAGAGTTTATATACATTCAGGTGTTGTGCCTTGCATATCAGAAACAGGTGAGGGCCAAGATCAGGAAGAAATCCACATGAGCTGCCCTTGAAACCTCAGCCATTTCTTACCTTTGCTCCCTTTCCTGTGCTGGGACGGCCTCTTAAGCAACCTGATTGGTAGATCCTGGTAGCGAGTCACATAGTCATGTGGATGTACTTAACTTGTATTTTTAGTGAGAATTAGACCTGGAGCGATGTCCAGGTCTCTTAAACCTTTATTTTGAATGGTGTTTGATCAATGTTAGATTTTTAGGTGGTACCTCTTTTTATTTATAAGTGTAGCTTTTGAATAAGTTAAGCAGTTAATGAATATTTTGTGGTAGAGAGGAGACGTTTAAAATTATAGAATGCTTCACCTTTTGCTGGGGTCAGTACTAGGTGTTTGATATGTGCTTGTCGCTATAAGGGTCTAGAAAATGGTTGGCTTATTTACCATTTAATTTTTGGTACATGGAGCTGCTCCTTCAAAACAGTGCAAGATAGCTTCAGGTGCAGCTGTTGTAAAAAAAAATGTGTACACACACACACGTGTATTTTGAAATTGTGAATCCTAATGACTTTATAAAAGGCAGAAATCTTCACCTGTCTAATTATCTATAGTGATGCGAATGTAATTTTACTAGCCTGCTGTGAATTTAAAAAGCTGTTTTGGTAAGTGTTTTACCTGTGAAGATGATCGGCTAGAATATTTCCATATCAGCTCTTTTCTCTCTCCTCCGGGCAGAACTACACGTAAATCATTTCAAAACAATTAATGCTGTTTTAGTCACAACGTATTGATTTTCCATTCTTAGTGTATATAGAGTTGCTGCTCTACTTAGATTCTAAAATGAGGCTTTTTAATTGTGTTTTCCAGGAAGATATGAATTTAAATGAAGATAAGAAGGCACCATTGCGGGAAAAGGACTTAAGTATCAAAAAAGAAATGGTGATGCAGTACATTAATACTGCTTCCAAGACAGTAAGTAAAGCTGTCAAGTGGAAAAATACTACTGAAGCATGTGGTGGTATGAAAAACAATGCATTTGTCTGCTGAGGTGCTTAAGTTGGTGGCGACCGGAATCAGAGGGCTTTCGAATGTATCATTAAAAGCACAGTATTACAATAAGTTTAATTTAAACATACATCTCACCTTGTAACTTAAACTGCTTTTGTTTCTTAGCCACTCACATTGCTAAGAAACACTGCGATTGGTTGGTTTACGCGCCCTTCAGACAACTTTCCTTGTTAGTGAGTTAAGATGGGTGTTGATTTCTGTGTCACTTATAAATTGGGGTAATCTTTGTATTGTAGAAAAGGGAGACTGATTTTACCGCAGCCATTTAAATCAGGATACGTAATAGTGGCTTAGAGGCATATGTTTAATGTGAGTTTTCTTATGGATAAAATTATCTTGTGAAAATTACATATGTAGACATTGAAAAGAGCGTTCAGTCTCCATATGGCTGTCCGTTTTCCAGGGAAACATAAAATATGTGGGTGGAAGTGATGCCTGGATGTCTAAGAAGCCATGACTGGCACACAGAATCAATTACGTCTATTTCATGGAGCAGCAAATGAGCTTGACCAGTCATATAAAAATTTTAAATAAATAGGTTGGATGAAAAATTTAAAATGAAAGCTAATGAAGAAGCGAATGGTAGAAGAACCAGAGAAAATGATTTTGGCGGAACTTAAGATAGAGAGGAATAATATACTGTAGTTTTTACTGGATACTTTAACTCAAGTCTAGGTTAAAAGAATACAAGTTATTTCTACTTTAAGTCCATTTATCTGCTAGACCAGTGACTCTGAGGTATTTCTTTTGGAAGCAAGACTCAAACGATAATTAAGTTTTAAACATATCTCATGTTTGGGCAGCCCGATGTTCACTTGCGGAAATCACAGAGCACTATTGTTTCAGCACTTTATATAGATGGGCTCTGTACATGCTGCTGTGGTATGAATTGCTGTTGTGTCTTAATGATGCTTAGACATCAGAGATTAGCTGTGGGGATTTGGGAGTCAAAGCTTTTATTTTAGATCAATTTATTTATCCTCTACTTGAATCTTGGGCATTTTATTTTACCTCTCTGATCCTCAATTTCCTCATCCATAGGATGGAACTAATACCTACATCGTAGGCTTGTTGCTAGGGTCAAATTGTTTATTCCATGGTTAGAACATAACCGATTTTATAACTGGCGGCTGCCTCTGTGCTAGTCGTGGTTGTTTAATTTTCTTTGCGATTTGTTTATCATTAGCGTTGTTGAAATTATTACACCATAATTAAAAATATAAGTAAATGTACATCAGTAAAAAATACAAATTTACTATTAGTGAGTCTGCATTTCTATGACTTTCATTTGTTCCCTCATCACATTTAAGTGTCTATATGTCGGGCACTATTTTAGGCTCTGGAGATGGAGCATCAAGGTAGTCTATCATTGTGTCCTGGGGCGCAACATAGGGCAACACGGGCGCAACATAGGGCAACACATAAACATGGGTAATTGGAGGGGAAATATGATGTGGAAAACACAGCGGGGGTGGTGTGGAGATGGTATAACTCTTTTATATGGAGTAATCAGGAAAGACTACCCTTTTTGGGAATTTTAAATCCAATAGACACGAATTCACTTAATATAATTACAAGAGATATTGTATTAGAACTAGTTTAGAAAGGCTTGGAATAATAGTGCATTTCAATTTCTGAATTTCAGATAATAAACAGACTTTTTAATAGAACAAACCACTTTGAACTTCATTGTAATGGATCTATTTCAGTTTGCATTCACTGATTTTAAACTTTAATCCTCTAATTATTTTGGACTAAGGTTGGAATTTATTTACCAGAATTAGTTAATTAGATTATCAGGATTGAAATAGATTAGTTATCTAAAGTATGATTAAAGCATCGACTCATTTAATTAGTGTGCGGAGGATCATGGCTTTTCCTAGGAGGGTTCTGAGTAATTTGGCAGGTGGTTAACGTAGAAATTTCAAGCTGACCAGTCATCTATTTTTGCTCTGAAAGTAGAAACACATTTCATTAATTCTAGGATACAGACTTTGTCATGCTAGTATATTTGGGTTAATGAGTACTGAAAAAGTTTTCTCTGAGAAAAACAATGAAATTTCATAGGTTATTTTAGAGAGGTTGTGGTTTGTAGTAGTTATACTTTTGTTATTTTAGCCTTAGAATTTGCTTCGAGATTCTCTTTTGTGGATAAGTATTAACATTATTTTTTTAAAAAATAGTACCGATGTCTACCTTTGATTTGAAAACGCTTTCGACATGTTAACCCTCAAAGTAGCACCAAAATAGGTAAGTTTGGCTTTGAGAAGAAGAATAAAAATCAATCAAATTAGGTTATTTTTGAACCTTAAGTAAGTTTCAGTTTAGATCGCCAAATGGTAAAACTGAATTTCTTCAGTTATGGGAGATTATTAAAATTTTATTAAGCAAATAAGCATGTTTAGAGGTTGCAAATGCCAGATTCATGTGTGTTTTCACTTCCTAGGGCCTGGGTATGTGGTCCAGGTTTGGCCAGTACCATCTGGTGGCCAGGGCTGCTGGGGGCTTCTGGGGAAGTTTCCCTTCCCTCATAAAAAGATCCAGAGCAAGAAAGAAACTTTTTTTCTGACATTCGCCATGGTTGTGAGATGGGCTGGGGTGCTTGGAGTGGGACATCTGGGAGCTGTTGCTCTGCCCCCACGTAGTCCTGCTTTTAGAATCTTCCCTTGTGTCAGGCGATGCGTGTTCTTATTTAAGCTGGGTTTTTCCTCTGCTGTCATAAGCGTTCTGATATACCATCCAGATGCACTTTTCCCTCTGCGGGGTCTCTCTTTATCTTTAATTGACTCTGGAAATTCCTCTTTCCATCAAAGAAGCATCTTAAAAGACCCTCCCCTCCACGGCATCCTCAAGAGCACAGATGAGAGAGGCACCACATGGCCCAGGGCCCTGCCTTGGTAGATGGCTTGCCTCATCTGTTTAGCAGCAACTTTATTGGAGAAAACTTCTTTCAAAGAATGACACAACTTGAAACTAATAAAATAAAATTAAAAAAAAAAAAAAAAGTGACACAGACTTTACTTTTGTTTGATTACTAGCTGGAGGGTAAGACTGTTCCGCAATTAGTGGTAAGGACCTTAAAAGTCGGATGTGAGATGATAGTCTAAATGGAAGAGAACTCACAGTTCCCAGACAGTGTAAGAAGAAGAAAATTCTGGAACATAGCAGAGGATCTTTAGAGCCCCTGGTCCCTAAGAATTTTTTCTGTTTTCTAAATGGAAGGGAACTGTAATTTAATATACAAATCTGCCATATAAATGTATCTAATTATGCTTGACCCAACTATGAGTGTAGTTCTTAATCTTTATTGTGGTTTAATTATTTTTCATCCTTTTTGTCTCATATATATTTTTTATTTTTACATTTAAGAGTATACATTTTATTTTTCATGTCTTTCACAATACATAGAATAGTATGAATAATTATAAGGTGTTGCTAGAAATGTCTGAGAAAAAGTAAAACATTTTTTAACATTTTACTTTAAGTAAAACTTATGATTCAAATTGTCCTTTACGTCCTAAAAATCTTTACTCAATTGATTTTTATTTTTTGCTATGTTTTTGTGTTCCTTAAAATTCTTCAAGCATCCCTGCAGTATCGTTAAATTATGATTTTTGTAGTCAGCATTCTTGAGCTTTGAGTAGACAAGCCAGGTCTAGGAGAGACATCCTAATAGACTTACTGCTTTCACCAACTTTTTCTTTTCTCGTCGGTTTTGCTGCATCACACCCTATGTCTGTGATGCCTGTGTTTATGTTGATATTTATTTTCTTGTGGGCGCTCGACTTGTGTTCGGGGTGAGCTGGCTCTGGGTATATTATCTCTAGGGAATATGAAAGTCTCCCATGCCAGGGTTAACAGAAAGGCATGGATTAATTTATGTGAAGAATGTGTTCAGAAGAAAACCTGTAGAGAGTAGAATTAAGATCAGTACAACCTTCCCCGCCCCTTATCACAGAGGATTAATAAAAATTTCACTGTACTTTTCCCTTCTGTTGCGAAGAAAGAATCTTCTATTTATTCCACTTTTAGGCTTTTTCAGGGTCATCTATGGCAGTACAGAACTGGAGAAGCCCTGAGAACCCAAAACCTATATCCCAGAAAGTAAAAGTGAACCCCAAACCTGTGTTCCCCCGGAAGGAGGAACAGGCTAGGGGGCGAGGGGAAGTGAAGACAATCAGGGAGCCACGTTTGAGAGACAGGAGAACCAGAAGATGTCTGGTCCTTTGGGGAGGTGGAGTTTCAGGGAGAGAGAAACTTAGGGTTTTTTGGGAAATTTTGTATTGGGCTATGCAGTAATGTTCAAGCCTTTATTATGTCTCCAAGAACCATTCTGTGGAGATTAGCATTTGCTCATCAGTGCTTTCGGAGTAGTCTTTTTCGTCCCAATTTTTAGATATGAAATGATGAGACCGTCCAGACAGTTTACTTCTATGCAGATTATAACTGGACTGCTACCTGTCAGCCCATGGTCTTTTTGTTTTGTTTTGCTTTGCCATTAGAGATGGGTAAAATGCTTTAGAAATTTCTCTGACATTTATACTACTGCTTTCTTCTGAAGGCGCTAGCTTGGAAATAAAAGCTGGTACAGGCCTCTGCTCCCCCTCTACCCCCATCCATCACTGCAAGTAGTGTGCTTATTTTAGGTGGGCTGATAGCTAATACGGAAGGCCTAATTTCACATTTCTAATTTTAATTAGACTATCCACCCTTTATTTTCTAGTTATGCTTAGTTTTTTCCTTTTCGATTTTTTTTTCCCCCAGAGAAAGAAGTAGAATTTATCTTTTATAAGTGCTCCTGGAATTTTGCTAGCTTCCTTTGACACTGTTTTTAAGCTTTTTCTTTCATAGTTGATCTGGACTGCAGTCAAGTGATGGCAAGGGCTCCTTTGAGGCATGTATTGGAAAAGTTTAGATAGTGTTTCACCTTGTTCCTTGGACTTTAAAGTAGTTCTGTCATTCTTGCTTAGACTTTTTAAATAAGAAATAAATATCAGATATTATAGAACATAACTTCAAAAAGGCACAAAGACTAACAGAAGTTTTTTAAACAGTGATAAAATGACTGAGTCTAAATTAAATTCATAAATGTAGGATTATAGATTCTCGCGTATACGTATGTGTACATATAGTGTTTAAAAGTATTTTGAAAGGTGTTAGGGTACTCGTTGTCATACTCAGCTGGGCGTGATATTCTCAAGTATGGAGGACCTGGTTTTCTGCACCGTCGTCTTCCAGGCGTATCTTGATCAGAAAAGAATTATGTTTTGAAAAAATATTAGTCATACATTTATATCTGTGTACATTTTCTCTAGGTAGAAAATCTAAAGTTCATTTGTTTTACCATCAATTTGTTAATATTGTAATATTCTTTAGGGTATGTTTATACCTTTTAACCATTTACACCTGTCTGTTTTTCTTAGAGTTCAGTTTTATATGTTAATTTTAGAAAGCATTGTCAGATACAGGTAAATCAGGTTCTTTTATTTTTTCTCACTTTTCATTGTTTTCCTTTAAAAGGTTTATGTTTTAACCATTGGAAACATAGATGAACTAGACAGTTTTACATATTCTTGCTAATTAAGTTAACATGAATTTAACATGAATTTTTGGGGGGCTTCCAGTTCAGGTTGGGGATTTGATTAGCGCACCCGTGTAATGCAAAAGCTTGGTAAAAATTTGTGGCTGGTACTTGGTATAAGACACATATTTATCAACAATGTCCTTGCTTAAGAGACTTTGCCTGTTTGTCTCCAGGTCTTGCTTGCTGACTAGGAGAAAATTTCAGAGCCACAGGGCAATGAACCCATTTCTTATAAAGAGTATTTCCTAATAATCTATCTGGCACTTTAATTTCCATTTGTGCTTATATAGGGCAGGTTTTATTTACGTACAATTAAAATTGTCTTCCAGAAGCTCAGATTCACCCGGCTTCCTTATGAGTCATTTCTGGGCCACGCCAGTGACGTTTAATGTTCTTTGCTTTTACTGCGGTGTTTTTTCCTTTTTTTTTAAGGCAGGGGATAGTAATGAAGAAACAGTCTTTTTTTTTTTTTTTGGTAGGAAGAAATTATATTAGGTTCAAATTAGAATTGTATATTTTTGGTCTTCTAAAAATCTTATAGTTAAGGTAAGCTTTGCTTTAGCACTTTTCAAAAAAAACTGGCCCGATACAGAAATATTGTTACCTACTAGTAACATTTACTAGAATTCTAAAGCCTGACGTGGTCAATGATGCTTAGGTCAGGCGTGGCATTAGAGGTCATGTGAGGTTGTATTCATCTTGGTTATTTGGGTTGTTTCTTGGCCATTTGTAGAAATAATCAAAGGGGAAGGTTATCTACTGTATCGGAAGAACCTGGTCAGTTTTGGGAAAAGATCCCCAACAGAATAGGTATTAGGAAGGAGAAGAGCGTGCCTGGTTTTAAAGCCTCAGTGGACCGATTTACCTTTCTGGTTGGTGGCAGTAAATTTAATTCCCTCTTAGTTTGGATTTGAGAGACATCGTTTCAGTTTTTGCTTATTCCCCCAAAGAATAAATTCTATATAGACCTAAACATCCTTAATGGGGTAATCATCTTAATATGCAAAAGGCATTCATTCTTGATTTCATACTGCCCTGGTTTATTACAATTTCCTAACTGGTGCAATGTAATGGTTTCCCGTACCCTCAAGAAAGTAAGTGTGGTTGGTATAGCTTCTTACCCTCAATGTAGTACATAAAAAGTTATTTCAAATCCGTTCATTGTCAGAAAGCCTTCCTGGGTGGATTAAATAAAATGGGAGTTCTGCCTTGGGGATTCACTGAGGTGGGAAGACAACATAGTCCAAAGTAAATTCAGACAATCTTACGTTTTCAGTACGCCTTGTGTGTTATTACCGTTACACTAGATTTTTTTATTTTATTTTTATTTTTGGTAGACGTTTTCTTGGAAAAACTATATTGTACTGTTTTGGTGAGTGAAAAATAATTTTCTGGCATTATTTTTGATAAGGATGGCTTTGTTATGCTCTCATTTAGTAGACATTTTCATAGTTATTACATTGTTTTTTATTTACGTTAGGTCTGGAACAGATCTTTGAGCATCTCTACGTTTTGCAAATAAGGGCCCAGGGAGTGAGTGATATCCCCAAGTTAGTGCTGCAGCTAGAATTAGAAATTAGGGTTTCTCAGTTTTTAAACCTTTTTAGTATAAAAATAAAGCACAGTTAGAGAAAACACCCCAAAACAAATATGTAGTTTAATGAATTGTAAAGTAGACACCACCCAGATCAGTAATCAGACCCTTGCCAGCCACCGCAGGGAGCAGGAAGCTCTCCGTCTGCTCCGTCTCAGTCTCAACTTCCCTTTTTTCTCTAAAAGTAATCACTCTCTTGACTTTTATAGGAATTACTTCCTTGATTTTTATAGTTTTATCACCCAAAAGTACATCACCAGACACCATAATTTATTCTTACATTTTAAAATTCTGAGTATCTTGAAAGGCTTTTTAATCTTCTAGTTCCCCATTCGTCCTTTTATTTCATCCAGGACAGTCCGGATGGTGCTGATCCTGTACTCGTGGTGAGCTTCGCCCGTTTCCTCTGTATTTCCTGCAGAGTGGCAGCTGGTCAGAGGCTTGATCAGACTCGGATGTGATGCCTTTGGCAAGACGTAGGAAGTACTATGATCTGTTATCAGGAGGTACTTCATGTCTGGTTTATAATTAAAATTCTATAATTTAATTTTCATTTCTTAGTCGGAATACATTTACAGAGACCATTTCTTTCCCTTGCTAGTTTTTGAGATACTGTATTGGTTCCCTATCATTCTCTGAAGGTGACCAACTATTTTTAATGTCATTAAAAATTTGGACACCACGATAATTAATAAACCTCAAGTTGTCTCGTATTTGACAAGTGGGACCTTGTCCGGTTGGCTCCTAATCATTTGGGGGTGGCCCTAGTAGTTTGGATCGTTTCGTTTCTACATGGTAAGATAAGGTGATCCAGGCTCCTCTCTTCCCACACTAGCTCTGGAATCAGCCATTTCCTTTAGTGGGAAATGATATTTCAAGAACAGTCTGGGGATTAAGGATGCTTATTGCTAGCAGGTTAGTCACTATAGGTGTCTTTAGTGAAGAGACCAAAAGAAAAAAAAAGTGTAGGTGTTTAAAATTATTTCTTTTGCATGTGCCATTCACATTACCAACTGTTGTTATACTGTACCTACACTGAGCCCATAGGCATTACATTTTATATATTTCTTTCTAGTCTTCATTTAGCCCTTCTATGAATGACTGTATTTAACCCTCATTAAGTCTTTATTTCTATGAGTAACTGTATTTTAATGCTCATTACCAGCCCATATGTCAATATTTCTCTAGTCATTTTGTTTGTTCTTTAGTAGATTCCTGTGAAGGGGTCACGGAACAATATTCCCTGAGTTATTGTGTTGATAACAGTATATGCCCTTTGTTGTTTAGTCATTTTTACAGGGTATAAAATATTTGGCTCACGTGTTTTCCCCCTTAGGATCTTAACATACAGTATACCATTCCCTTCTAGTATAAAGCATGACGCCATTGCTGTCAAAAGGACAGCAATTTTTATTCCTTATAGGTTATTGGCTCTTTTTATTTAGAAGCCAGAGTCGGGATTATAAAATGAGCAGTACGCTTTTTCATTATGTACTTGCTTTCATTTTCTTCTTCAGGGATCCAATTGTCTGGATGTTGGATTTTTGTTTCCAATATACCACTTTTCCCCAAATCCTTTTTATCTTACTCTTCTTTTTTAATTAAAAATAATATTTCAATCTGAATCTCTTATACATGATTTGTTCTTTTGTTCTTATATTCCTTCTAGTTTAGTTTTCATTTCCGAAATTATTTAAACATTGTCTCTATTTTTTTCTTGAGTTTTCTTACCTAATTTCCGAGTTTCTGTAATTCTGCTTTAACATATTTTTCATGTCTAGCATATTCTCTAATGTCTCAGTTTCGTTTTGAAATTGTGATAGTTTGCCATGTCTTATGGGTTTGTTTTCGTGGTGATCTTTCATCGTAATGTAGGACTATTCTGCTCAATTTTGATGTCACTCTCAGCGCTTGCTTTCTCCATGGTGTGGGGTCCTGTCCTGGGAGCTCAGCGTTGTGAGTTGATGCACGTACCGTGTTGGAACGGGCCGCTCTCAGCCCAGTTTCAGCTGCCGTTCTCACACTGGCCTACTGCGATTTCTAATGAATACCTCTGGGCTGTTTTGGAGTTCCCTGTTTTCGTGTTCATCAGACACTTTATTGCTTTTTCTGCTGCTTTCCACAGACGTTGATACTCTGCAGAGGTAGTGGCAGTTAGTGGTTTGTCTCCAACCGCTTGTATTTTGAGGATCATGGAGATACAGGCATACACCTAAGAGGTACTGTGGGTTTGGTTCCAGGCCACCACAATAAGGCAAATATTGCAGTAAAGAGTCACATGAAGTGTTTGGTTTCCCAGTGCATATCAAAGTTACGTTTACACTAAATTGTGTGTTAAGCGTACACTAGCATTATGTCTTAAAAAAAAACCAATGTACATACCTTGGTTAAAAAATAAATTGCGTGTTAAGTGTACACTAGCATTATGTCTGAAAAAAAACCAATGTACATACCTTGGTTAAAAAATACTTTATTCTAAAAAGTGCTAACCATCACTGGGGCCTGTTAGAAAAATGGTCCCGTTAGACTTGTTTGAAGCAGGATGAATGCAGACTATCAATTTGTTTAATTAAAACAAACAAACAAACAAAACCCCAAATCTGTGAAGCACAGTAAAATGAGGGTATGCTTGTACCTTGTCTCAATACTGTTGGGGTTTTAGTTTTGCTCTTTTCTTGTTTTCTTTTTCTGTGAGGATCCAGGGCGTTTCAGAAGCTACACTGCTGCTGCCATTGGCCCATCTAGTCTTCTGATTTTGAATCTCATATTCTTTATGTGATGCCACCTTGTGTCTTTGGTTA
>NW_006437828.1:1360780-1377052 GCF_000325575.1 Pteropus alecto
GGAGAAATTATGGTATGTTAAGATGATAGCACTGAACTACATTTTGCTATGTCACATTAACTGAGAGCTGTAGGTTTTGCTGTTTATTTCACCCGTAAACTTTGATCAACCCTCTTAATGGTCCATGACCTATAAATAGTTTTAAATGAAACACTGGTTTTAGTCTTAATTTCTATATTATGTTTGCGCAGTGCTATCATCTTCTCATATAATTTCAATAAGTTATGCAGAATGCATCCTTTTTTATATCCTATCGATAGTTGGAGAATTCAGACTGCCCTTTAGTACTTTACCCCACCGCTGGAAAAATAGGTCTCATCTGCTTGTGTGTGTCTATAAATTAGTGAGTGTGTTAAATCTATCACAGCATGAAATCACTTCAAGCGCTGTGAAAGACTACCTTAAAGAATTTAAATTGATTGCAGATGTTGGTGCAATTAAGCAAGCCTGATGAGCTCAGAATCATGTTTCTCAGATTTGAATATCAATGCATTTAAAAAAATTATGGTGATGTACTCCATATAAATGGGGTTCAGAGGCATCTGAGAATTTCTATCACTTTGTTTTTAAAAATGGTTCAGCGTGTGAAAGTGATGTGCGTGACTCTTTATGCAGGTACTCGTATTACTTAGAATGGAAATGTGTTATTTATCTTAAGTAAGTAGTTCCGTGCCATCTTTAACCAACTAGAATTGACTGTGAAAGATTACTTCCTTCATTATTTTATTTGTTTACTAATATGTCTACTTTTATGCCTATAATTCATTTAAAAATTACTCTATGGACAGAGAATTATTTCATCCCTATTTTTAAGAGGGAAAAAAATGAATGTAACAAGCCCATGAGTTGGCTTAGATAGTAAAAGCATAGGAACTTTTTTTCTCCCTTGCAGTTAGACCTTTTGCCTACTAAAACTCTACCTACTTTTAGTTGCTTGGGCTCTAAACTGCTGAAACGTGAAAGAAAGTTTCCTAATTATTAAACTATAACCTATTGGGTTGCAAATTAGAAAGTGAATTTTGAAACAAGACTGTAACAAGATTAAGTAGAGTGTACAGCGTGTTCATTTTCAATTTATTTCAAATTGATCCATGCACATTAAGTAATTAAGCTCATCAGTTTCTGTTGCACATTGTAAAATGTTACGGACTTAGGACTTTACTATATTTTCAATAATAAAATAAATTATAAAAATGGTAATTGTATTTACTTTTTTAAATACTAAGAAAATTACTGAAATATTTGAAGTATTTCAAAACATTAATGATTTGAAATAGGGAAAAGAATACGTTAAATTTTTTCTAGATGATGTGAATTAAAGCTGTGTTCTACAGTATTTTATAAAAGCTTAGTTTACTCATTTCGACAGACTAAACTTTATGTTTAGTAGTTAAGAATCCAGCTTTGTTACGTCTAGCTTTGTGATTTCGGAAAATTCATCATCTCTCTCTAAGACCTAGTTTACTAAATAACAAATTTAGAAGTTTTTGCGTGGGAAAAACTATGGTATGGAAAGTAGGGCAATGATTAAAGTCTCTTCAGTTATCCTGGTATCTTAAGTTCAAGTCTTATCACAGTTTAAAGTGTGAAGTGGGACTGGGCGAATGAATGCTCCAGCAGAAGGATTCTTAAATTCGATTCTAGCTAGAATAAGTTGTTGAATAAAAATTATTAAAACTGGGCATCATAAAATACAATAGTTTTTTCCTAGTTAAAACATGTATACATGCCAATCTTCGGATATAGAGCGAAGCCTTTTCCTTTAAGTAGGAGTGGCTCCTATTTGGGATTTTCCTACAGAAGGCATGCCCACAAAGTGTCATCTGATCACTGTTTGTGTTTTAATTCAACCAAGAATTTATACTTGTAAAACCGTCTATGTTCAGACTTCTAAGAGCTTTGTATGATTTTTACACTGTGATCTTCTCAATTATCTTGCCAATGCCCAATTTGGAAACAAATTTTTTTTTAAAGCGACTCACCCTCATCCTGTCCTTTTCTAAGCATATAAGTAATTTATCACGGAAACAAGTTTTTCTTTTCATTCTCATATCATTACATTAAAAAGAACGGATATTACAGTTCACAAACTGGGGTACAAAAAACCCAACCCACAGGAAGTAGCAGTGTAGCCTACAGCGTACTTGGGTCACCGTCCCTGTCTGCCACACAGTAATGCCAGCCTGCTGTTGGATATGTCTCAGCACCGTCAGTCACACTTTCATGAATGTTATTTTTTCCTTCCCAATGGAGTCATTAAAAATACAATTTTCTGTAACTTTTAAATATTTTCTCTTACTTAATTGTCATATGCTCAGGTAGAAATGATTGCCTCAGTCCAAACTGACTCAGAGAAAAACAAGAGCCTGTTTCGGCTAATAGATATATCTGAGTAGCCTTGGGGTCCATGGGCTTCGGGCGGCCCTGGGCCTCGGCTCTCACCTGGGGACTCCGTCTTTCTGGATGTCTTAGCACTGCATTACTGTCTTGGCTTCATTCATGCAGGTTTTTTCCATTGTATATCTAGTGGTTAGCAGAAGCTTCTGGCTTAATTAACTCCTATATTTCCAGTCCATAGTTTCCAAAAATTTTAGATCACTTACCTTATCAATTTAAAATAGTTCATCATATAAACCGCTAAGACAATAAAGGTTTATTTATCATAAGCATGTTCATTGTACTAGTACCTCATATTTATTATGCACTTTACATATATAAATATATTAATACTTTATCAATAATATGAATTGACAATATCAAGATATAAACAAATGTATTATTTCATTTGGAAATTTTGCCTCATATTTACAAATGAAATTGGTTTGGTTTCCGTTTTTGTTTTTTTCACATTTTAGCTATGCTAAACATGCCTTTTTTCTACTCAAATATTTTTCTGCAGTCTACAAATTACTTGATTTGTTATTTTTAAGAACTATAAGATTTTCTGGACTTGGCGCCTTTTTTAAGATAAAATTTTAACTTAAAATTTTTTTATTAGTTTTCTTAAAATTATATTCCTGCCCCTCAATTTTAAATGTCTTTTTAATTTTAAGTTGCCAGTTCTATTCTATATTATAACGGGATTCATCATACCCATTCAGAAATGTTCTGGGAGCATGCCCGAGAATGCAGTTCCTCAAAGTTCACATTGACTTTTACCTTGCTCACCTCAGTCCATTCTTGTTCTTGCCTGTACCGATCGATTCTTCTCTGGTACCGCTAACCAGCTCCTATCCTCCATTTAGTCACATTGAATTAAAGACTCGGTTTGAATTTGCCATTTTGACCTCAGTATTGCCACCTTCTTTGCCTATTAGGTTAGTGCTCAAGACCCCGAGTAAGATATGAGGTGCCCTAGCTCTGCTTTATGTGTTGTACTTGGAGAAAAAGACATAAAGACACGCATCGAGGTCATGTGTCATCTGAACAAGATAGATCCCCTTAAGACATTATCATCTTTGTGAATTGATACTTGTCCACATGGGACGGATCAATCACAAACTTGATTGGTCAGTGTGCTGAGACTCAGTATGCGTTTCGTGAGCAGGTATACAATTTAAGCTAATAGAGACTAATGTATGACAATTCAAATATCACTTTAATAATTCACGATCAGAAATATCGAGAAAATTCTTGTATTCTCATCTCTTTCTAGGCCAGTACATATAGGAAGCCAAATGTCAGTAAGTTGCTTAGTTTGTTGGATGAGCCACTGTGAAGATAATGGGCGTGGCCCCAGCATCATATGCGTTTCTTATCTTGACTGTCCTCGTACTTCATGTAGTTATCCGTTGAACTAATGTGATACCCTGGAAGCTCTATAAAGGCAAGGAATACCTGATGCAGCTCCCACTATGTGTTTTTGTTGATGTGTCTGGCATCCTCTTTCCTGGAGGAGAGACACCTTTTTTCTCTGAAGAACTTTGGGTCTCCGGTCATGTCTGCAGGTAGCCGTGTAAACTGCCTTCTCCTGTAACACATGCTCACTAAGAGTACCCCGAAATTTCTGAGGCCATACTTTTTATGGTAATTAGAATCAATTTATTTTGAAGTCATTCTTGATCTTGATGTACAAGTGTAATCTCGCGGGTCATTTTAATAGAAGTCTCATTATCTATTAGATTTGATTTTTTTCCTGTTTGAACTTAAATGTAATTTTGAGATTTGGGGGTATCTTACAGTTGGCAAAATGTATCTCTCTTGAGGTTTGCTCTTGTCTGGTTACCTTTTAGAGAAGAATTTGATAGGAACTGGTGTTTTCATTTTATTTTCTCACTAAATATTTCAATTTAAAGCTCGTGATTTTTATACTTTTCCCCCTGTCATTTTTGAGAATTTTCATAGGACACAAAGGTTGTTTAAATAATCAAAATGATTAGAAATTCTAAGATCAACTTGTTTAATAATCAAGTAATATTCCAAGTATCGTTCATTTATTCAGATGCTCAAATTTAAAATTGTTAAAATCAAAGATACAACTTAAAAAGATAGAGTATCACTTAATGAGTTGTTTTTCAACCAATACTGAATAATTTCTTACTATCTTATTTCTTTGTCTGTTCTTCAGTGAAAGAGGTATATGATTTCTAAATATTTTCACATTAGCGGTTCTATAGAAGGAATGTTTTCCTTGTGAGGAGTAAAAATTCAAATATCATCTTAATGCAAAATGAGTAAGTCCAAAATGTATGAATGAGTAGAATAGCTTTAAATATTTACTTTTACATAACGCTTTTAAAAAATTAGTTAGACCCAAGTTAAGAATTTGACTAATTTGGAATGCACTAAAGGTATTAAAATAAAATAGTTTTAATAATTTTTCTAATTTCAAAGTAATGCACTGTTACAGAGAACTTAGAAAGTTAAGAGATCATAGAGGAGAAACTTAATAAAAAAAAAAATAAACCTACTAACCTAAGATGAGGCATTGAGCTAAAATATTAAAGCTGTTCTGATTTTGAAAAGGCCTAAAAAGAATTATAACAATAAAACTTAGGTTTCTGTAGCAGAAATATTGAATGTGACTTTTCCTTTTTGGTCAGAGTTTTGGCAGAAGCCTAAAGGCTGAGGATGGCAGGTGCCGAAACAACCCGGCTGCGAAAAGAGAGCGTAAAACCCATTGTGCTGCCATTAGGTCATCCTTCACTTCTAGGCTATGTGAAAATAGGTTCACAGATATATAAAAATTGGAAGATCGATGAGAGAGAGGTGCCACGATGCTCTGGCATTATCTCTAAGTCTTTGGGAGGGAGTAGTGGACCTTTGAGAGAACCACTCAAAGATTGACTGTATCTCGTCCAACATGGGGACACAGGGACTGGAACCTGCAACTGGTGGGCTCTATAGGCAGGAGGCTATGTCAGCTGTCGTGGTGGCCGAGCAAGGAGAAGGGATTAGACCTACTGTGGGAACAAGTTCGACTTGCGCCAGAACATGGACTGTTGACTTTGAGTTTTCCTGGGAGAAGTTTTGGCCAAGGGTACCTCCAGCACATGCGCTAACCCCTACAGAGAGTGTCTATGTAGGGTGGACTGCTAAGTCTCTGCAAGGGCGTCTCTGAGTCACCCACAGAAGCATCCCACAGACAGGAGGACAGCATTTGCATTTCAGCCGCATCTCAAGGATAGTGGCACCAAAGTACAACAGCGATATGTGATTATAGCAGTTTTTTGCACCTTAACTCTCCTCTCCACTCTCTTCAGCTGTAAAGATGCTGGAGGAAACCCGATGAGTAGTGATCATGGAATCAAAGAGTAAGGAGTGTGAACAGTGAGAGACCCACTGCCCTATTCAGCACCACAGATTTCTGTGTCCGAGTGAGGGTCTCACCGAGGAAGGGGAGGAACTTTAAGAGTGAAGTTTTAATATTAGCCTTACTCTTTCTTGCTAGGCTCGATGCGTTGTGTGAAAGGTAAAAATATCATCCTGATGTGATATTACTGAAAATAATCTCGGAGCGAGGGAGTGTCTGTAAGCAAGTTTAAATCCAGAAATTGTAAAGCAAAAGATGGGTACACGTGTTAATGTAGCTAAACACTTCTGTGTGGGTGGTGACGAGGTGGGGGAGGGAGTAAACAGAATTGGAAGAAATTTTAAAAAGCTGGAAGAAAATATTTGCTACCTGTCACTAATGTGTAAAGAACATCTATAAATCATTAGGAAAAAGATGAATAACCAAATAGGAAAAATTTTACTTAATACGTGTAGACAATTTACCCAAGAAATACAAATGGCAAATAGTCCTTTGAAAGCATGTTCAATCTCAATATGTAAATTAAAATAGGTATGGAGAGCATTTTTCATCTGTCAAAATAGAAAGGTTAAAAAAAATTGCTGACAGTATTTGGGGACGGTGTAGAAATACATAGCAATGCAACCTTTTTGGATTATAATTTGGCAGTATCTATCAAAATAAGGAAACTTGTGTACCCTACTGATCTAACAATCTCACTATTCTGAATCTATTTTTATAACAATAGCTTGAACGTGTAAAGATCTATGCATGAGGTTGTTCCCGGTAGCATTGCGTAAAATGTCAAATTTAAAGCAACCAAAATATCCATCAATAGAGAAGTGATTAAGTAATTTATAGCACATTCATGCATTGATGGATAATATAGCCGTTAAAATGAATGTGTGAGAAATGGAAAGTGAGCTGGTATAAAAAACAAAATGGAAATATGTGTGTGGTATGAACCAATTTTTGTTTAAAGGGAGCTGTGTGAGTACATACATGTATATGTGAATGAATAGGCATCTCTGCGTATCTACCCATTGAAAGTAAAACTCTTGCTGGATTCTCACCAAACTTGTGAAAATCACTTTCACTGGTCATCTCAGGCTAAGATTGGAGAAACTGAGCAAGAATTTCCATTTCCTCTTATATTAGTGGGATTATGAGTGACTTTTAGATTTTGGTGTTTTTATGTATTTCTCAAGATAAACAGGTTTTTCTGATTAAAAAAAAAAAACACGAAACAGGACAATGTGGGGTGAAGAGCTAGGGGAAGAGGGAGGGCAACCATCTACCGGATTATGTCCGGTTTTCGAATGTGGCGAGATGTGGGTGATGAGCTTCCGTGCCTGCTCCTCGACTTCAGGCTACAGTATCCATTCTATGTGTAAGGAACTCAGGGAAGCTAATGCGAACAAGACAAGATCTCTAGTACTTCAAGCAGCTCAGTTTTATAGAGACAATGTATAAGCAGATGAGAAGAACGCAGTGGATCTCTGGGCCCTACGTGCATGGTAACATGCTGGAGCACAGGGTTGTTGAGCATGCATTGTACTCTGCCTTGGGAAGTGAATGGGTGAGAGACTAGACTCCTAGCAGTCTCTTAGCTGGCAGCCTGAGCAGTGCAACAGGCTGCTCCTACTGCAGCTTCCTTTATCCAGGTTTTCAGCATTGGTACGAGAAAGTGTGTTTTTACAATAATATTTTCTCAGCAGAAATAAAATCAGATGCTGTCGCTAACAGAGAATACCGTTTTCGTCTTGTTTACCAAGTCATTTTCCCGTGGTACAGATGGCCTGATAACATGGACCACATTTCAATTAGAAAACACAAACAAATCAGCAGACCTGATAGCAGGCTGCTTGTAAAGCTTTTAAATGTAACTTGGAATATCACACAGATGCAGTTTATGTTCTTGTGGTAAATTGGCACTCATTTAATAATCACCTTTATTTACAGAACTTAAGTTTTGGAAACATCTGGATAATTTTATGAATAATTTAAATGTTCAGTTTGCGATCATTGCCAAATGTTTACTAAGAACTTACCCATGTGTGACAATGCTGATGCTGTCAATACCACACACAGTAAATGGAAAATATAAGAAACTTGGAGCCGTGATTTACAGAAGAGGCATACCTACTACATTAGAATACATGAAAAGTATTATTTATGTTTGAAGTATTTCATGTGATTCTTCTGTGCCTTAGAATTTATTTATTACCAAAACTGATTTTTTTTCCATCTGAAAAAATTAGGGGCTAGATCTGATAACATCTAAATTACTTTTCATTTCCGAAAATCCTTTGATTTTATCAGGATATGTCACTCAATTACAAAACCTGCTTTCAAAGCCATTTAGTTGAAAACTTTGTTTTCATCTTAATGTTTTCAAAAGTAATATGTAATCATTGTAGAAAATACATATACAGCAAAAAAAGAAAATGAAACCATCCGTGATTTCTTTGCCAGAGATGACTGTCGTTTACATTTTTGATTACTTTTTTGAATTCTGGAAAATGAGGTTGAGAATAGCAACCTCAACAGGTTTTCTTGGGGGAATAAATGAAATACTGTGTGTCATTATTGCATGCGTGGTATGCAATATGTTATGTAAAGCATCTAGCAGTACTAATGATAGATCCTTTCTATAGTAATTTTTAAAGTGTCAGCCTTATTTCTGGTATTTTTCTTTTTTATTTCAATAATGTCCTGATTCTGTTCCAACTTTTATTCTGAGGCTTGTTAGAGACCCTTAGTAGCTGTTAACTTATTGTAAGTAGTATAAGGTACTCTTTGATTAAAAATACATCTGTCCTCTAGTGTGTTCTGGTGTTTAATTCCCCATTTCAAGGAAAACTTTAATGTTTGTGTAAGTAGAAGTTAAGTCTGATAGAACATTTATCTGTAGAGAACACCAGGGTGTGTATATTTTTCCCTCGAATGCTTGAAATTGGTCATAGCATGCCAGAGATAAGTTTTCAACCATGTCTTTATACCAGTGAACATGAAAACTAATCAATGAAGTTAACTTAGCAAGAAGAGAAAATGGAGCCATAGTGAAAGCCTCTGGTAAATGCATGGAGGAGAAGGAACCCCGTAGAGGACTGTGAGAAGCTGCTGTAGCTGTATCCGCATCGTTAGAACATAGAGGGGTAGAGACGATTTAGGTAGGATCATCTAGGGAGAGGAGGGTTCAAGTGGAAAAATACAGCAGTGTTTGGCTTCAGGGAGAGTGGGGGCTGGGCCCTGAGGAGAGACACAAGGCTTAGGAGCTCCAGGATGGACGTTTGTAAGAGAAAGGATGGGAGAGGTCTAATGGGGGCAGGTCACCGAACCTGTGAAGTAGGTGCTGGGGTCAGACCGATGGTTCAGCATTGAAAGTCTTAAAAATAAGGAAGCACACATGTTTCTCTGGACAGGGAGATTGGGTAAAGGTAGAGGAAAACTGCTTTTCTTGCTGGAAGAGGAGAGTTGAGTCAGTTTGTACTGTCTAGTTTCACAATTTCTAGTGAAGTAGGAGCTAAAATCATGTTAAGAGAAGGGCAGAAATACAGATAGTTTCTAAAAGAGCTGATGGGTTTTGGACAGGTATTGCAAGAACGGAATCTGAGTAAAAATATCTGAAAGCTCTCTTGAGGGTCCATTTGAGGTTGGAAAATATAAACAAACACTAATGCAGGCTGATGGGCCTGAATTCTGTTTAATGCAAGAACCTTTTTTATAAAAATGTAGTCTCACTTAGCCCCCTTTTTCCCTTCCCCTTTTATTTCTCAAAGATAAAAATAAATCTGTTTTGTTTGAGGAAGAGTACTGGGCGTGAGAGGCCATGGTTGACTCTCTCATAGTCAACACCGAGGCGCATCGACAGAAGCCTAGAGCTCTAAGGGACACGATACAGACTGATAGACAAGTAGATGCACAGAAAAGGAAGATGATATAGACCAACTAGAAACTTGATACCTTCTCTATGACTACGGGTAGGCCAGAACAGTCATGGTCGGGCAAATAATACCAGTCAAGGTAACCCCGAGGTTAAGGGCAGACGGAGGAGCAAGTGAGCACCAGAAGATCAAGTGGGAAGCTAGAGTACGTGCTTAGGAAAATCATCCAAAGAAAGAAGGAACGTGTGGATTCGAAAGGGTCACGTTAAGCAAGAGCTTCAGGAGTCTGGGAATCAAAAGAGAAGGTGTCGAAGGCAGCGTAGCGACGAGGTTAATATCACAGACTGGCTCTCGTTCTGCCTTCATGCAGCCACTGGGTTTGGGTAACTTTGTGGTGTGTGGGTTGGCAGTGAGGTCTGTGGAGGAAAGACACGTGCTGCCTCTGGATTCGTGTGTGGCTGTTGTTGGGATGGGGTACGGGGAGCCTTTCTCAAGATCCTATTTCATGGGTGCTGGAAACAGCGCCAGACGCTTCAGTGACTGTTGCTGCCTTCAAGTGTGGCTTCTAAAGTTTAAGGAATGAGTTGCAGTAGCCTGTCAAGTTAGGGTAAATCCATTGTGAGCTTTGTTAAAACTTCCTAGAGATCTCGAGAGGGGTTTGTGGATCCATTTTTGCCCCAGGTTCAGAGAGCTCCTTTTCTGTACCCTCCATCAATTTCAAAAGCTTTAGCTATTGTGCATTAAGAAACAGATTTTATGCACCTGTAAGGTGAGCCTGCAGGTCTGATTTCCTCTTTTCTCCAAGCACGAGGTGATCTCAGCACAAGATATTTGGGGCGCAAAACGTTGACATAACTTTGTTTTATCTGGTCATTAGCACGTGGTTATTATATACTTTAACTTTTTTTTTTCTCATCCTCTAAATTTTAAGTGGGGGAATGGTAGAATTTATATAGGAATAAAGCTGTAGGAATCTGGATTTTAAAATGAGAACAAACATATGAAATTTAAGTCCTTTCTAAAATTAAGAATTAGGCATCATATTCCTAACTTTCTGGCCTACTATCTAGAAATGAGGCTTACCTCAATTATGGTATAAAAAGATAAATTCAAAGGGTAAAAATTGTGTGAAATTATGTGTTAAGGAAAAAGACATATCTGTCAAATGGAAACTCAAGTGTATTATTACCTTAGTTCTTAGGGGTAATTTAAATAATACTGTCAATTATACGGAAATTTCAAAAGCTCTAGCTATTGTGCATTAAAAAATAATTAGATTTCATTTTCCTTAAACCATATAGTGATATTTTCTTTGTGTAAACATGTGGAGGTTTAGCAACACTGACATGGGTAGTGAGAATGGGAAATAATTTGTATAGTACCAATTTTCTGGTGCTGGCATATCAAACTTAGCAGTTCAGTTGGGTAAGTACTTCACAGTATTATTCAGATTTCTTTTAGTTGTCAGTAATATAAGTTTTACTTGAACTGAGGAGCAAAAAGAAGCCACTTGTTGACTTTTCTACCTGGAAGAGAAGGAATGAGTAGAATTAAAAAATGGGTTAGTGACAATTTAAGAACAAATTTAAAAAGATAAATACATATGTAAAGATTTGTAGTTATACATATTCAAATTAACTCTACAGCCATCGGATATTTTTACTATTTTGTTGGGGATGTAAGGGAGGAAGTACCTTTATGTATTGCTGGTGGATCTGTAAAATGATATATAGCATTTTTGGGAAAGCTACCTAAAATGTCTATGAAAAAAGAAAAATATACATGCTCATTGACCAGGGGTTCACTCCTGGAATCTATGACTTAGAAATAAAGGCACCAGTGGATGAGGACATATACACAATGATGTGTTTCTTTTGTTATTATTCACTATGTTAAAAATCTGGGGAAAAAAGGCCATACTATAAATTATGGTTATCCACACCATGGAGTTTTATGCCAATATTAAAGAGAACGAATTAGAGTTTTACCTAGATAAGGTGAGGAACTTCAATGACGTGTAAGTCAGAGAAAAGCAAAATGCAGAAAATTATGATATCACTAAAAAACTTCCTACCTGCACATACATACATGATTATGTGACTGCGAATCAGTGTATGGAAGCATATATATAGCAGGCTTTTTACATAGATGACCTTATGATGAGAAGGGGGATAGAGCAGCTAGGTAAAAATTTTCACTTTTATAGATTTATGAAAAATTGTGTTGTGCATATATATATATATGCACATAAATGAATAAAGAAATTAAGAGTTTTAAAAATTAAGAAAACAATACCAAAAGGGCAATTCCAGTTTGGTTGCACTCAGAAATTTTTAGGAAAAGGTTTCAGAATGCCATATTTTGAACCTCACTGCTCAAACTAAAGACTTGAGAAACTGTGAAGACCCCAGGCTTTGGGTATAAATTGAAGTTGGTGAATAGATTAATGGATTTACTGTGAAGGAAATGATCTTGAGGCAATGACATATCAATCACTCTTATATCTCCTTATCCTAGCAAGGGGTCTGCTATCTATATATCTATATCTGGCATTTAATAAATGTTGGTTGAATAAAGAGATGTATATGCTTATTTACCTGTCTATGTGTGTGTATATATAGCCTGATATGTATATATGTATATATATATATATATATTTTCACTTAGTAGATGTTGGTTGAATAAATGTATTGGAAGATGTAAATTGAAAGAATCAAACTTTCAGCAATGATTATTTTAAGTTATTTAGAATACCGATGACATAGCATACAGCTCTTAGGAAAGATCTTTAATTCGTTGTCACTCTGTTGTATTTAGGTTAACTTGTTACGTAATATTGAGATGGGGATGAAATGGGATTGATGGCTGAGCAATCTAAAATGAATATAAGCTGTTGTCAACTGAAGATGAAAGAAATATGTTTGTCTCAGAATTTTAAGTAATTTGAAATTCATATCATGTCGTGCCATTCTGATTCTCACACGAACTCTAACTTCACCAAAGGCAGGGATCGCGTAATTTTTATCAGGCCTCCCTCCCGCCATGGAATGTAGCATATGCACAGTAAGGTACTGATGAATACATTGATGATTTATAACCACGGTGTGTGCCAAACACAAATCAGTCTAGCGTCATGTATTTTTCAGTGGTGTTCCAGAGCCAGCTTCTCTGTCACGTTCGGTGGCTTCTCAGTGTTTGCTCGTAGTCGGCCATCTGGGAGTATTTACATCACGCAGATTGGCAAACACTACCTGTAAGCGGCTGCTGTTCTCTTCCTGAGGTGGCTGTTAAACAATTACCGGCAATGCCACCGTACTTAATTAGGAATCGTGACCTGTGAAATGGACCCTAAAAATGGGAAAACAAATTACACATTCCATAATTTAATTGATTTAATTATTTTTATCTGGAATTAGTTGTGTGACATATTTATAACAGGCTATGTGCTTTTCTTAACATTTAAAATTTTATATTTTTTGTTTTATGTATTCTTATTAAAAAATTTAAGGGTGAATTAGTACGCCATTTCCATTATTAGATTTCGAGGTGGTGGCGCTTCAAGGATAACTCAATTTACTTTTATGCTAAATAAATGGCTTATTGCTTATGATACATATCAATGGAACTGGCACTTAAAGTTATATTTCTGTATTTTGTCTTTTAAGTGCCTCGGAGACAGGATGTATTAGGTTTCCTTATGTGAACATACTTTTGTGATTAACTCTAGTATTAACTCTTCCCAACTGTTTTTTTTTGGTTACAATAGAACTGAGAAGATGAATTCTTTCCTACAAGTTCACCCGGACTGACCTTGTCTCTCTGACCTTCTAAGCCGCCTCAGAGGCTCACGTTCCTGTGTCCCTTACCGTTGCCAGCATATCTTTCTAACACACAGCTTTTTGTACTTTATTTCCAGTTCCGCAGTGACTTTCTGTTAGCTGTGGGTTAAAGTCTGCTTTTAACGTAGGAGCCTAACTTGTTCTGGTTCCTGCGTAGTTTACTCCTCTCTTCTCTCCACTCCCTATACCACCTGTATCACGGCCACACGGTTCCTGAAATGCATGGGCTCTTTCACCTCACTGCCTTGGCCCATGTTACCTGCGTTATTTACTCCCCACTCCTCATCCTTTGAGACCTGGTTCCTGACTCAGGGAAGCCTTCCCTGATTACCCAGGTGACACTTGGCACATCCTCCCTTCTGCTCACTGAGAGTAGATTCATATCCAGGCTCCTCCATCTTGTAACTTTTTAGATGCTCTTTCCTACCCGAGGATGAGTATGTCGTGGAGAGAATTTTCTCTTGTGTTTTTGAGTCCCAGTATTCATCATAATGGTTGGTACGTAATAGGTACTTGCGCACATGTTTATTGAACGAATCCGTTAGATGGATTTTATAGAACATCCCAGAAATTATATACTTATAAAATTGTTACCACGCGACTATCAAAGTTTCGAAACTTAACATTCGTAGATGCTCTTAGCAGGAATAGTAGTCGTTAAGTAAATTTAGATCGGTTACCTTCCTTACTCTCTCATTTACGGAGTATCTGCTAGAACATAATGTCAGTTATTTGGGGACATAGAAAAGAGATATCAGACCGTGTCTGCCTTTTCATACCCGTATCCTTAGTTACAAGGAGGATGAATATAAACAAATGAACAATTAACCCCTTTTTGTTGGACTTCAGTTGCTTCTCATTTTAATCAGTTCATTAGTTTATGTTGCTCCCTCCCTCACCGACCTGCTTGCCCTTCCTTTGATCTATAAATGGCACAGCTTTAAAAACTGCTAATTAAAAAGGAATGTATGATTATTGTCACAAAGTCAAATCATACAGGGATTTTCCAAGTGTATCTCAGTTTCACAGCTTCCGCTACTTCATAAGCACCATGATCATCTTACACTGAGGAAACCAGAGGCCAGCGTCCCACGGCTTGTCAGAGAGGGATGTGATTCCGAACCAGAGATCTTGTTTTTGCCCCTCCCTCCTATTTATTTTTTGACTCATATTTAGCTGTTACTATTATGTATATGAAGAATAATCCGAAGTATATTAGATTTTGTACCCTTTCGTGTTTTTGAGCTTTTTGTACTAACGTGAGCAGATTAGATTTGTAGGCTAGCTGTGTATATGAAGAGGCAAGCTGGTTTTCTTCCATAAATCAAGAAAAAAGAAAAGAGAGGCAGAGTTACACTGTAAATGTAACACTGACAGTTGAAAGTACTACTCAATTGTGGAGGCAAATAATTGTGCAATTACCTGAAGGGACTGAAAAACAAATGGCCTAGTTTTAAAGACTGGAACAGCTGGAGTTTTCTTACCACCCTCCCCCGCCCCATTTTTTGGTGGTGGTGGTGGGGTAAATGTTCAATGAAATTTTGTTGTGGTTTTTCTTTTTACGTGAACATAATCAACACAATAAGGAAGATAATGAACCAACGACTAAAAGCATCAGCACCTTTTTTTCTGTCTGTTCGGATGTGCCCAGTAGATCTTTATCCTTCATTGAATCATCAAATATTGGCTGGCAGATTTGAACATACATGTGTATTTAATCAGTTTTCTTCACCCCAACGTTGAGCTGCTTTTTTTAAGTTTTAAAGTGTAATTTGTTGTTCCATTGCAACTAAACATTTTCCAGTTCTAAAAGGTATGCTGAGAATGCTAAATAAAAGGAAGTGGCCTTATTTGACACAGTATAACTTTTTTCTTTAATTTCACTTTTTGGCAAGGAAATACATAATGTTATCCTGTATAAAATATTTTAAATGGCCTGTTTAAAAACCTAAAGATTTAAAAGGAGTTCAGTTTGAAAGTACCTGTCTAACCTTAGAAATAGCATAAAGCATAAAAATTAGTAAATTTGAAAATGGCTTTTTAATACTTTTAAGTTAAATTGAGATGATAAAGTTCAGAAATCTTTATATACCAGCCAGTAAGCTATCACAGAGTAAACACACCCATGTAACCAGTACTCGGCTGGAGAAATAGGACAATGCCAGCAAGTTTGAATGTCCCAGTGACGATACTTCCTCCTCTCCCAGATAACTCCTGTCTTGACTTTGAACGTATTACAGATTTTTTCCTGTTTTATAAATGTTCTTTAAAGCTTTTTATTGTGGTAAAATTCACATAATATAAAATCCATCGTTAACCATTTTAAAGTGTATAATTCACTTTATCTTCACAATGTTGTGCAACCTTCAGAGTCTCCAACCTCCCCCAACCCTCACATACCTTTCCCGTAGTTTCGGCCAATAGAAACCCCTCCAAACTGGTTCCTTTGTCCTTGGGCATATCCTTATCATTCTTTGAGTACTTATAGGGCCTCTCATACATAGTGAGGGTGTGTGTGTGTGAGTGTGAGACACACGTACATGCACATGTGCATGTTTGGATGTTGTATGTATACAAACGTGTATATACGAAACATCATCTATATACAGAAAACGTGTACACACACCTGTCTTGTATCTATTTTTTCTATCTATATACCTTCCCTATTTTTTCTTCCAAAAGCCACAAGTTTATTCTGTTGACAATTTTCATATTTTCTAGCTTATTTCTCTTGATGTTATTATTCATTAGGAATAATTGGGTTCATTTGATTTGCATTTATTTCATTTTAGGCTTTTCTTCCCATCACTGATAT
>NW_006437828.1:1377115-1406509 GCF_000325575.1 Pteropus alecto
AACATCACTATAGTTCCAAAAGTCAAAACTACACGAAAAGATATGTTCAGAGAATTGTCACTCACCCTCTTTTCTCTTTACCATGTTCCCGTCCACACTATACAGTTTGATTAGTTCCACATTTAGTATCTTATTCCTTCCTCTATCTTTTTGTACAAACAAACAGATACATGTGTATTTTTCTAATTTGTCTTTTATAACTACGAGGTAATATATTGCATATATTCTTTTGTAATTTTTTTACTTCAAAATATATCCTGACGACCATGATATATTAGTTCAGCATCTTCCTCATTCTTATAACTACACGCTACAGTTCATGCAGCGTGGTCCTGTGTGTGGTGTGGCTCACCATTGCTTATTCAACTGCTATTCCCTGGCTATGGGTAGAAACAGATGACTGTTAACATATACCATTTTTGAACATTGAAAGCTAAAATAACACCTCAGTTCTGGCTGTGCTAAGCAAATAGAAGTGTTATAGTACCAGGATATTGCGTTTCAGCAGTTACAGCAACTCTTCTTGAATATGTAAAATGGTCTAAGTGTTCAGGTGTCTTATGGAAGAAAAGGAGCCAATGCAGGAAAGCTTTCCTGTGAACAGAATAGTAGGAAAGTCGATGCTAGTGATGTACTGATGGGTAATAAGAGAAATGCGTGTCGAATTTCTTTTATTTTAATTTAATTTTAAAGTGTCTAAGAAATTAGTATTGGATATTTCTTTGTAAAAACGCACTTGATATTTCTAAACTTGTAACGTATGCTATTTTTAACGTACATTATTTAAAAGGAGCCTCCAAAATTAAGCCAGTTTTTGGTACCTAATGGTGTTCATGAAATATTCATGAAAAAAATTATAACTAACTCCTTAGGGGGAGTCTTTGCTAACCTTTATTTTGTTGGTGAATGCATCTTTCTGCAGTACTTTTCATCACTCGTAGTTTCTATGAGTTTGCATAATCTCATCTCTGAATAACAGATTTTATTGGCAATAGGGAGCTGCTGGGGTTATAAACGTTCTCAAAACACGGAACTCGTGTTACAATGACAGCTTAGGGTTTCTGTTGATCAGTGACATGAGAGATGCTAGAAATCACTTGAAAAATGAAAAATGCATTGAAAAATTTTTGCAATGCATTTTAATAGCAATATACATGATAGTAATTTAGATTATAATTACCCCTTTGGCAGCAACTGTGCTTACCCTTTTTTTTTGTCCAGTGCTGACTCTGCTGTTTTCTTAAAATATTGTCATTATCAATGCAAACTATTGTTTTAAATAGTCTCCACATCTCTCATCATCTTATTCATCTGTGCAAGTTTCATCACTTAAATAATAGGTACCAAGAATTCAGGAATTATAATGCTAAAACCGAAGCAGTTTCATTTACAGTTACTGACACAGATAAAAACCCACATACGTAGAGATAGACACACACACGTATGCACGCATGCTCTTATAACTATAAGAACTTAAGCTTTTTGACTATCTTGGCTTTATGGTGATGGAATTATTCTGTTTTCTGCAGTTTACATGCAAAAAAATTACAGAATGAATGTCGTAGAGGAGGACTTGAGCCTAAGTGACTAACTTCACACAAAAATCACTTAAGATTTCAACCTGTTCTTCCAATCCCCCGACATTTAAAATTTTAAATCTCCAGAAACCATATAGTTTGGATCTTCATGTTAAATTCGTAAAGAAAATCAGCATTTTAAAAGTCTGAGAGACTATTACCCGCATTTGAGAATGTTGCATGGTTAATTGTGATATGGGCTACTTTTTGGGAGAAATAAGGTTTGATTTACTGTGTTGAATCATGGTTTACAGCATTTGGAGTAATGCTGAAGGAAATAATTTCTGATTCCTGCGATGTCTCAAATCTAGGCAAACTTTTGCTTAAAGCACCTGCAGGCTGTTAGACCCTCTACTGGGGACTGAAAGATCTTTGTTCTGACCGATGGTGGCGTTCATGCTGTGCCTTGCAGAGCATGCAGACTTTCTAGATGTAGCTTTTTACTTTTATTATTTTAAAAATCAGGTTATCATTTAATGGTAGATTCTCTGTGGTTGTATAGAAATCATTCAACCATTAGAAAAAAATGAAAGGAAGTCACTTCAATACTTTCCACTGGTAACTGGAAATACGATATATTTTTTAATTTGTCATAGAAATGGTATTCCAAATTACTCTGCAAACAAATAAATAAATGAGGGTACATGCACCGAATAATTTTTTATATTTGAACTCAGGTGAAATGCAGGCTTTGAGGCAGGTACAAAAGAATCTGGTCTAAGAAGGGTCAAAGGAAACGGTTACTATTACCTTTAATAGTTACATAGTGAAAGAAATAATGTTTGGTTTTAGAGGATTAGAAATGGTAAGGGAAATAAATACTGAAAGCATGTGTTATGTTTTATATCTTAGAGTATATTTAATAAGGGATCCGACAAGAGTAATGTATGTACTTTTCTTTCCGTTTTACATTTGGCGTTTTAGAATAAAATCTACTAAGGGATTAAAAAAGATTTAAAAATTATGTCGGATAAATACCCTTCTAATTTTCATGATGTCGGGCAGACATCCTTATCTGTGTCATGTGTTTGATATCACAGGGATAAAGCTTTCTAAGTATCTTCATCTTCATGGCTAATGGACTTGGATATATGCAGACGTGAGGATCCTTCCCCTCTCTCCTTCTCCTTCCTTTGAAGTTATGTAGAATGAAAGAAACTCAAGATGAGCTGTACTTAAAAGGAATATTTCTGGTTATCCGTGTAACATAATATTTTCTTCCCTCAATTTCCTTTCTTTTATACCTGTATTTTGAACATAATATAATAAAAGGGGGGAAATTGTGCTGAAAATTAATCCAATTATCTGGTCTATTTCCTGTGTTTTTAATTTGAAATATTCCTTTCTAAGTATTTGTTTTTTCAGAATTTTTGTGTGTGTGTGTGTGAGTTATCTTCCTCCTGTTTTAATCCTTGGTCTATACATACCTTCCATTTTATTACAACCTCGTTCACAATCGAATGCCAGGCATTTTACAAGGGATTGGTGACGCAGCGATGAATTCGATGGAAGCAGACATTGCCCGAGTAGGTGGGTTCTGGTGGAGCAGATGGCGACATAAAGAGGTGCCGACATGTACCAACAGCTCCTTACTCCTAGAAGACTTGGGTACCTAGCTCATTGCTTTTCCTCCTGCTAACTGTCATCATCCTCGCTAACGTCATCATTCACATAGATGGTCCATCCGACACTCTATACTCTTGTTTCCTTTGATTTTATCACTCCCATTGATCTTCGTTTTCCCACCGAATCTCAACAACCCCATTACCTTGGAAAGTAAAATACCACCTCTAAATATGGTTTACAGACTTCCTTTCCTGAGCATCACCTCTCTTTTGTGCTTCCTAAGATTTCCACTTTAAGAATTCTATAACCCTTTTAGAACTGTTAATCTGTTGACACTACCATTTTTTAAAAATGTTTCTTAACTTCCCCACCCTCCCCGCCATACCTTTACCTCTTATGGACCTTAGACCCAGCCCTCTGTTCTCTTGCATAAAGCATCAGTTCACTTGCCTTTTCATCCGTATAAACTCTGCCCTTGGCGAAACTGGCCACCTCCTCTGCATTCGCACCTCAGCACCGTGTGCATCTGGGAGAAGCATATAGCCACACGGACTCGTATGTCCTGAATGACCACCGTCAACCAGCAAGCTCTTAACGGTCCCCTTACCGATGTCCAACCTTGTCGGTGCGCTTGACCTTCACTTTCTCAAAATGACTTCATGCCTTTTCTTCTCATAACCGCCAGCTCTGCATCCTTACTTCTGGCTGATTCTTGCTGCCTTTATCACCGAGCATGTCGCTCTGATGAGAATAGAACTGCCACTTCTCACTTTCCAGTCACCGAAAGCGAGTCTTCCTGAGCCTGTTCCCTCGGGTCCCGCTTTAGCTCTTCTGTCGGTGATACACGTTCCACGCGACTGCATAAGGTCAGTCCTTCCCCTTATGTCCTGCGTCACGTCGTCGGTCCTTTACGCAAGGATTTTGTTTGTTTGTTTGTTTGTTTGTGTACTCGTTTGTTTCTCTGTTCTGTATCTACGCTCTGCATCGCAGTGTCTTCCCCTCGGCGTGGTCATTCGTGTCAGCATGCGAACATGGTTCAGGTTCCCCGGTTCTTTGCTCCCTTTTATAGGAAATCCCTTCAGAAGAGTTGTCCATTCTTCTTCTCCCCCTTAAACTTCTGATTAGGCTTCTCCCCAATCCACTACTCAAGCCGACGTTGACAAGATTACAGTGATTGGTAAATGGTGGCACTATTTATTTAGTTGTTGAGACCAAAAACTTTGGCATCATCTTCGACGCCTTACAGCCAAACTATCTGCAAGTCTTGTCTGATTTACCTTCGCATCGAGCAACTCTCCCGTCGTCCATCACCGGCATTTTATCTCGGGCCACTGTCACGTCCTGACCAAACAATACAATAGCCTTCTAATTCGTGTCCTCGTTTCACGTTTTGTCACTTACAGTCTGCTGCCGTACAGTAGTTAGAATTTCCTTTTAAGAATGCTTGTTAGATCTTTTCTATGTTCGGTACCCTCGAGTAGTTTTCCATCCCCTGAGAATAAAACCTGAAGTCCTTGCTGTGGTTTGCGAGGCCCTGTCAGTGACCAGCAAACTTTTCTTAAACGGCCACACAGTGAGCAGGCGTTGTGTGTCCCCAGGCTCTCAGTTGCTGTTGCTTTGTCTTCCTCCTCCCTCTCCTCTCCAATCTCCTCTTCTTCTTCCTCTTTTTAGAAGCTTTTGAAAACGTGAAAAGCATTCTTAGCTTAAGAATCGACACAAACATTTGGCACTCAGACTGTATGTGGTTTTTCAGTCCCCTGTCTCCAGGATCAGAGAGGCCTGTTTTCTCTGTCCGCGTCCTCTATATCCGTGTCACGCTCCCTGGGACTTAGACGCATCTTCTTGCTGTCCTTTGAATATGCCAGGTTCATTCGTATTTTTTCCTGTTTGCTTGAAATACCCTTCTCCCAGGTTTTTTATGTCCCCTCCTCTTCCCTCTCGTCTCTACTCAAATGTTATTTTCTTGGAGAGAAAAATGTCCTTTGCTCAGACTTGCGCCTCTTAAATAGCTACTTCCGCTATCACTCACTCTCCTTCTGTCTTCTCAATTAAGCAGATGGCACCGCGTTTGGGCGTAGACTAAAAACCTAGCAGCCATCTTTGTCTTGTTTTACCTCTATATCCACATCATGTAAACACGTTTGGGCACACAGTAGGCACTCAGTATATCCTTTAAATGATAAATGGAAAAGTTATTTTAATACAGAGCGATGGGAATTTTGAAAAAGGAATCCGTAGGTGGGGGGCTCAGATTGCGTGGCTCATAAAAGGCCTGTCCTGAGAAGTTAGTCTCAGCCCAAATCTACCTGATATGTAAGAGTTGGCCTGTGCAAGAACATAGCAGTGATGTGGGGAAGGGTTTGGGGAAGAGGCGGGTGGGCGTTAAGGGCAGAGACCTCAGGTGAAAATGCAGAGGCCTTTCTTTAGGTAATAAATTGTACAAAATGGAAAAACTTAATATGGCTGAAATAAAGAAGTATTGTTAGCCAGTGAGTTTGTTTTTTTTGTGTGTGTGTTAACAGGAAAAACGAATTTTCTGCCCCATTTAAAATGTCCACCTTTACCCTCATCCTTCAACCAAACACACCAAAAATTAACAGCTCTGTTTCCATGTCTCGAACTAGAATGAGCCCAGAAAAAAGATTGACAGTTTGGTCTTGGTCTTTCAGACGAGTGGAACCATATACTACTTTTTTGTTTGGGTTCATCTATCTTGCTGTGTTATCAGGAGTGAAGTTTTTCATAGTTGCGTAGTATTCCACTGTATGGGCAAACCACGACTTGTTGATGAAAACTTAGGCTGTTCCCAGTCATTGGCTGTTATGAATAAAACTGTTCTTTACACTGTGTGTATGTATATTTTTTTCCTTTCCTGCTAAACACCTACTTGTGCACTTGCTGAGTCTTACGGTCTGCATATTTAACTTTAAAAACCAAACCAGACCAAACAAAAAAACTATCAAACTGTTTTCCAAAGTGGCAATACCATGTTAAGTCTCCACCAGTCACGGGAGAGTTCCAGATGCTCTACATCCTCAACACTCTAGGGGGCATGTGGCGTTATTTCATTTGTGGTTTTAATTTGCATTTCCCTCTTGACAAATGATTGTGGGCATCATTTCATGTGATTATTGGCCATTCGTATATCTCTTGTGAAGTTTTTTTATCCAATTTTTAAATTGGTCCATTTGTGTTATCACTACTGAGTTATAGGAGTTTGTTAAATATTCTGAATACACATCCTTTATGAGAAAACATTTATCATTGGGAGAGGCAGTCTGTCATGAGTATCACTGTGTATTTTTTTCTGGTTATGCCAAGAATTCAAGGTCCGACTGCTCCTTACCCAGGCCATTTCTCAGGGTTGCCTTTGCAATGAGAAGCCTTAGAGGTGAAGTTATGTCTGTCCAAGGATAATGAGCAGGCTTGCTACTGTTCGCTGTAAAAAAAGAAAGATGACTTTCCCCCCACCCCCCGCCACCCCCAAGTTCAGTGTTCTCCCCTGCAATGCAGCCCACTGCACGTGCAAGAATCCATCATCCATCAGGGGAGATGGTGGTTTGGGGGACCAATATATATGTGTGATAAAGTATTTTGTCTCTACTTAGGAGTCTTGTGTCTTCTGCCAGCATCCACGAAAACAGTAGCAGGCTAACTTAATTTGTGTGTAGGGTAGAATCTCAGACTCTGCTCAGTTCTTGACGTGCATTGCAAATATTTTCTTAGTCTGTGACTTACTTTTAATTTTTTTAATGAAACTATCTGAATAAAAGAGTGGAAGTTTTAAATGTTGAAGAATTTTATAGTTAGTGCCTTTTGTATCCTATCTAAAAAAATTTGGCCTTCCCCCAGAATATTAAAGATTCATTTTCTTCCAGACATTTTTTAGTTTTAACTGTTACATTTAGGTCTAGAATTTAGGTTTACTTTCTTTCACATGGATATTTAATTATTCCAACGCCATTTGGTTAAGAGATTCCTTCCTACTCGATTGAATTACCTTGACACCTTTGTTGAAAATCATTGACCACACAGGTTCAAGTGTATCTCTGGACTCTGTTCTATGATGGCTTCTAATTTGATTACTGTAGCTTTATAATAAATCTTGAACTCAGACAAAGAGCCCCCAACTTTATTCTTTTTCAAAATTGTTCTCTTTTAGATCCATCCCCCATATTTCCATGTCAATTTCAGAACACGCTTCTCAATTTCTGCAAAAAAAGCTTGCTGGGATTTGGATGGTTATCATATTGAATCTGTAGATTATTTTTCACAAAATGTGTTTAATGGATATTCTTAATAATATGGAGTCTTCTAATCTACAAACATGGTATAACATCCTCATTTATTTAGGACATCTTTAATTTCTCTCTACAACATTTTATAGTTTTCGGTGTATAGATAGTTCCCTTGTTCAAAAATTTTCGTAATTATATTTTATGGTGCTACTGAAATAGTATATTTAAAATTTTCATTTTCTAAATGCTGATAATATTTAGAAATACGAATTAGTTTTATATGTTGAACTTTTAATCTCTGACCTTACTAAAATCATGTAGATAATCATCTCATGTACAAATAAAGACAATTTTACTTCTTCCTTTCTAGTCCGTATATCTGTTGTTGCTTTAATGCACTTGCTGGGACCTCCAGCCCAACAATGAATAGGAGGCAAGAGCTGACATGCTTCTCTGTTCCCACTGTTCCATGGAGGGGAACCAACATGGGAGTTATAGTTGCTGGAGGACTTCATGAACGGGGACATATAATGTTGTATTCTGTGTTGCAAAAGCAGTTTATGCATTGTTCAGAGTTTTGGGTGCCTAAACTTAAGATTTTTGTAAGGACCCCACAGAATGTGGATTCAGTGAGCTCCCATTTTGTGGAATTGTGTCTTTTGGTTCAATTAAGGTTATCTGTAATTATAGTCACAGGGTAGGAGAGTAGAAGTTGTAATGATTTAAGATAATTAAATCCTTATCTTTTATTACCGAAGTACAAGGTAATATTAAAAAGTTACAAGTTTAAAAAGATCAGAATAAGCACATAATTTAGACATTAAGTAGCTATCAGAAGAAACAGTTAAGAGAATTAAAAGTGATTGTGAGATAGGGTTTAGACATAGGCAGGTGGCTTTTTAAAACGCCTTTGAATATTACTTCTTTAATCCAAATGTACTTATTGCTGCTTATTTTTATGTATGAGGAGGAAAATATACTTTAAAAACAAATATCAAATTAATAGTCACTTTGAGATGCCTTTTCTCCCATTTCTCTGTTTTTTAAATTGTCTGTGTTCAACAAGCAGTACTCAGTAATTTAAATAAAAAAAGACATTGATAAATGCTATGTTAATATAAGTTGAATTTATTCTCTTGAGATATAATATAGTCACTGATAAAAATTGGATATTAATTTTCAGCGCTTCACCACTTCATTTCCCTTTTCAACTTTATCATTTTATTTTCTTGAGATTTTGCCATCAAGTTTTTCTTCAGTAAATTACCACTTTGCTATTGATGAAAATCACCTTCCTAGGGCTAATTTGTTTTGCATTATTGGGAATGTTTGCTGTATACTATATAGCAAACTAATAAAAATGAAAAGATATTTAAAAAAAAAAATCACCTAATTACCTGCCATCCCAACTAATCTGCTTTTGAATATGTACCATACCTTTCCTTCACCTTGGATGTGTAATTTGTATTTTAAATATAATTCTGAACTTTACTGTTCGTTCGACCTCTTCATTTCCCATCTGGACTATATATGTATCTTCTCATCAGGTCTTTCTGCTTCTGATGATGCTTCTGATCTCAGTAAGAGTCACAATTCTTTTGGTGGCTTTAAGGCCTATAGTCCCCTCCATCACAGCATTTTTCTGGATATCTGCGTGGTCAGCTCACTCCTCAGACCTTATAGTCTTAACACTCAAGTTTGAGGCCTTCGGATTCTTCTCTGTGAGGCTCTCTTCAGCCTCCCAATTTGAAATCGTATCCCGTCTCCTATGCTCCTGTTCCTCTTCTCTGCTTTTCCTTTCCTCTGTAGCACTAATCGCTATCTACAGGGCAATATATTTTAATTACTTCTTTATTGTCTTTCCTTATTCTTCCCTTGGAGAATAAAGCCCCGTGCAGGTAGAGGTTTTTGTCTCTTGCTCACTGCTCTTTTTTTCAGAACTTAAAACAGCGTCTGGCACTTCGTAGGCACTTAATGTTGACTACTGAGTGAACTCCAACTCTTCTAATCCGTATATCATAACTGCCGCCAGAGCGATCCTCCTGAGACTCCCCTGGAGAAGCTAATTGTGTAGTAGTGCTTTACCCCGCCACCATCTGCCCCTATCTTTAGTTATATGTGCTTTTGTTTTTCTTTTTGGGTATACACGTGTGTTACGTTTTAGTCTGGAAGGTATTCCCGTCTAATTCTTTGCCTCCCTAACTCCTACCTTCTCCCTGTTTCACAGTCCCCACGTGTGCTGCCAAGTTAGCTTCTGTTTCTCTTTTGGGTTGCTCGGTACCGTATTATAGGACTTAACCTGCCCTCAAAAGGATAATTTCTTTGCTGGCATTTCTCCTTCCAGACTTAGGTTTTGATCATCTCTGTGTCTACAGTGCCTAGAACTAGGTACTTCATGGTGGTTGAATGAATTAATGATTTACAGCTTTTTGTGTTGGTTGGAATATTAATTTTTAATAGGGTCATTCTTGTGTTGAGTTTTGATTTTTATTTTGTGTGTGCCTAAACTATATTTCTATGTTTTAAGATATTTTCTGTGATATACACTTTGTTTTCTATTATATTTTAGATTTGAAAAGCAGTTAATTTATACACCTTTTGATATTATGTTGCTGTCTTTTGTGGATACCATGGACTATGAATTTATAGATTTATGGACAGAAGTGAGGAAATTATCCCCTCAGAATCATATTGCTCTGAGCACTTGTGTGCAGCGGTCAACGTGAAAAGTGTGATTAATGTAATTGTTATTTTAATGGGTCATCTTCACACAGCATGAATTGAAATTCTTTTTTTTTTTTTTTTCAATTTATTTTACAGGGAAGTCTTAAGAGAAATCGGCAGATCTCCCCTCAGGAATTCATCCGTGAACTAAAAATGGGGCCTGCGGATGAGAGACTCGTCACATGCCTCGAGTCTCTCCGCGTGTCTTTGACTAGTAATCCCGTGAGGTAATTCATGTCTCCAAACATCATCAGGGCATGTGACTGAATTCAGTAGTTTGTTTTTATCTGTGATTTTTAAAAAAATACTTTCTTTATGGCACCTGTAAATAAGTACCTGGTAGACCCGTACAGCTTCTCAAGGTAAAAGTTGAATACATAGTATTTATATGCATGAAGAAATAATAGTCTCAATAGTACTTTTCTATTAATTGTTGAGTGATAACATAGCCGATGTATTTAAAAATACATGGTTTTTCTTAGAATTTTTAAAAATGGGGTATTTTTTAAAAGAGAACAATCATGATCAGAAACTACTAATTTAATGTGACAGTTTTGCTCTGAATTCTGGTATTGCATATATACTGGCTGAGTCCTGTTTGATATAGCAAGAAATACTATTAATTTTTTTTCCTTTATTATGGTTGTGTTAGTTTAGTGTTTTAGATTTAGGAACTGTAAATACAGGATGCCCAGTAAAATCTGTACTTTAGACATGCTAACATTAAAAATATTGTTTTTTGTGAAATCCAAATTTAACTGGGCGTCCTGTATCTGGCAGCATGACCATAAGGGTGTCTCTAGATCAAATTTTGGACTTTGTAGCTCAGCATATTCTTGAAAAAGTTTAAGCAGAAGTTATTATAAAGTATCTGAACAGTCATAGAATTAGAATTTCAGAGCTCCAGGGGTGTAAAGTAGATCAGTTTTGACTTTTTTATTGTGTAACAAATCAGTGCTTATTTCTGCATAAGAATATACCTAAATGCGTGTACATATATATTTGTGTATGTATGTTTTTATATATATGTGTGTATATATAAATTTTCTGAGGGCCAGAATGACAAACTATGATTTGTTAATATGTAAAGGAATCTGTGATACTATCTGATTAGTGCTCTTTTTGGATATACCTGTAGTTACTCTATAGTATGAAAAAAAATATTGACAGTACACCTATTTAAAACAAAAAGACCCTCCTTGCAGAGTCACGAAAGTGAGTGAGGTTTCAGAAGTGTGAAGAGTGAAGACAGCATCTGTAGTATATTTGAACTTTGTTTTATTGTATTTTGCCACTATACTACGTTGGTTTATACTATAAACCAATGGTGGGAATGAGACCAGGGACTTCATATATATTATTTACATCCCTTTACCAACACAGTGCTTAGCATATGGAAGGTGCTCGTTAAAGAATTATCGGTTGAAACAATGAGGTTTGATTTTAGCCTTCTCCAGTCTTACCTTGGCTAGTGTTGTTAGAAACTAAGTTGAATTAGGATTTTATCTAACATATCTAACAGGTTTGGTCATACTCGAACGGCTCTGGTTTCCCGCTTAAACCACCCTCGTTAAATGTGTTCATTCAAAAAATAATTATTGAGCACTTGCTATTTTCCAAGTACTATCTTAGATGCGGGCCTTGAGTAAATAGCAAAGCCAGTCTAGGCCCTGTTCCTGTGGAGTTCATGTGTGGGAAGAGGGTATTTTTGGGTCGATGGGGAGATTCTCACACTCATTTCTCAGTTTATCCGGCAGCTACTGGGCCCAGGAGATATTCATGGCTTTTTGATATAATTAACAGACTTTCCCTTTCCCTTTTCTTCTTCACCTTCATCTTCTGAGTAGATAATATGGTAGCAAAAGAAAAATTGAAAGGGTTTTTTTTTTTTTTATGAATTCATGTACATTCCAATGGTGATTTCACCTAGGAAAACTGGGGAATAATGCTGTATGTCCCTTTCATTTGAACCTAATTGAAAGGAAATCAAACACTTATGGAATGCAATTATTTTCCCCAAGAATCGACAATTCTAGAATATATTATCAGGAATACATAAGTGCTATGGATGTTTCCATGAAGTAGTCTTTTTAATTGAAAAGAATAGAAAATCTTACTGGGAATTTTTAAAAATTCATGGCATTTTATGTAGACAGAAAATTGAGAAGATACTCAGTATTTCTATGTCCAGTGCTCTGATTAGAAGAATGACTTAGCTGGACATGTAAAACTTAAAGTTATACCCATGATCAAATCTTTGGACTTTGCTATCAGTTGTGATGTATCTGCCGATAAAATCACTTTTTCGTATTTTCTTTTTTATGTACAGTATGTGACTAAATTCCAAGAGAGAAGGAATTCTAACTTTCGTAAGCTTTTGAGATTGTTAGATCTGTGGTATTATTGAGAAAATACGAGTTAAAATTCTTTAATGTCTGTGAATAGAGTTGAAAAAGAAACAAGTGAAGTTATTAATGGCGGTTCTTCAATGCTGGGATCAGGATTTATTTAAATTAAAAATCAAGGAAGAAGCAGGAGCACCTCCTGCCCCCATATTTAATATTTTTAGAGCCATTTATCAACTTCTGAAACTGCCTAGCAATGATGACCCATGTCAACATTTTACTATCCGGATAGTAAATTACGTGAAAACCAGATTATTTGCCTGGTTTTTTGAAGAGTTGATTTGCAGATCGCAAAGTTCTTCTGTTTGAAGTTTTATTGATTATTCAGTATTCTTGGTGACAGTTTTGAGCTAAAAGACATGGTTGTTTTATTTTCGGAACACTTGGGAAAAGAGCAAGTTCTTCAAATGATCAAATATAACTTTTAGTGGATCTTGACATAGTCAACAATTATGTTTAAGTCATCAAACACATTGAGATGATAACGTAACCAGGTAGACACTAACATTATGACTGATGTCAAGCGTTGTAGTTCATACCTGTCTACGCATAGTGCAAGGTAATTATAGAATGCATCTGCATTTTTTCAATTTGACACAGCTGTCAAGGGTAAGATTTCTGTCTCAGAAAATCCAGTCTTATCAGGTCTTTGTGTTTTGTGATTCTAGGCATTGTTTTCCTTTACTCACAGTTAACATATACATTTTAAAGTTTACAAGAAATATTTTTTTTGCTAAAGTGATCTTTTTGTTAGATTTCTAAGGAGGTTTTGGAACTAGGTTTGATGACATTAATAGCTATAATTTTGAGAAAAATCACTTTAGAAAAATTTGCAGTTAAAATATGTTTACTGCAAAGCGAGTAAGCAGCCTTAAAGTGTTGTTATTCCATTTAATCAGTGTCATGTTTGGAATCTAATTTCTCTCCTTTTCTGGGATTCAAAACATAAAGCCTGTGGAGGAGCTTAACTTTGGACTTGACATATGTTTTGTGCCACGTACTGCACATGTAAGAGAGAACTAAAAAAGCTTGTTGCAAGCAGTGAGATTGACGTATTCAGTGGTGTCAGTACAGTCTGAAGAAAAAAGTCAAGACTAAAAATTTTGAAGTCACTAACACTTTGACTTATTTTTGAAAATTATTTTTATAGCATATTAAACATACAAAAAAAAAAGGCTATTTGTCAGAACAGTAAAACAAGCACCCACTTGCCTACCGATGGGCCTAAGACATGGAATATTTCCTATAACTTTGAAGCTTCCATGCGCCCCTCCTTAATTCTACAACCCCTTCTTCCCCCTCCTTAATTCTACAACCCCTTCTTCCCCTGTGGTGACCCCTGTCCTGAACTTTGGGCTTATCAGTATTTTCATTATAGTTTTATACTCTTTATTAACATATGATTTGGTTTTATATCATTTCAACAGTATGTAAATGGCATCATCTTCTGTGTGTTCTTCTGAGACTTGAGTTTTTCTCTGTTTCATAAATTTAAGTAATTTAAATTTACTTAAATTAAAAGTATGTGCAGCTACTCACATTCTATCACATTTTTCATACCTCTGTTTTTTCTTATATTTTAGGAATATCAACTATAAATAACATGAATGCTTTTTTTTAGAAAAAATTCTATCATAATCTCTTTGTAGTTTTTATCTTTTTGTATGGATTGTAAAATCATATTGGAATTTATATCTGATACTTCATTTTGAATTTCAGGTTCACTTTTTCCATGCTCTTCCTTCTTTTCCCTCCCCCTTTCTCTCCCCGCTTCCACTCCTCTCCTTTCTGTTTTCTTCTTCCTCATCCTTAAATTTTTTTGAATAGATTTTTAATTTCTCGTTTCAGTATTTCTTCATTTACTAATTTGGAAGACTTTTGTTTTTTGATCATAACACAAAAAATTTAACGTGCACACACTTAAAAAGGAAATTTAACCTGCATCTGAAAAGGGACAAAAGCAAGCAATTTTTTTTCTTTTCGAACCTAAGAATACTTTAACACTAACTGCCCTCTCTTGATTGTTATGCTAGTTTTGTGTGATATGTTAATTGTATGTTTTTTCTTTTTAATATTATAAATTAGCGATTACTATTGAATTGTACTGCAAATATGTGTATATGTGTATATATGTACAAACACGTATATTTATTCTTTTTGATCCTTGAACGTTTTTTTCCTCTGATGATTTTCCTTTTGCTTCAGACACATCATTACGTTCTCTTGGCGTCTGTTGATGGTAAACTCTTTTTTATGTGTCTGAAAGTGACTTTATTTGCCTTTACTTGGGAAAGATTGTTCTCCTAGTGTATGACATTAAGGGTTTTTATATTTCTTAGTACATTCAGGGTATTTTTCTCTTCTGTCTTTCATTGTTGTTTTTGAGAGTGATGAGTCTTTATCTAAAACTCATGTTTTTACAGATAATCTGCCTTTTCTTTCTGTCTGGTTTTATAATGTTTTGTCTTTGGTGTTCTATAGTTTCATGTATCTAGGTGGAATTTCTTATTTATCTTGCTAATTTATGGGGGGCTTCCTAAATATGATTGATGTCTCATAAATTCGACGAAAATGTCAGCTGTTATCTCTTCGAATTGACTTTCCCTATAATTAGACCTTCTTACTGCATATACCATTATTTCCTAACCTCTTTACATTATTCACCTGTTTGTCTCTCTCTATTCGGGATATACTTTTTAGATCTAGTTTCTTAATTATCTCTTCACTGATGTCTAATCTGCTGTTTAACATATACAGTATATTTAAACTTCTTACAGTTATGATTTCATCCCTATAATATCTCTTTGGCTCTGTTTTAAACTTGTCATTTTTAACGATTTTGTGCTCCTTATTTTTTAAAGTCTTTCTTTAAACATATTAACTATTATTATTTTATATCTTATGTCTCTATTTCTAATAAATGAAGGTTTCCCAGGCCCAGTCCTGATGTTGATTTTTCATTTCACCTTTACTCATACCTTGTTTCTCTGTGTGTTTTGTCATTGTAGAGCGTCACGTCCTGTTCCTTAGAACTTTATCTTTGAGATTTAAGATCCCTTCTGTTAGAATGAATCAATGTGTTTCTACTACTGGAAGCACAGGGATGCTAATGACCTGGAGCCTCCTTGAGCTAAAATTACTGGCTTGTTGACAAAAGAACATCCAGTTTATGGCAAAATCTTATAAGAGTTTATTTGATCCAAAATTTTGAGGATATGCCCAGAAGTAAAAATCTCAATGGGTTGAGAACATTTTGGGGAGAATGGCAGTTTTGCAGCTTGTTTTATGCGTTAGAGACAGAGGAGGAGACTTACGGAGGGTTACGTGAAATCCATTTGTGGTCAGTTAAGGGGACAGGGAGAAGTGAATTGGGAAATCTCTAGGATTGGATAAAAAGCAAAATGGAGAGACACATACTTCAGTTATACTGGTGGGGACAGAATAGTTAGTAATTAACCTTTACAGCACGTGGGGGTGGTCTGTGGGCAACAAGACGACAACGAAGGATTCTGGGGTCTCGCATTCTGGTGATGGCGGTTGTGACTTCAGGGGTAGGAAAAGAAAATTACTCTGACATTTCAAAGGTATGTTATCCTAGATGCACAAAGACAAGAGACAGGCTCACTACCAGTAAAGAGTGACCTTTGTCAAGGCAGCTGCAGGCCTAGGACATGACTGCATACCATGACCCGCTGTAGTTAGGAATTTTTATGCTCAGACCATCCTATGCGGTTGCTTTTGATCACCGAGTTTGTAAGGCCTGCCTTCGGCCTCCGCATATCCCACACCCTGAACTTGTCAGGTTTATAGTGTTTGTTCATAGTGTTGAGGTTTTTTTCTGTTTGTTTTTGACTACATAGGCCCCTTACACGTGTCTGGCGGGGGTTATGAGTTAGTAGGACACATTTGTTCTGGTGACCTGCATTGGGCGGGACAATATCTAGTTTGCCTTCTTAATGAAAGTGTGACCCTTTGAGGTCCTCGCATTTTGCTTGTGTGTCCCAGCCCGATGGTGGCCTCTGGGCTTTAGCTCTTGTCTCTCTCACTCTGCACAGCTACCACAAAGGGAATGTTGGATTCGCAGAGCTTTGCGTATGTCCCACAGAGCAAATGGCACTGGAGGCTGGCTCACCTCTCTGAATTCCTCTTTCTGTCTCTTTAAATCTTGCTCTTAAGGAGACTTTACCTTCTTGTCACCTCCAATACAAATTTGAAATCATGTTTCGGTGACTCTTGATGAAAGGAGGGTTGTGGATATCTAGTTTCACACCAGAAAAAGTATTAAATAAGAAACTTCAGATCATGAAAGCATTGCATTCCTATGCCAAACATCCCAATTTCTCAGGAGAACATAAACAGAAAACTAAGTCTTCCTCCCTTTCGTCATTTGATTGTCAGACCTGCTGCTCAGGGCGAATGCCTGTAAATAGCTTCTTGTGTGCCTTCGCCTCAAATTTTTAATGTGTGTGTCTGTATGTTCATACATATTTTACTTTTTTTTAAACCTTAATGTTGCTTACTTTTTTTTTAAAGGAAAGATGAACCTGAGAAGTCGCAGTTTTATTGCCTTGCAAGATATTAACTAGCTTTGTTTTTAAATTCAGCATTCTTATTCTGCTCTCTTCTCTGTAAGTCACTATAAATCCTTTGATTTTTTCCAGTTCTTTTTGAACCAGCCTCATCCTTTTTCTGGTTCCCCCATTAATGCAGTAAATAAATATTTGACACTGCTGACTTTATTTGGGTAAGCGATGTTTTTATCTTTTTGAAAATCATGCTTTGGCATTAATAGATTCGTGGAATGTGTTACTATTCCTCAGACACATCGTAGACATTCAAAGAGGGAATGGACTTGGGAAAAGTCTAGATTTCCTCCATCTTCTCCCTCCCAGGGTTGAGGAGGGGGGCGGGAGGCGATGAATAGGATGAAGAGCTTGGATGTTCCCTGAGCGAGGAAGTCTGTCCCCCTTAGTCTTCACTGCCAGTCCCCCGGGCCTTTGTCCTTCCCTTTCTGCGGTTTCTCCTTGTAGGCAGTGGATTCTGTCAGTGACGCGGTGGAGTGAGGGGTGGCACAGGTTCTTCAGAGCACTCAAACCCGAAACAGCTACGTGTGAAACCTTCCTCTTACCCAGAAGAACATCTCCTTAAAGCTCAATTATACCACATCATGGCCCTAATGTTACCGATTCAATCCAAAAGCCCAAACTAAAACTATCAGAGAAGATGGGAGCCCTAGTGGTACTTCAGATCCATCTCGGGAAGGTACAGAGTTCAGGCTTTTCTTATGTCCAGGGAAATGAGAGGGGCTGTAAAACTGGAGCCACAAGCAGAATTCCTCTGATGATTAGCACGTCTGTATGCAAGACTGAGCAGAAGCCATTATGAAGGCCATGGAGCAAAGCAGGCCGGAGCCAGGCGGGGTCAGAGAGGCCGAGCAGTTCACTCTGTTACACTGAGAGTCAGTGGCTTTCTTCATTCTCACCAAAGATGCTTTCTTAGGAAGGAGTTGGAGATAAATCATTATGCATTCACGTGTGTGTATGTTTGTGTATTGTATATACTGTTAGGGTCTTGACAGGAAGACGGAAGCCAAAGCACTCTACAAGTTTTTCAGAACAGAATACCAGAAATTGGCTAAGTAGGTGATAGAAAGACTGAGTAACCAATTAAGAGACAGCGAGGACGTGGACAGTGGCAGGGAGCTGCTGCACTCCGCTGCGTTGGGGGGAGAGGAGAGGGAGGCGTGTTCCCTAAGCAGCTGGTGTCGGATGTGGATGTCAGAAGCTGGATTCCTGGGGAACCTTCCCACTGGCCAGGCCTAGCAGGGAGCAGTTGATAGTGAAGCCTGAGAACTGCTGCCTGCAGGGTCGGGCCCTGTAAGACCACAACAGTAGAAGCGGGAAGAAGGGGAGTGGGAAGGAATGGGCTGAGCACAGGTACATTATTTATTGAGACCCAGGATAGATCAATAAATGTTAAATTCCTAGTTTTTAGTTTCATTGCTAATTTAGGTTCTTCATCTTTTTGCTAGGAAGTGTGAAGAACTGTGCTTTTATAATATGCTCCAGGACCTTGGATCAGGTCAAAAACGTTCTAAGACTACAAAGGGCTATTCTGCTCCGAATTTCTTGAAACTACTACTTCTGTTCAGATTGTCAACTTGTTCACGCTAAGTAAAGGGTCACTCTCACAGCTCCTACATTCACTTCAATCCTTTTTCAATATCTTTTGTTTGGCCTCCCAAAGATCTTTATTTATAACTCATCTCTAAATCCCGCAAAAAGAGACCTTTACCACGCATTCCATTTCATTTAATTTAATCGCTGTGTCATTTCACATACATACATGCAAAATTCTGTACCTTCCCTTTTGCCTTTGAGTTCTGAATACGTTAACTTAGATCCAGGAGTGAGGTAAGGGACACAGTCAGCTGCGCTGCTGGCAAAGCTAGGTTAAAGAGCACGGTGGGACTTGATGGCGAAGTACACTTCTTCCTACTTCTCAGTGACTGGACTTGCCATGTTGTCTTAGGTAGAGAGGACAGAGAACCCCAGGCTGGGCTCCTACATGTTCGATGTCCTTTTCCCACTTTCTCCAGTTCGATAAAGCATTCCTCCATGTGGGATGTTCAAATAATGAGGCGGAGAGAGTGACCAGAAGTAATCCCCAGTGTTTCTTCCTGTGTGGATGTAGGAGAAATGAGAGGATAATGTGGAGGAGCAGAAACTGTCTCCTACCCTCCAGGTTCTTCTGGCTGGTCTAATGATCAGAAAGACACGAGACAGATGAGCAAGGGAAAATACATACAATTGAATACATACACCTGTATGGGAACCTCGCATACATGAGAGGGTCAGAGACCCCACCTGCAGGAGAGGTTCAGAGATAGGAAGGGGATTGAGGAATGTAAGACCTCCTCAGCTGGGATGAGGCCGTGTGCCTTGGGGCTTCAGATCCTCCTTGCAGAAGGTAAGAACAGATGTTTAGCAAATAGAAGTTTGCTATGACCTATAGATAGGTCCAAAGAATGTTATCTCTGATAATCTCTTGTTACAGGCAAGGCCCCTAATTCAAGTTCCTCTAGGTAGTTAAAGGAGGGGCAGAAGTATCTCTTGAGCCTGAAGCTAAAGTTGCCTTTGGCCCAAAACAATTGCATTCCACAAAAACCTGTCTTGGTGTGACTCATCCTGAACCCCCACAATTTTCTTATTAATAATGTGCCCCAGTTTACTTTCATTTCCATGACATGTTTTAGCATTAAGGTGTGAGATACAATTAAAAAAATTATCTTTATAAAAATGTTCCACAATTAGCAATATGGACAGATAGGTGGTGATATTAATAGTAAACATTTCTGAAATGGGCAAGAGGAATAAAGACTTTCTTAGATGACCTAGGTTCTTGTATTCTGTATTTCCTTTTCTTTCGTCCTGTCTCTTCGGTAATGATGCCAGGGAAGCAAGTAATACAGGCGGGTCCAAGTTTTCTTTCTCATGCCGTTTAATACAGTAGCCACTTGTGGCTATTTCAATTTAATTAATTAAAATTAAATTAAAAAAAAAACTAACAACATTTCAAGTGCTCAAGAGACAAGAGGAGGCTGGCGGCTACCTTACCGGACAGCACATATAACCATTCCTTTTGTAAAAAAATTATTAGTGCTGCTTAAACACCTTCGTTCTTTTCTGTAACCGCTTCTTTGCCGTACTGCATGCATGGCTATTCTCAAAGTTCAGTCCAAGACCATGATGCTGTATTAAGAAATTCAAGTATAAAAGAGTAAAGATTATATTTCGAAATCCACAAGGGCGACTGGACATTCATATCAAGACAGTCCTGAGAGAGGAGTGATGTGAGAGAAGCTGCCAACTTGGCAGAATAATGCGGAGGGTGTGTAGTTCGTACCAGTTATTAAAGAATAGAAAAGGAGAGGCCAGGTTTATCTTGACAGGCAGTGCTATAGCTACGATCAATGACAATGGTCCCTAACTTTTTTGGCATCAGAGTCCAGTGCTCCTATGAGAATCTGATGCCTGATGATCTGAGGTGATGCTCGCAGGGGAGAGGCTGCAAAAAAAAAAAAAAAAGCTTCACTTCCTGCTGCTGCTCACCTCCTGCTGTGTGGCCTGGTTCCTAACAGCCCTCAGGCCCTTCTGGGTCTGCGCCCTGGGAGTTAGAGACCCTGGTTTATGGCAGCCTTCAGTGTAGCTGCCTGTAGCCAGGATGAGGGAATCAGTAATATGGTGACTCATCATAGAAGTCATAGAAACATCCCCTTTGGTAGGTTAAAAATATTAATGTGACGCATGTTTTTTAAACAGAATTGTCCTCAGAGAGATGGGCTTACATTTACTTCTAAAAGCACTTCTATTCAGGTTGTTTTCCAATAAGAACTCAAAAAATATAGACAGGATTTTTTCTCAAGAAATTTTAAATTTTTAATTACAGTTGACATACGATATTTTAGTTTCGGGTTTACAGCGTAATGATGAGCATTTCTATGTTATGAAGTGATCCCCCTGATAAGTCTGGTACCCATCTGACACCATACGTAGTTGTTACAGTATTAATAGCTATATTCTCTATGCTATACTTTACATCCCCATGACTGCTTTTATAACTGGCATTTTGTACATCTTAATTCCTTCTCCTTTTTCCCCCATCTGTCAACCATCAAACTGTTCTCTGTATCTATGAGTTGGTTTCTGTTTTGTTTGTTTATTTTGTTCATTATTTTTATTTATTGTAGGTTCTGCATATAAGCAAAATCATACAGTATTTATATTTTTCTGACTTATTTCACTTAGCATAATATCCTCTAGGTCCATCCACATTGTTGCGCATGGCCAGATTTCATGTTCTTTTTTTTTTTATGGCTGAGTGATATTTCATTGTATACATGTACCACAATTTGTTTATTCATCTGTCTATGAACACATAGGTTGCCTTCATATCTTGGCTATTGCAAATAATGCTGCAATGAACATAGCGATATATATGTCTTTTCCAATTAGTGTTTTGGGTTTTTTTTTGGGTAAATACCTAGACGTGGAATTGCTGAGTCCTTCTCTGTTTCTTGTTATAGCCTTTTTTAAAAAATTAAAAATTATTGGGGTGACATTGATCAATAAAATCCAATAGTTTCAAGTGTACCATTCAACAGTATGTTGTATATGTATTGCACTGTGTGTTCACCACCCATAGTTAGATTTCCTTCTGTCACCAAATATTTGACCCCTTTTCCCCCTATCTACCTCCCCTCTCCCCATTTCCTTTGGTAACCACTAATCCACTGTCCATGTCCCTGAGTCTCCGTTTGTCATGTATGTTTGTTGCTTTTAGATTTATATCGCACATATGAGTGCTATCATGTGGTTTACAACTTTTTCTGACTTATTTCACTTAGCATGATTATCTCAAGATTTGTCCACATTGTCACAAATGACAGTATTTCATCTTATAGCTGCATAATACTCCATCGTATATATATACCGCATCTTTATCCAGTTATCTGTTGTAGGACACTTCGGTTGCTTTCATGTACTGGCTACCGTGAATGCTGCTGTGAACATTGGGGTCATATATCTTTGTGGATAAATGTTTATAGCCTTTGTTTTAAAGTCCGTTTGTCTGATATAAATATCGCTACCCCATTTTTTTTTCTATTTCCATTTACATGAAGTATATTTTTCCATTTACTTTGAGACTGTCATTCACTCTGAAGGCAGCATAAGGATGGGTCTTATTTTCTTATTCAGCTACCCTATGTCTTTGGAGCATTTAATCCATTTACATTTAAAGTGATTATTGATAGGTATATAGTTCATGCCATTTTATTATTCATAGTTTTGTTTTATTTTTCTTTTTCCTTATTCTTAAAGAAATTTCTTTAACATTTGTTGTATTACTTGTTTGGTGCTGATGAATTTTAGCTTTTTCCTGTCAGAGAGCCCTTTATCTGTCCTTCAATTCTAAATGGTACCTTGCTGGGTAGAGTAATCTTGGTCGTAGGTCTTTGCTTTTCATCACTTTGACTATTTCATGCCAGTCCCTTCTGGCCTGCGAAGTTTCTGTTAAGAAATCAACTGACAGTCTTATGGGAGCTCCCTTGTACGTAACTGTTTTTCTCTTGCTGCTTTTAATATTCTTTTTTTTTTTTTTTTGTCTTTAACCTTTGGCATTTTAATTATGATGTGTTGTGGTGTGGGCCTCTTTGGGTTCTTGTTTGGGACTTCTATGCTTCCTGGACTTGTATTTCTATTTCTTTGGCCAAGTTAGGGGAAATTTTCTGTCATTATTTCCTCAAAAAGGTTTTCAATCCCTTGCTTGCTCTCTCCTCCTTTTTGTACCTTTATGCTATGAATGTTGGTATGCTTGATGTTGTCCCAGAGGCCACTTAAACTGCCCTTGATTTTTGAATTCCTTTTTTTGTTTTACTGTTCTGATTGGATGTTTTCTGTTACCTTTTTTCTCAAATCACTGGTTCGATTTTCTACTTCATCTAATGTACTCTTGATTCGCACTAATGTAGTCTTCATATCAGCTCTTTTTGTTTTCTATCTCCATTATGTTTCGTATCTCTTAAAGTTCTCACTGAGTTCGAGTATCTTTGTAACTAGTGTTTTGAGCTCTGCATGTGTTAGCTTGCTTGTCTTCATTTTGTTTAGTTCTTTTTCTGGAGCTTTGTTTTTTCATTGGGACATGTTTCTCTTTCTCCTCATTTTGGCTGCCTCCCTGTGTTTTTTCTGTGTAGTAGGTAGAGCTGCTACATCTCCCGGTCTTGGTAGAGTAGCCTTATCTAGTAGGCGTCCTGTGGGGCCCAGTGACATTGTCTCTCTAGTCACCTGAGCCAGGTGCTCCAGACATGTCCCTTGCATGGGTTGTGCATGTTTTTCTGTTGTAGCTGAGTCTTGATTGCCATTGGCATGTCAATGGGAGATGTTGACCCTCAAGCTTACTGACTGAGGACTGGCCATGTCTATAGTGGGGGAGCTGTTGTGCAGGGGCTGACCCCTGCTTGTTTGGGGTTTGTGAACCTTTGAGAAAGTTTAGGAAAGCCCCCAGCATGAGCCAAGACAGCCTGTTTGTATGGAAAAGCTCCTGGAAGAGGCTTGGGCGGGCCCGTAAATTGCCTGAGGCAGGGCCTCAGAGAATCATCCGGGGTGGTGGGAGCAAACTGTGTTAACTAGGTTGGTGGAGAGTCAGACTTGGTGCCCTTGTGTGCCTGTAGGCTACATAGGGAGAGGGCTCATCAAAGGGACAATGGCTTCTGCCAGCACCTCTGTCTGGGAGAAAGCTGCCCCTCCAGCCCTCATCCTGAAGGTACAGTTCAGTTCTTTCCTGTACGTATTTGGCACTTTTTGAACTGCTGCCCCAGTGCTGGAACTCAGCAAGTGAGTTGGCAGCTAGTAGGTTTGCATGGACCCATTAAAAAGAATACCTGGCACTCCAACGGTTCTCTGTCTCAGCGACAATTTCTAGTGCTTTTTCATAGCCAGAAGTTATGGCGACTTCTCTTCCTGGCACTGGAAACCTAGGCTTGGGAGCCTGGTGTGGGGCTGGGACCCCTTGCTCCTCAGGGGGGACCTCTGCAGCTGAGATATCCCTCCCAATTTTTAACTGCCATACGTGGGTGTGGGACTAGCCCTTTCTGTGTCTCTGCTGCTCCCACCATTGTCAAGTGGCTTCTTTCTATCCCTAGCTATAGGGATTCTGTTCAGCTAGAGTTCAGGTGGTTCTCAATGATGGTTGTTCTGTAGTTGTAATTTTGATGTGGGAGGAGGCAAGCACAGCGTTTTCTTACTTTGTCATCTTGACCTGATGTCTAGGATGTTAATATTCCTCTTTACTTCTTTGTTTAGACACTGCCATATATCTTAGGAAATGCCTTGTATTATTTATGTCAAAATTATCATTCAGGATTCATAACTTTTATGACACTTGATATTGCTTATTAAAGAAATACTTGCTGAAAATGCCATCTAATTTTAGGTCATTTTGCTCTCCTTTCCAAAGTATTTTAAGTGAATGAAATATTAATGGAAAATGCCCTGGAAGAAAATATCTATTAATGTTTTCAAATGAGTACTAACTTGATATTTTTAAAGGGCAAGCCAATACTTTCCAATGCTTTGGCAGCCATTCCAGAGCTGTATCATTTTTCTGAGACTCTCTGGAAGACCCATGTTCCCCACTGGTAAGAATCTTTCTCTTTTGTGTACTGTCATTTGTAGTATAGCTTGGTTTTGGCTTATAGATGTGTTACAATGTATCCTAATTATTTGACTTCAAAGTTAACTTGTATCTTAAAAACTTTGACTTTAAATGCAAGGTTAACAATAAGAGTACATTGGAAGAAAGATAAATACCATATGATTTCACTTTTATGCGTAATCTAAGGAACAAAGAACAAACTGATCAAAAACAGACTCACAAAGATAGTGGACAATTTCGTGATGGACAAAGGGGAAGGGGGTTGGGGGCTGGGAGAGTGGGGTTAAGGGTTAAAGAAATACAAATTAGTAGTTGATAGATGGTCATGGGGATGGGGGAGCACGGCGGAAGGAATGCAGTTAGCATTAATATGATGGCTAGGTGGAGGGCCAGGGGAGGGAGGGATCAGTTTGGGGGATCATTTTATGAACTATATAGATGTCCAACCAATGTACTGTATACTTGAAACTAATTTAAATAAATGTAAAAAGAGTACATTGGAAATATACTAATCGCTTTTAACCGAGAAATACATATTTTCTTTACCTGGTTAATAAGAGCTGTGTAGATCAATTTATAATTGACTTGAAAGGTTCGAAAATTATAAAGTGCTCCAAATATATTTTAAAATATAGACCTCTCAGTCTCTTTAAAATAAAACACAAATTGTTCTTTGAATAACTAAGATTAAATTTTGTACAAAAGTATTCGATTACAATGTAAAGTCAGTCACAATGTACTGTCGGGTCTCAAATCTTCATTTTAAAGAGAGTAGTTTGATAGGTACAAGAGGAAGAATGTGTGACTGGAAACTAATTATTCAAATAGATTAATTTACTGTTTAAAAGACAATACAGGAGTGTGTTGCTATAACAATTTGGGAAAAATAGTGCTGGTAAACTTACACAATTTTTTATGGATATAAAGTCGAGGGATAAGTAACTTCTCTTTTCAATGATAACTTTTTCTGGGAATGTAAGCCTTATGTGTTCAAATCTATAAGAGCTATCAGTATGAAGGTATTTACTGAATGCTTTAATTTTTTAGGAATAGATAAATATTTTTAGTGGAGAAATTATTGCTCTGGAGGCACTGAAGCCTATACTTAGTATTCTACTTACAAAGATTCTATCTAGTGTGTTCCTGAGACTAATTTTTTGGCCTTGTTACTGTAAGAGTATTGCTAGGTGAGTTAAGGAAAGGATTTAAATATCACTTTCTTGGTATTCCTTGAGACCTGTCTCTATAAAAATATACATATCTATGCAAAAAGAAAGGTCTTAATACAAAGGGAGGTGTCATATATTGACGATAGAAGGAAGTCTTAATTTTTATGATTCAGAAAATCTTGTATAATCTAAGTCAGTTATCTATACTGACCATGGATTCCTAGTGCTTTTGTTGGAGGGCACTAGGAGGGCCTCTGGCAGGGATAAAGAAAAATCGGCTCATTTGTGGAAAAGTCCAGGAGAGCTTGTACAGTGATGGGGGGTGGCTCTATGTCTCTACTTTTCAAGGCTCACCATGTGTGGCTACTGAACTCTTGAAGTGTGGCTAATATGACTCAGGAATGGAATTTAAATTTAAATATCCGCGTGTCGCTAGTGACTACCCTTTTGAACAACACAGGTTGAGAGATCAGAAAGTTATGTGCACTCTCTTTGGGCCTTTGCACTCGTGAGTCTCCCCAGGTGTGGCTGGTCTCTCCCCCGTGCTACAGATTTCTGAGGAGAAGGACAAGTATTTTGTTGTTGTGGGACCCTTAGTAGGAACTTAGCAGAGACAAACAGAGCGGGTGTTAAGTGGATTTAAATAATAACAAGAGAATAGGAAAATTAATGAAATAAAATGAAATGCATAAGGCTGTGCTGCTCATTTTTCAGGAGTATTTGGACTGTCTTCATATACCTCCCTGATTGGAAGACTAGAATAGAACAAGGGCTTCTTCCCACCCTCAAATTGCTAATATTCCATTTGGAGTGAAATGTCTAACATACATTAAAGAATATATGATACCACGAGCTCTTTTCTAACTAAATCCTCAAGTATGTTCTACAAATCACACGCCACTAGAGTACAGCAGAGGACCGGCGTGTTAATCTACCCACGCAACAAGTATCCACGGGCGTGCTGTGTAGGTACCACAGTAACCAGAGGCATATGGGGGAGAGGCTTAGCAAACCAATAAGTAAATAAGTAAATAAATAAATAAGGCAAATACGATCGGTTCAGTCAAGAAAAAAAATCAGGGACTGAGAGTAATGGATAGAGAGCTTTTAAGTGCAAGAGGAAGTCTTTCTGAGGTAGTGATGTGTAAGAGACCAAAAGGACCAGGAACTGGGTAAGAGAAGCTTAGGCGTTGGTGATGGGCCTGGAGCCCCCCTTGGGCAGCTGAGACTCTGAGGTGGGGAAACTGTGGCAGGAAGGTGGAGCCATCAGAGAGGTGGCCAAAGGCCAGGTAGCAGGGGCCCTTAAAGGTCATGGTAGGGAGATCAGGTGTTTATTCCGATAAGTGTCGGAGGCTGTTGAAGAGTTCTATGCAGGAAAGGACATACTTGTTTCAAAGGAACGGCTGTAGGAGAATGGATTGAAGGGAGGAAAGAGCAGACAGGGAGAGCAGAAGGGAGGCTATGGCAGTCGTCACAGAAAGTGAGGATGGCTTGGCTAAGGATTGCACTAGTGGTGGGGTGAGGGGCGGGTGGCTTTTGCAGGCAAAATGGAAGTAGAGACTTGTAGGACATGTTGATGGATTGGATGCGGTGTGTGAGTCAGAAACGACACCCAGGTTTTTGATCTGAGCAAATAGGTGGCATTAACTGGGATGGAGGAAGACGGTCGTTGTTACTATTCTCACGCATTTTGAAGAAGACAATCAAAATATCTGTTTTAAAATGTTAAGTTTGATATGGCTAAGAGTTACACAGTTTGAGATATCAAGCAAGCTGCTGTGTATGTGAGTCTGGAGCTCAGTGGATAAATGAGGAGATACTTAACTGTTTATATGTTAAGTATCTCCTCATCTGGGTCGTACAAAAAGCCTGAGGACGGCTGAGATCCTTGGGGGGGCGGAGGGGGAGGGGTGTGTGTGTGTGTGTGTGTGTGTGTGTAAAAGAGTGTCCAGAACAAGAACTCCTGCAATTATTGTGAATGGCATCCCCCAGGAAAACAGGAAGCTAATGACCAAAAGTACGCACTCTATGATGGCATGTAGGCTACAAATTATAGGGCAAAATCACAAGACACCATGGGTTAGGGGTTCGGGGTTGTGCTGGGAGCTCATTGGTTGGAGGCGAGGTCAGGGTAATAAATCCTTTTTTCAGGTCTTGAGGACAGTTCTGAAGTCTGTTCCTGTGTCCCTCTGTCCCTCTGTCTAGTTTCATGGAAAAGTAGCCAGGAGTTTGTTTCACCTTAGGGCTCAGGAGCTGAAACCTAACTTAAGACGTTATCTTTAGTCTGCCAGAATTCCAGACCTTGTGACTATTAGTCAGGTCCGGGCTACTGTCTTCTGCTACTACAGGGTTTGCTGATTATGGGGGTGAAGGGGGTGAGGCTAGATCTCTAAGGGGTAGAGAGGGAGAGATTATTTTTAGAGCTAGGATTTAAAAGTAAATCTGATCAAATTCATAAGGACCCTTGGTTTTAGTAGCAAGTATTTAGGGTAGGAACAGATGATATAAACAGGTGATGGCAATGTTATCATTTTTCTTTCCCCATATATACTGGTTGTCAAATTATAGTTGATATTGAACAATAGGCATTTGAACTGCATAGGTCTACTTTTACATAGATTTAAAAAAAAAATATGTACAATACTGTGCATTTGTTTTCCTTACGCGTTTCTTAAAATTGTTTCTCTAGCTTACTTTAATAATACAGTATATATTACATATAGCACACAAAATATGTGTTTACCGACTATGTTATCTGTGAGGTTTACAGTCTACAGTAGCCTATTAGCAGTTCAGTTTTAGGGGAGTCAGAATATTCATGTGGATTTTAAAATGTGTGGGGTCTTTATCCCCCATCCCCAGCATTACTCAAGGGTCAACTATAGTCTGTATTTTAAATGAATAATTCAGTTAATGCTTTCCTGAAGGAATGATGTGTTTGATTTGATACTAAGAAACCTACTTAACTAATATTTAATGTTTCAGCCTGTTTTGTTTTCTGCATGTTTCTTTTGGTAGTGGACCGAAGGTTTGCTTAGAAGAGCATATACGAGTATACATTATTTTAAATACAGCTTTCTTACCATCTTTTCATCTCAACTTCCAGAACTCATGTTTCACATGTAGCTGCTTTGTTTTCCGTCATTGCTAACCTGGCTTTCTTTTTATTTTATTTGGATTAATTTTTCCAGACATTTTATGTATTTGAATATGTTATGGCTGAAAAATGATTAGGAGAATAAACTATCAGTTTGTCACTCTTCAATCTCTTCTCATAGAGGGGAGAATAAATAACTAGTTTTAAATATATAATTTCTTTAAAAGTCAATTCCGAGGAAATATATATATTAATGGTTGTATGTTGAAGTTTGGCAGATTTACAATCAGAACAATATTTAGTTTTTGAATTCCTTGTGTGGCTGTATAATTTAGTGTAATTTTTGTGGGTGACCTATCAATTGGGATGTGGGTGTATGTTTGTTTTGCCCTCTAGGGCATGTTA
>NW_006437828.1:1406565-1408068 GCF_000325575.1 Pteropus alecto
CCTTGCTAAGAGTGGGTGAAAATGAAAGCTTGAAATAGCTATAATTATATTCAGCATTGGTGATATATTACTCTGACAGAGGAATGTAAATTGGATCTTGATATTATACAATATTAAAGCCGACCTTCTAAGTTTAAGGTATGAAGTTTGTAACTTTGTCACATGTGACCCGTGATATATATTTTTCCCTTTCAAGAAGCTTCTTATATTGATTTTTAGCAAAATAACTTAGTGTTTCCCTAGGTGTTTATGTAAGATTGTTGTTTTGGGTAATTAAAACATACTTATTACAAAAAAGGTAAGCTCATTAGAGGAAAATAAGTAATGAAGAAAAAAATATAATATCACCTACTTAGAAAGGCATATAAACTCTTGGGCAGAAATGCGTGTCCACTGAGGAAGTCCTTTGGTATAATGCTATTGGTCATGTATTTGAAGAAGTTGGTTAAAGCAGGGAATCATAAAATAAATGACTCAGCTGTACCCAAAATTTTTTTTTTTTTTTTTTGATTCAAACCATCAACATCCATTTTTAACTCTGGACATTTGATGTGGAGCCTTAGACCTTTTCTTGGCATTGGGACAGGCTGATTGCATAAATCACACCCATAATGCATTATCATCCTCCTGTTATCTTAAAGTGAAACAGGAATGGAGAGGCTCTTACAAAGTAATCCAAGTGCCCAATTTTTTTTTTTTTCTTTTAAAAAGATCTTTGGTGATCTCTCAACGATTTACAGTTGTGTTCACACCTACCTCTATAGCCCTTTTAAAATAAGCCATCTTTTTAATAACCTTTTCGAAGCATTAAGATTAGTGTTCATAGGCACAGCAGCTCTTTTCCCAATGATATGTTGTTTGTTTGTGTAATTTTAATTAATTTGTATAATTATAGTAATAAGTGCAACTGGCAAAAATGGGTTTGGAAACGGTCCCAGTGGATTCTTGGTGGGAGCAGAAGCAGGCAGATGTACGAGAGAGTAGAACAGTAGCCTTGAATGTTCATTATGCCATGGGTGTTAGTATTTCACACAGGGAATGGAAACCAACAGGTAACGAGTGAGCTGATTAGGTAGAAAGTGGCTAAGAATATGTTTGTATAGCTGCACACACACATTTCCTAGGTCTGAACAAAACCATATTTTTGAACAAAAATCCCATTATCATTTCTGCTTTTTAAACTTAAGATAAGTTAGCATCTTTCCATGTCAAGAATGTAAGCATAGTTTTCTTTGATTCAAGATTTCTTCCTAGCTCCTGGCTAGGGTAGTAGGTTGCCATCTTTTCCGCCCCTTTAGCATCCTTGGCTTACTTTCATCATAGTATTTATTACACGCTATTTTAGTTGTTTTATTTACCTCTTCTTGATTCTTCATCAGATTTCTCCTATCAACTCTTTATCCCTTACTATGTTTATTATCTCTACTTAAACATAATAGAGATAATGTTCTGCTACCCTTTTTCTCCTTTAATTCTCCTTCGATCAGAATTTTACTCCTATAG
>NW_006437828.1:1408084-1440882 GCF_000325575.1 Pteropus alecto
TTGAATTCAGTTTTATTCGACTTCACGTCAGCAGTTGGCCCGTGACTCTTTTCTTTTGAAAACTTTCTTGGTCCTTGGGGTTTGTTATAGTATCTTCACCGGTTTCTCCTTTTACTGTCGTCGCTGCCTTTTCTTAGGTGCCTTGGTTGGACCCTCTGCTATTCTCACACTTTATCAGTGGATGTTTTAGACTTGTGTTTCCAGGAAGATGGAGTAGATGTACTTTTTCCTATTCATCCTGCTAAGGACAACTAAGAAACCTTGATAGTATATATGAAACGGATACATAGGCTAGGGACCCAAGGAATGACATGGTGCTTAGTTCTCTGGGTTTTCTTTTTGCCTCTTCTACCCCAGATTTGGAGATAGAGAAGTAAGCAACCCCGAAGTGCCAATAGGCACAAAAAATATCCTCCCGAAAGCCTCCTCTCTTAAACCAAAGGACCATGAAAGGGGCAGCCAGCATAATAGAACGCTTTGAAAATAACCAGTCTGTGCTTGCCAAATACCACAGAAGAAGACTGTAGCCCATCCCTATTCATACCATCAAATTCACGCGGGGAGCCTGGACTTCGTCTTCCAGACAGCATCAGCGAGGTGCTCTTCTCACTGGGGTGGTGTCAGAGGAGACTTAGCAGAGAGTCAAAACTTTGACCATAGCTTAGTGGTGAAAAAATCGCCCTGTTCCTCCCCAGTGGAGGTTACGTGGTAAGCATAACAATGAGTCCTACTTCTACCTGCCAGAGAGGTACCGTGGAGGCCAAGTGGGGAATTGGGCTTGTATTCGTACCTGCCAGTATCAAATTTGTGTCTTTTCTTCCTCCACTGGAGCAAAGTCTCAGGAAGCCAGCTAAAAATAGGATAGACCCGAAGAAATTCACAGTATGACACATGATAATCAAACTTCTAAAAACTAAAGACAAACAAATTTTGAAAGCAATAAGAGATGACACTTTAGTTGTGGGGGGAAAACAATTGGGATGACATTAGATTTCTCATCAGGAACTATGGAGACCGGAAGCAAATGGTAAGCAGTTTTCAAATAAAGAAGACAAAGGACTATCTTATGTGTTGTGAAAATATCCTTCAGGAATGAAGGGGAAATCAAGACATACTCAGTAAATATAGTAGACTTGACAGCTCTTTTCTAAATTGTTTGATGGTAGAAGCAAAAATTGTAACACTGTATGTTGTAGTTCTAAATGTATGTAGAAGAAATATTTAAAACAATTATGCTATAATAGAGTAAAGGGACGTAAATGGATGTGTATTAGTTTGCTAGGGCTGACAAAATACTACAGACTGGGTGGCTTAAACAACAGAAAATTTTCTCACAATTCTGCAGACTGGAAGTCTTTTAAGTTCAAGGTGCTGGTGGGGTTGGTTTCTTCCGAGGGCTCTTTCCTTGGCTTACAGAGGGCCCATGTCTTGCTGTGTCTTCACATGGCCTTTCCTGTGTGGGCATGCATCCCCGGTGTCTCCTCCTCTTCTTATAAGGACACTAGTTCATACCGGATTAGGGCCCTATCCTTAGGCTCTCATTGAACCTTAATTACCTCTTTAAAGACTTTATCTTCTAATATAGTCATATGGCGGATTTGGGCATCAAAACATGAATTATGAGTGGCACTATTCAATCCATAACAGAAAGGAAGAGTTTTACAATTCATTCAAACTTGTAAAATGAATTGTGATTTGTATTGATGTAATACCTAGAGCAACCACGAAAAGTGGTATATATTTTTTATATACATAAAAAAATAATACATCAGAATGGAATTCTAAAACATATTCAGATAAACCACAAGAAGGTAGGAAAAAGAAGATAAAAGCAGAACAAAAACCGAAAAATAAATGGCAGACTGAAGCCTTAACATACCAACAAGTACATTAACTGTAAATGGTTTAAATATACCAACTAAAAAGATTGGTGGAGTGGATTTTAAAATCACCTACTTATATGCTCTATTTCAGAAATCCACTTCAAATATATATTTTTAAAAATTTTGTTTTTCATTTACAGTTGACATTCAATATTATATTAGTTTCAGGTGTATAGCCTAATGATTAGACACTTGTGTATCTTACATTGTGACCCCCCCACCACTTGCACCCACTTGCACCCACTTGACACCATATAGATGTTACAATACTATTAACTATACTCCCTAAGCTGTACTTTACATCCCCATGACTATTTTGTAACAGCCAGTATGTACTACTTAATCCTTTCAGCTTTTTTACCCATTCCCCCAACTGTCCTCTCATTTGGCAATCATCAGTTTGTTCTCTGTATCCACGAGTTTGCTTATGTCTTTCTTGTTCATTTATTTTATTTTTTAGATTCTGCATGATATGGCGTTTGTCTTTCTCTGTCCAAACTGTGTCACTTAGCTCAGTGTCCTCTAGATCCAACCATGTGGTCACAAATAAGACTTTATTCTTTTTTACGGCTGAGAAATATTCCATCGCATGTATGTACCACATCTTCCTTATCCATTCCTTTTTTGATTGGAGCATTTAATCCATTTACAATTAAACTAATTATTGATAGATATGTAGTTATTACCATTTAGTTTTCTATTTTTGTAGTTCTCTGTTCTTTTGCTCTCTCTTCTTGTATGGTGATGACTTTTTGTAATGTTGGTTTGTATTCCTTTCTCTTTATTTCTTGTGTATCTCTTGTAGATTTTTTGTTTGTAGTTACCATGTGCATCATATATAAGCTACATTTATAGCAGTATTTTAAGTTAATGGTTGCTTAAGTTCGAACACATTATATAATCACTACCATTTTTACTCACCCCCTCCATGTGTATGTTTTTATTATCATGTTATTACTTTTATGTGTATATATCCCTTAATTTCCTGTTGTGATGACACATGATCTTTTTACTCCTGTCTTTTAATCTTTGTACTGGTTTTATTGTTGGTTGATCCACCGCTTTTGTTGTTTGCCTTTGTCAGTATTTTTTTTCTTTGTGATATTTTCTTATTCATTATTTTAATTTTTTTTCCTTAAAGAAGTCCCTTTAACCTTTCTTGAAATACTGATTTGGTGGTGATGAACTTCTTTAGCTTTTTCCTGTCTGGAGAGCTCTTTATCTGTCCTTTGATTCTAAATGATAGCCTTGATGTGTAGAGTATCTTGGTTATAGGTTCTTACTTTTTATCGCTTTAAATATGTCATGCCAATCCCTTCTGGCCTGCAAAGTTTCTGTTGCGAAATCAGCTGACAGCCTACGGGAGCTCCCTTGTAGGTAACTAACTGCTTTTCCCTTGCTGCTTTTAAGATTCTTTTGTTTGTAACCTTTGGGCATTTTAATTTTGATGTATTTTGGTGTGGGCTTCTTTGGGTTCATCTTGTTTGGGACTTCTATGCTTCCAGGACTTGTATGTCTATTTCTTTGGCCAGATTAGGGAAAGTTTTCTGTCATTATTTCTTCAAAAAGATTTTCAGTCCCTTGCTCACTCTCTCCTTTTTGTACCTTTATGGTGTGAATGTTGGTACACTTAATGTTATCCTAGAGGATCCTTAAACTATCTTCAATTTTTTAGATTCTTTTTTCTTGTTGCTCTTCTGATTGGGTGTTCTCTGCTTCATCTAATCTGCTTTCGATTTCATCTAATCTATTCTTCATTTCATTTATTGTATTCTTCATTTCTGACTGGTTCTTTTTAATAGTTTCTATCTCCTTTTTTATGTTTTCTATCTCTTTGTTGAAGTTCTGAGTTATCTCTTCCTCCCTAAGTTCATTGAGCATTCTTATAACCAGTGTTATTAACTCTGCATCTGATAGATTACTTGCCTCCAAATCGTTTAGTTCTTTTTCTGGAGATTTGTCTCGTTCTCTCATTTGGAACATATTTTTTTGTCGTCTCATTTTGACTTCCTTCCTATGATTGCTTCTACATAGGTGGAGTTGCTACAACTCCCAGTCTTTGCAGAGTGGCCTCATGTGGTAGGTTTCCTGTGGGGCCCAGTGGTGCTGTTTCCCTGTTCACCTGAGCTGGGTGCTCCAGGTGTGTAGGTTTTGTGTGCTCTCTTGTTGTACTTGAGTCTTGATTGCTATTGGCATGTCAGTGGATTGGACCAGGGATTCTCAGTCGCCTGGGCTGTGGACTAGTACTGGTCCGTGGCCTGTTAGGAACCGGGCCACATAGCAGGAGGTGAGTGGCAGGTGAGCAAGTGAAGCTTCATCAGTATTTGCAGCCTCTCCCCAGCACTAGAATCACCACCTAAGCTCCACCTCAGATCATCAGGCATTAGGTTCTCATAGGAGTACTGGTCTCTGGTACCATGAAGGTTGGGGACCGCTGGGTGGGACCGTTCCTCTGGGTTAGTGGCAATGAGGACTGGCCATGACTACAGCAGACGAGCTGTTGTGTGGGGCCTGACTCCACAGATCAGGATTTGCTTTAGGGGGCTCTGGTTCTTCCTGAGTCTACCCTTTGGTTATGTTGTTTACGGCACTAATTGTGTCATGCTCTGATATAGTATGAAGCTGGTCACCAGGTGTGTTGGTTCTGGGGCCTCTTAGGTGGGGCTCTGGTGCAGGCCAAGGTTAGCTGCTGCCTGTTTCCAATCTGGGGCCACATGGTAGGAGGTGTAAACTGATCTGTGTTTGGTAGCTGCCTATGCTGGGCTTTGGTGCATCTGGGAAGTGGTTTTGCTGAGAACTGAGGCCAGCTGCCTTTAGTACCAGGCTTGGGTCCACTTAGCAAGAGGTACAGGGGTTGCCAAGGCCAGCTGCTGCTTGATTTGGGTTTGTGGACCTTTCGGAGAGCTTAGGAAAGTCCACAATGTGGGTCCAGGCTGGTAGCTTGTGTAGATTAGCCTCTGAAAGAGATTAGGGACTGGTGGGGTCTCAGAGAACCACCAGGGTGGGGTGAGAGCAGCCTTAGCCTGGTTAATGGAGGGCTCAACAAAAGAACAGTGGAGCCTGTAGGCACTTTAGTCCCAGACAGAGTTATCCCTTCAGCCCTCACCCTGAAACCAGACAATTCAGTTTCTCCCTGTATGTCCTGGTGATTTTGGAGCTGCTGCCCCGGTGCTGGAGCTCAGCACGAGTGTGTTCGTCAGTGAGTTAATTTGTGCATGACTCTTTTAATAGGATGCCTGTGTCTCTAGCAGCCCACCATCGCGCCCGGACTGAGTCCTTGCTGATTTTCACAGCCAGCTATTTGGGGGACTCTTCTTCCCACACTGCTGGTCTGGGTTGAGAAGCCTGGTGTTGAACTGGGACCCCTTGTTCCTCAGTGGGATCTCTGTAGCCACAACGTCCATCCCAACTCTTAACTGTCACATGGGCATGGCACCAGTCTGTTCTGCATCTCTGCCCCTCGTACCAGTCTCAACATGGCTTCTTTATATCCTTAGTTGTAGGCGTTCTGTTCAGCAAGTCTTCGGGTGGTTCTCAAGGTTGGTTGTTCTATAAGTTTATGTGCAGTTTTGATGTGGTCATGGGAGCAGGTGAGCACAGTGTTGACCTACACTGCCACCTTGAGGTGAAGTCTAATAGCCTCAGATTCTTGAAACTGATCTCAGATTAGCACATGTGCATTCCAGCAAACCTAGTGCCGCTTCTTGGAGGCAGTCATGAAAATGGCACAAAAGCACGTAGACATCACCCCTATTTCAAATGTATTGATGTAGGTAGATTAAAAGTAAAATGATAATAAAAGGCACATTATGTAAACATTAAAAGAAAGCAGTTGTGGCTATTTTAATATCAAATAATTTAGACCTCATAATAAAGAAAATAGTGGTGGATTGACCCTTTTATCATTTTATAAAAATCAAAGGAGCACTCTTAAAGTGTGTCAAACCTTAGATGTGCAAAATATGTGAAACAGAACTGATCGGATAGATAAATCCACAATTGGATTTTGAGATTTCATAGTACTCTATCAATAATCGATAGAATGGCTAGACAGAAAATAACTAAACACTTAGAAGCTCTCAGTACCACTATCACTTCAAAGGATATAATATGTATTTATAGAACACGCCATCCAGCAATAGCAGAATATATATTTGTTTCTTATTCCCACAGAACATATCTCAAGGTAGACCATAACCTGGCCATAAAAGCAAACCTCATCAAGTCAAAAAAATTGAAAACATTGAAAAAATTGAGAAATTGTGATAAACAGTAGACTCAAACTAGAAGTCATTAACAGTTAACAAGAAGTCTCCAAACATTTGGAAAGTAAACGAAACACTTATATTCAATCCATGGCTCAAAGAAATTCTCAAGAGAAATTAAAAAGTACACTGAACTTAATGAAAATGAAGATGTACCTGACAGCTTTTGGGGTACATATAAAGAAGCACTGAGAGGGGAATTTATAGCATTAAACATACATTAGAGAAGAATAAAAGGCTAAAATCAATAATTTTAGCTATTACCTCAAGACTTGAGAAAAAGAGCAAAATAAATCCAAATCAAGTAGGAGTGAAATAAAGACCAGAAATCAATTAATTGAATACAGAAAAACAAAAGAGAAAATCAATGAAACAAGAAGTAGGTTCTTTTGAATGATTAATACAGTTGCCAAATCTCTATTAATATGAAAAACACTAAAAACCAATATCTGGAATGATACAAGGAATCTTACTACACACCCTACATTAACAGGGTAATAATGGAATACTACAAACAACTTTAAACACTCAAATTTGCAAACTTAGATGAAAAAGGCCAATTCTTTGAGAAGCAAAATGTCCTTCAACAGACCCAATATGAAATAGAAAATTTAAATAATCCTCCGGCTATAAGAAAATTGAATTAATATTTTAAAACTCCCCAAAAGATCTTCAAGTAAAAATGGTTTTACTGGAGAATTCTACTAAAAACTTAAAGAAAAATTAATACCAATTCTACACAATCTCTTCTAGAAAATACAGGAACAGGGAACAATTCACAATTTATTTTATGAAGCTGATACTAATAGCAAAACCAAATATAAAATCAAAACAAAACTAAAAACCCCAAGCCCCAAATCTGTGGGCCAATGTCCATCATGAATATAGACACAAATATCATATTGTAATGGACTGTATCAACAAGGCTAAAGAAGAAAAATCACATCACATCAATTAATGAAGACAATGCATTTGACAAAACGCAACAGAATTCTTGACAAACGCTCTAGAAAATAAGAACAGACGTTTTGGATTGAATTTTGTAACGCCAAGCACCTTAGAATACGACTGTATTTGGAAATAGGGTCATTGTGGATATAACTGAGATGAGGTCACAAGGGAGCAGGATGGACTCTTACTCCAGCATAACTTATGTTTTTTTTAAGAGAAAAGACAAACGGCACCATGTGATGGATGACTGAGGTGCATGCAGTTAATGATACTGGATGGTATGCTTCAATATTAAGAGGGTAAATTTATGTGATTTTTTTATTCAAAAAACAAATTAACCATATTTCTATATACTAGCAGTGAACTTTTGGAAAACAGCACCATTTACTACTCAAAAAATACTCTGGTGTAAATCTAACTAATTATTTATAGGACTTTTGTGCTCAAAACTACAAAATAATAATGAAAGAAATCAAAGAAGGTCTAAATAAATGGAGAGACATCCCAAGCTCATGAACGAGGAGACTCACCTCTATTTGCTTGGTCATTTGAGTTGCTGGCAGAATTCAATTCCTTGCAGTTGTGAGTCTGACGTTCCTCTCTCCTTGCTAGCTATCAATTTAGGGCCATCTCAGCTTTTAGTGTCCACCCACATTCCTTAGCTCATGTCCTTCTTCATCTTTAAAGGCTGTAAAAATAGGTTGAGGTCCTCTCATGCTTTGAATCCCTCTTATTTCTCCGTCTCATGTCTCTTACCCAGCTGGGAAAGGATCTCATTTTTTAAGAATCATGTAATTAAATTGGACAATCTAGGGTAATCTCCCTATTTCTAAATTATCTGAATAGCAACCTTAATTCTATCTTCAAACTTAATTCCCCTTTTAATCTCTTTGCTATGTAAGGTAATATATTCATAGGTTGTGGTGTTGGAACATGGCCATCTTTAGGGGGCAGAGGTGGGATGACTCTTCTAACCACACTTGTCTGATCCTTTGATGGCTTCCCACTGCCCATGGTACTGTATATCGTTGATTTCAAAATGAAGCTCCTTTCTACCTGTTTGGTTTTATGTCTGATATGGCCACTTGTGGTGCTCAGGCCAGGCCTCGTTCTTCACATTTAATGTCTTTGCACGTGTTCCTTCCTGCATAGAAACCTCTCTTCCTTTCTATGACTTATCCTTCAAGACTTGAGTCAGACATCAGCTGCTTTGGCTCCCAAGAGGTAGATGCTGTGTCTTCTGTTTCATTAGCACCATGATTATAGCACTTATTACATTATGGAAACAATTCTCCTCAATATTTGTTTCAACCACTAGTCTGTGATCCTTTCAAGGGGCAGAGAACATGTTTAATTCAGTTTTGTATTCCTCACACCTTGTACAGTGTCCAGCACACAGCGAGCCCTCATTAAAGGCTGACTTTGTTAAAAGCACTTGAGTTTAGTAGTAATGAAACATCACACTTCAGCAGCCATCAAGGACTCGTCCCAAAGTAGGACAGTCTCCGGATTTATTCTCCTTGGTTCAGTATGGATAAGTACCGGTACTCAAATGGGAATAGATGTTCCTGACATGGAAGTTAGGGCAGCTTCCGTGATGCTGCATAGAACGTGTCATCCATTCGTGCCTTTTTCTAAGTATATAAAAGAAGGGCATGAGCCGGGGCATTAGCAGACTCAGATGCTATCTCCGAGTGATCTTAATTATCCTTGGTTCAGCATAGATAAGTACCGGTTCTCAAATCGGAATAGATGTTCCTGACATGGAAGTTAAGGCAGCTTCCGTGATGCTGCATAGAACGCGTCATCCATTTGTGCCTTTTCTAAGTATATAAAAGAAGGGCATGAGCCAGGGCATCAGCAGACTCAGATGCTATCTCCGAGTGATCTTAATTTCTCTCTGCATGTTCCTTTCTTTATATATGAAATTGGGAGGACTACCAATTTCATTTTAAAACCATTTATTCAGTGTAGTTTGTCCCAGGTGCTGGAGATTTAAGGATAAATAAGAAATTGTCCCTATTCTCCAGGTGTATGCGTCAGGTAAGACTGCCATTAAGATCTGGTAGGTTTGTTCCAGCTCTGACTGTCCATGATGCATTTCTTTCCCTTAGGGCACATTTGGGAAGAGAGCTAATAACTTTAACTTTAGTCTGTGGGAAACCTACACTGACGGTGCTTTTTTCTTCCTTTGTCCAGGAAGTAAATCTAAGACCTGACTATTGTTTCTTCTGCTCAATGAGGTGACTATATTTGCTTCATAAAGCCAACAATATGTTGGAAATCATTTTGCACACTTGATTTCATTTTCTGGAAGCAAAAACTGAATTTCAAAGCCCAAGCTACTTTGAACATTTAAAGGTGATTTGAACATTTAATCTTAGAGACCTACTCTTCCTCTTGTTTTTTTTTCTTTTACCTCTTCATCTCTTCTTTTCTCCTACGTTGAGACCCTTTCTAGGAAGTGTTAAATGGTAATATACTTAGAAGTTACTCTTGAAGCAATTAAGAGAGAAGAGTTTGATATTTCCTGTTATAGCATTTTGAGAGGTAGATTTTGTGTTAAATGAGTACTTAGCACATTACTTTTTGCTGTTTTAAAGCATTTTCCCCCCAAATAAATGCCATGCTAATCTGTTTCATTTCTATTCATGAAGAAAAACATTTTCACAGTGCTTATTCATCCATGAATGCAGTTTATAGTTAAACCACATAATGCCTGATGGTATTGTGCTGACAGACACAGAATAAATAGTACAGATTTTGTTTCCTGAAGATTGATCATTTAGAGATCAGTTGGTATTTTTTTCCCAGGTTATTTCTTACACGGATGATGAGAAATTTTTTACTTTTGTAGAAAGCTATGGATTTCAATAAACCTCTGTCAGGACTGCAGACCTGCCTATTCAATATCCATTTTTATCTTGAACATCTTTTCCGGAAGAGATAGGAAGTGATATTTGCCCCTATCCTTAAAAACAATACTGCTGAAAATAGTGGGGGTGGGGGGGAAGGTTTTGAGAGAATGGGTTCGTTGGCGAACGACTTGTTAATATAACAATATGTTAGCCTTGCAAACTTTTAAGAAAATAGGGAGACTTTTTCTGCCTGTTTAATTTGTTTTAATATTACTTTTTCGATAAGTACTTTCATTGGCTTCCTTATGTTTATATATTATAGTGTTTCTTTTGTTATCAAGCATCTTAGTTTCTTCTCTCTACACCCTGTCCCACTTTTCATGTTTTTGACGTGTTTTATGAAATGTAAAATGTAACCTGCCTTTGATAAGGCTGTCGTTGCCAACCTCTCTGATTTTATTGTTGTTGATAAATTAATTCCACCTTGAGTGAAAAGATTGTCATATAAAGTAATTGGATATGATGCCTCTTGACATTCACCTTAGTTTGTTTTGTAGAGAATTAGTTTTATGTAATATATATGAATAGCGTAAATTTGCCTTTAATGATTCATATTCTGCAATGTAGAAGAGAGTTATCTAGGGGGTCCAGTTACCTAAGGGTTTGATTTGAGAACTTCCATAGTCTCAGTATTCTATTTATATTAGTGGTGATAAATTTTAAAGATAGCTATGTTCTTTTATTAATTACTCAGACCAGAAGACTTAACTTGATTTACCTGAATCGATATGCTCCCTGAATGCTTATAGTGGCCTTCCAGATAAGCATTATAAATACGACAAAATCTTTTTGTTATATTAACACAATTTTAAATTAGGTTTTTTTTTTTTTTTTTGGTATAATGCGGTTTTAAGAATAGTAACATTATAATCCACAATGATTGAAGGTGATAACAATCTGAATCATCCTAAATCATTCATATTAGCTTTAGAATATTATTATGAGTATACTTTTGAATACGGAGATTGTTGAAAATTCACTTCAAACAAAGTATTGAAGTCCCACTGTAAGGTACTAACACAGGAGGGCCTGATGAACAGTCTGTGCACACATCTCAGCGCCAGCCCAAATAAAATGCTCAAATTACTCCTTACGTATTTGATTTCAAGCCTCCCTGCTGCATGTGAAATAATAAATACAGAACAGGAGTCAACAAAGCAAAGAGTTAAGTAGGATGCTGTAGATGTTTTCATGAAACATGAAAGCAAGAATTGAAATGCCTACAGGTAATCTGTCTGTTGCTGATAGTACAGAGTAAACTCTTCACTTTTGAAGTAGCATTCTGGTTTGAAACACCAACTTTTATTTAACTTTTTTCTTATCTTCACTATAATAGTGATCTTCAATCCTTTCTTTTCATAGGGTGTATCTTTACTGTTTAAGTGCATTCTCGAATTAGTTATTCCATGGTTTTCATAGAGAGGAGGTGAGTAAAATAGTCTGATATGAGTCTGCAAATCTAAATGATAAATTGCTTTGTGTATGCGTGGAGGGGCGTTAAAATCAGAAATATTGAGTATTGATAGATGATTAAGCTGTGTTCACGCAAGTGTGAACATGAAGATGGATTTTTAAACCATCTTTTTATTTTTCATATAAAGTATTGTATTTGGTTTTTACCCTTACTTTTGTGGGAAATGTTATATCTTAAGTAAGAAAATGGTATTGGATCCTGCTATCTGATTTGTTTTTATTCTTTATAATGTAATACTTTTGATTATTGGGTAAATTTTGTTTTTAACATTCCATTTTTCAAAGGCTACACTCACAAATAAAATCATACATAAAAATATATATACAAGGAAATATGCACACACATATACTTTTCCTTTCCTCCACTTTTTTTTTGACAGATTGTTACCATTATTTTATTTATTGGCTTAGGCTTTCCAAATGATCACTGAAAAAATACTGTAATTTCTATGAAGGTAGTTTTTCTATAATCAGGATGAGCTGCTGTCTATTGGCAGCAATGTCCTAACTACATGCAGTGCTGTGGTTATATTTATGAGTTTATGGAATAGAGGCTGTTTATTCGAGATGAAAATACTCATTTAAAAAATAACGAAGATTTTTTTTTTAATTGAACTTTGAAACAGGAAATTCTTAACACTTATAAGGATGCATTTTAGAGGTTTGAGAAATTTTCCCCAAAACATCCCTTTTTACTATTTTGATAATTTTTTCAGTAATCTTTTTCTTTATGTAGTTCTGATTCTTCCCTTTTGAAAATCTTACTTGCTCAGTTTCTGCCCTTTGGAACAGTCCAAAGTGAGAGTTATCCAGTGGTGTACAGGTAAATGTTTAATATGCATCTCTCTGGGTTGGGGGAGCTGCTTTGATTGGCAGCCTTTGCTGATTTCTGTAGTGTAAATAATTCCAACATGGCAGAGTTTTAGTTACTAACATGATGTCACTGGATGTAGAGTATGGAAGAGATGGGCATGCTCAGCTCTCACAAGCCAAGTGCAAGTCAGGTTCAGCACACCACTGGCTTATCACATTTTTGTTCTTTCTGTCACAACCAAGACTATGAACATGAATGATTTTGTACAAGATGTCATTCTTAGATTGTCTTTATGATTAGAATAGAACAACTGTAACATATTTGTGATGGTACTGTGATTTTTCAAAGTTAGAATACTGACGTAATGTATAACTACCTTTTTTCCCTGTTTTTCAGTTGGGTGGAAAGCTTTGGACATGAGGGGCTCGGATTATTACTGGACATTTTGGAAAAACTGGTTACTAGCAAAATGTAAGTATTGCTCGTTATTTCAATTAAGCTACATTCGCATGTCCCATTGTAATTCTAACACTGATATCTTTATGCCAATGCAGACAAGAAAAGATGATAAAGAAGAATCAGCACAAAGTCATACAGTGTCTAAAGGCCTTGATGAATACACAGGTATGTATGGTGATCATATTGTATTTGTTCTTCAGTTTTTATACAATTCCTAAGACTTAGAGTTGTGTCACAAAGGATTTGCACTAAAGTGATGTATTGCTTTGATATACTGTTTAGTACATAATGGAAAAAAATACCGAATTGTATTGATTTCTAGTTTCGTTTAAAAACCATTGTCTCTCAGCAGAGAAACTTGGGGATGTATTGACCTTCTGGTGCTTCAGATTAATTCTCTCGCCCCCTTTCCCTTCCTCCCTCCTGTCTCTCTTCTTTCTTTCCACCTTGCTTTTTGTTCTCTCCTCTTCTTCTCTCCCCTGCTCTTTTAATTTTCAAAACTATAGCACAAATCAGCTTCGAAATCATATGTGATTATTAAATGCGGGATGCAGTAATATTTATTACCAAAGAATCAAGTTGGAAACACTTCATTTTTATAGTCTAGGCATTTAAATCTGTAATGAAATTAATGAATACCGATATAACAGGTCCCAGAAATGAAGCAGTGATGCTTAATACAAGTACGATTCAGACCAAATGTAATATGGCATATCTGCTGAGTTTGCATATTTAAAGAGGATACATTAGAAGAAACGTTTAAGCTCTTTACTGAAGTTAGATTTATCTGATGTTTTTTTTTTATGCTGTTAATTGCAAAAAATTACTCTATCCCCTGCCATATCTTTAGCTCCAACATCTAAACACATCTACCTCATGATGTGTGAGTAATGGCAGGTGTTTTCGTTGCTGTTACTGACAGCAGGTGAGGAAATTTTACCTATGGCGGTGTGATGATTTGTGTTTTATAGTAACTCTGCATATTTCTGATTAATTTTTTTAAAATTTGCCTTATATTTAGTTTTAGAATAAACCTTTAAAAGACTACACACTTAAGTACTAGTACTTAAATTATTAACATCATACATATACATTTTTTACTAAATGTAACAAATATTGATGTTTTCTAATTATTTTTGTCTTAATGAATTATTATTATTATTATTATTTTAGCATTTTCTGGAGCTAAACTTTCTATTTTGAAACAATGAAATATTTTTCTCCCCCATTCCCTCCTCAAATTAGATAAGATTTTCAAGGAAAATATTTGATGTTTAAATCACAAGTCCTTTTAGTGTTCTGTGAGGAGGAAGTTTTAGGTGTTAAGTAGCCTTTTATAGAATATATTTTAAGAATAACCGAATAAAGGAATCAAACTGCTGATGGAGAGAGATCTTTCCACACTGTGAGTACATAGTACTGCTTAGGAGGCTTCTTTTAAAGTGACAATATAGACATTGAAAGTTTCACTAGTGATGGAAGTTTGAATGGTGAAAACCCAGAAACATTTTTCAAACCAAAGGAGCATGTGGATCATCATTTAAATTTGAAAAGAATATCATGGTTAAAATGAGATGGTATGTAGAAGATACTGTTCCTATTTGGTTTGAGACTGAATTGAAGGGGGAGTAAACTTTGTATTTATAGTCTAATTAATGTAATGTAACTTATTGTCTCATAATAACATGTTGCTTATAGTTATATGTGCATCTGAAATATATTGTTATTTGCGTTTATTATCACCTGTGCTAATAAGTATGAAAAGTTAAATTACTGATACTTGGAGTTAGTATTATGCTTCCTGAAATTTTTGGTAACCTTACTTTTTCCCCAAGACTGGTTGATGATTTTTTTCTATACCTCACTGTGCAGTCTTTACAAGAGATCGATGAATGATGAACATTATAGGTTTTAAGAGAAAAGTGTGGTACCTTATTTTGTACTAGAAATTATTTATACACATGATGAGCAAATTGGTTACCATATAGAAGTAAATTTAACACTAAATTGGACTAATGTTTTTAAAATGGAAGAATATTGCGAATATTTATTAGGAAGAAAATAAAAGTCAGGATGAAAAGTTAATTTATTTCAATTAAAAGATAATTAGAAGAGGGGCTTGATTGGGTCAGTCAACTATGTGTGTGTGGCTTTGAGATGTACATCCCCCATGCAGATGCTTTGTTCCTGAAGCCAGTCCCTTGCCCCATGTATCTCTGCTACTGGGATTAGCTCATGGAAAGATTTGTTCAGCACCAGTATTCACGTAGGGCTGGGCATCCTACACAGGGATTCACAGTACCCACCTTCCCCTGCCTAACACATCTTCAGTGGCCTGAAATTCCATTTATTAGGTAATAATAGGCCTCATGCAGAATGCAGATGGAACCTGGCATTGGCTCTCATTTTAGAACACGTGACTTTTCACAGAATCCAGAGTGGGTCTTTGACATTCAATAGGGGGACATCCTTAGACCTTCCAAAAATTGTCACCACTTCTCTACTCTTATAAAAGCCTTCATTTAATGCACTTTACCTGCCAGCACTGGTAAGTTGACTGTTTCTCTCACAGAGTCAACAGTTTTTGCTTTGCTTTGCTGTGTTTTAAATAATCGAATGAGACTAATTTTACACAAGTAGACTGTATCTCTTTAGTTCTAGATCCCGAATAGTGGCAATCTGGCCCCACTGCAGACTTAAAATGAGCACTACATGATTTTCCATTAGCAAAATTGGAGAATATTGCCTATGCTGAAGGTTTGTGGGGGTCACAGGATAACGGTTAGAACCATGCTCAGAGAATGCTCCTGATCCACCTATCACACGTGATGGTTTAGGGCTGGAGGCCTTGACAGCGAAGGTAGTAGTGTCACTGGAGGAAATCAGTCTGAGTTGCCCAGAGTGGCAGGGGGAGCCACAGGATTCTGACTTCAGAAGGGCAGGCACTTGCCGAGGAGAGCCAGGTGGGTGGGAAATGAGGGGGAAATGCTGGAGGCAAGCTTTTCTCAGTCCTCAAGTTTATAGGACAGAGCCAGTCTTCTGGTACTTGGTAATCCTTGACCGACTGACTTTTTGAATTGGATCTAAGTGGTACTTTATGCACCTCTGACAATTCCCTGGAACGGTTATCAAGGCATATTGCAGTCTCTGGCCCCATGCCTACTTTTGCAGTGTTTGCTGATTTGAAATAGCCTAGAGCATCACAGAAGTGAGCAGTTCCTGGCCGGTTTCGCTGTCTCTAAATTTTTCCTTATCACTGACAAGACAGAGAAGTCTTTCCTCAAATGATATCATGGGGCCCTTGACCCTTCTGCTTGTCCATTCTCCTCTGTACCTGAGTTCCCTAGATAGTGGTCTAAAGCAAGCATAATATTGCAGCGCAATGTGAAGGCTTCTTTACATAAATGCCATTTGCAATAGGAAAGTTATAAAGAAAACTTCATAACACTGAAATGAAAGCGTTTGGGTCTAAACTTGTTATAGATTCAACTTTGATATCTGTTTCTAGGGCTGATTTTGAGTATAAGCCATAGTTCATAGGTCTGTAATTGAGATTAGGCCATTTTTAGTGTTTAGTAGTAGCTGTAATCAACCAATTTCTCATTCTTCTTTAGAAGGATCCTCTGGGATGCATGGTAGATAAATAGTGTTGTTTTATTGCTTCTCTTTATTCTCCATTAGGTTTTACTTCCAGAGTGTAAGCAGGCCTTAAGAGATGTATACATCCTTAAATCAAAACACCGAATTATTAACGTCACTCCTTATCTTCTGATTGGATGTGACATCCTCAAAGTAGCAAATAACCTTTGTCCTTATCCTAGATCATCCCATTTATATGATGTGTTTACAACTGCACTGTCCTTTTGATGGTAAAATATTCTAATCAGAATACATATGCTCCTTCTGTCAGTTTCTGTGTGGTATGTGCCCAAATCATCCATCAGCTCTTGCCCATATTATGAACTCAGTGTTACTGTTGAGGCCTAATAGTATAATGTAGTTGCTATATTCACATGTGCTATTGAGCGTGTGAAATGGGGCGAGTCTGAATTGAGATGTGCCATAAGTGTAAAATACACACTGGATTTCGAATACTTAGGAAGAAAAAAGTACACTATCTCATCTATCAATGAATGTTTTATTTTGATTCTACGTTGCAATGATAATATTTTGGATATATTGGAATAATTCCATGAAAATCAGTTTTACTTTTTGCTCGAAAATTGCATATTCACACTGCACATGTAGTTCGCAGTGTATTTCTCTGGGACAGTGATGATCTGTGCGTTTATTGGTGGTGGTATATCTCTTAGCAGCCTTCCTTCTCAGGAGAGAGCCTTATGGCCTCAGTGTCTGTTTCAACATCTGACTGTTCATTTTGTGTGTTTCTGTTGGGAAATCTCAGTATTTCTCACTGCTTCTCTTTCTCCACTTGGCCACTTCTCTATGTTAATAATTATCAGCCAATATTGTTATAAAATCACCTTTGAGAGGTTATCTGTATCTGGTTGATTCTCATAGTTCTCAATGTAAAGTATATATTTCTATGAATCTTTTTTTTAGGATGTTATACATTCTTTATACTCCCTGGCTTTACTAGGTATAAAAATATATCCTATAAACGTTTTTTAATAGCGGTATTTCCTTTAGGACACTATTTTTTTTTTTAAACTAACATTTAACCTCTTATTTCCCAAATGTTATAGTATGGCCTGGAAAGAATTATGAGTGAAGAGAGGAGTCTTTCTTTATTAGCCTTAGCCATCGATCCCGAGCACCCCGGAATGATGACAGATGTGCTTAAACTCCTCTCTGCAGTGTGCATTGTGGGGGAGGAGAGCACGTGAGTCTTCTCAACTTATTTCTCTAATTGCATAATGATTTAATACGATTTAATTCATTTAATGTTTTCGTTATCAATTCTGTTTTAGACTAGAATATAAGTAAATGAAGTATACTTAAGCAACTGCTTTAGATTCATATTGGCTGCACAGAAATGCTTGAGTAATGATTATTTCTCTTAATCGATGCAGTAATGTTGGGCTAATATGTTTCTGTGAAAAACTGACTTTTTTGTCATTTATTTTAAACAGTTCAGAACTCAAACCTAAATAAAAATTCTAAATGAAGACTGTGAAAAAATATACAAAATGGGTTCTGTTTCTTATGTGATTATTTTTTTCCAGATAGAATTAATTCAAACTGTAGGTCATGTATCTTCCCTTGTAAAAGCAAACATCATACTATTTGTAAGGCCGATTTACAACATGACATACGGAACAGTACTTTACTGGTCAGTGTACATAGTCCTTGACCATAGAATAGATACTAGAGCTTTAAACTTCAAAGACGTTATTCACGTTTGTTAGGGCTGTAACTGAGAGACTATTACGTATTAAAAGATAATTACAAAGAAAAGCCTTTTTTTTTTCTTTAAAAGAAGATTGGGGTTCTTATTACAAGAAAGCATTTCAAAATTATTTATATGTATTTTAATTTATGTTTCTATTTATTTATATTTATATTATATTTTTAAAATTATATTTTAAAAAGTCTAAAGATATAAAAACCGAACAGCCAAAAGAACAAACAGTAATAGCTTTCTCACATAAGGGTAGGCAGAGCCCTAGGAGCAGAACCTCCTGCGCCCATTTGAACATTGTCCTTGTGATCCTACTGGGGCTGGTGACTGTTGAGCTGCTCAGGTGGGATCCAGTTGGCAAGTCATCAGGCACCCGTCAGGCCTGGCCCTCTGGCCCCATACAGCTATGTGTGTAGCTACGGACGCAGCCGTGCGGCCGCAGTCCTAGCACGCGAAGCCGGGCACAAAGCTTCAGCGCTTAGCATTTTACAGAGGGCACGTTCACCTTGGCGTAGAAACCGGAGAGTGAACTCAGTGTGGACACGTGAGCACTTTCTGTGCTCCCCGTCTCCTCCCCTCCTGCTGCATCCTCCCCTACTTCCTTTTCCCCTTCTCTATGCCTTTCTCCTTCTCTCTGCTCATCCTTTCCCCTCGTCATCTTTCTCTCCTTTCCCCTTTCTTTCTTTATCCTTTTTCTTTTTTCTCTTCTTCCCGTAGTTTCATATTATTTTTGTTATTTCTTGATTTCAGAAGAGGCCTCAAAGTGATGTAAACAACTACATCACTCACTTGGCCTACATGTCTGCGTCCACAGACTCACGTGAGCTTCACTAGTGCGCCCCATCCTGTTCACACAACAATTCTTTTTTTTAAGGAGGAGTGAGTGTAACTCTTACGTAACTGTTATTTTTAATATTTGACTCAAATTTCTTACCGCTCTATGTTTTTGGCTACCAGAGCTTCACTAACTTAGATTCAAGAGGAAGTAGAGCACAGTGGGTAAGAGCATTTATGCGGTGCTCGTTCCTCAGACTCTCTGCTTTTGGGTCCTTGCTCTGCCATTGAGTAGCTGTGAGACCTCGGACAAGTTGCTTAACCTTTCTCTATCTCAGCTGCCTAATCTCTAAAATAGGATGATAACAGGACCTACCTCAGAGACTCATACACATTCAGATGGGTTACTATTTGTAAACTGGTTCAAATAGTCCCCAAAGTGTGGTAAGCACTATATAAATGCTTGATAAATAGACATCATTATAGGATAATTATGAGGAATAAATAAATCCAAGCGTGTAACACGCTTAGAACAGCGCTGGATACATGCTTTGTACTCAGCGAGCTACTTTTAAAAGGTTGTTGGTTGCTTAGGAGCAGTAGTTCTGGAGTTTAACAGATCGATCAGTTGTATTATGGCATTTGGGTTCTTTGCTGTTTGCAGTTTAATTAACGCTTTCAAATTTTCCGATAGCGTTGAAGAAGTTTTAGAAGCTTTAACATCAGCTGGAGAAGAAAGAAAGATTGACAGATTTTCTTCTGTTGTGGAAGGTCTTCGGCACAATTCAGTGCAACTGCAGGTAGGTTTCGTTTACATCATGCGTATTGTTTTGTGACTGTTTTCTGCCAGGTTTATATTTAAGACTGTAGTGTGAAACCCTATATCCATTTATTTTAGCATTTTTAATGTATAGATTCTAATATACATGGTATTGTAATTGATCGTATCGATGCAACTTGGTGCATACCTGTGGTTATTTCCATAGGTTACTTTCCTAGGAGTTGGCTTACTAGATTTCTCTGTAAAAAAAAAAATATAATTATAGTCCCATGAATTGTTTATTCTATGTTAGTCTCATAAACTGAGTACTATAATTTTGAAGAAATTTTGGCAAGTAAATTATGGCTTCTCATTGTATTAGTTTTTATATCTGAAAAGTTGAGAGTTTACATGAGTAATAATGAGGTCCAAGGTACACTTAGAGAGGTTTTCAAAACTATTTAAGTGTTCCCAAAAAGTCACATGTAGACTTAACATTGTAGTATGGAAACTATATAACTAATATTCATTTAACTTAAAAAAAAAACAGACAAAAGAGTTTTTATGCCTGTAATTATTGTTACAATCATTGCTAATCAAACCTAAGTATATCTAAAGAAGTATTGATAAAATTTTTTTCTGACAATAAATTAGAAAATGTTAGGGACTGTCAAATTAATACATTTACTATGACATTTCTGATGGTGTTTGCGAGAGGCTGGCGAGGAGCCCTGTTGCTGTGATTTGTGTCTCTGGGCAGCGGGCAGGCTTGAAGATCCAGTATGTAGTCCCCAGTGCGTGGTCCAGGTACGGGGGTCTCCGGAAAAAAGCCCCTCTTTACTCCTCCGGGCTTGGCAGAGGGCCCAGAGTGAGGGTCTGGGACGTGTCACCTGCCTCTGACGCAGACATGTTCCTGCACTTGCTTGGTGTGCTAGTGTCTTTTAATTCATACATCATCACCCTCTTTTCCCTTCTTCTTCTTTTTCATCTGTCCCCAAATTCCCTATTTATGCATTATCTTCATTTATTTGCTGCTAATGAATGAGGAGTAAACCTTAAAGAAACATTGTAGAGAAAAGCCGAGCGATTACTTTATGTGAATTATCCTCCAGTATTCATGTTACTTTTTACATGTACAATATGTGTACAAATATCAGTATATTATTTTGCTTTTTTGTGCAGCATATTAGAGATCAATTCTTAAAATCCCATATATAAAACGTAATAGTCATGTGTAAACTTTATTCCCTAAATAAAAACATTTTTGTACTAATGAATACTTTTTAAAATCTAATCCCGTACGTCTTATAGGACTGGGAGTTGTAGTGTCTTGTGATGAAAGGGACAGACTTCTCAGTCACGCAGGCTTGAATTTGAGTCCCAGATCTTCTCATCCTTGCTGTGTAACTCTGGGTCGCCTCCCAAGCCTCTTTTAGAGCTCAGTTTTCTGAATTAGAAGATGGAGATAATATCCGTACCCAGATCATCGTTGATGCAGGGATTACATAGGATAATGTATTCCAAATGCTTAGGATGGTGCTTGGTCCTTTAGCAGAAGTGCTGAGTAAAAGCTAGCTTCGAAAAGTAATTTCATTAAATTGAGAAGTTAGCGGAAAGTGGAGATTGAATGTGATCTTTATTTTTTTCAGGAACATTTGGTATTTAACTATACAACCCAGCAATTACACTCTTGAGCACTTATCCCAGATTAATGAAAATTTATGTTCATGTAAAAACCCATACACGCATTTTTATTGCAGCTTTATTTGTCATACGGGAAACTCCAGATATCCTTCAACAGGTGAATGGTTAAACTGTGGTACATCTGTCCCCAAGAATACTACTCAGCAGCAAACAGCAACGAATCGTTGATACATGTAACAACTTGCACAAATCACCAGAGAATTATCCTGATTTAAAAATGTCAATTCTACAAGGTTACACACTGTAGGATTCCATTTATATACTGTTCTTCAAGTAACCAGGTTATAGAGATGGAGAACAGTTTCACACTTGCTGAAGGTTTGGGATGGGGTCTGAGAAGATGTTGATTTTGGCCATACACAAACAGGAGGGCGTCTTGTGTGATGGAAACCGTTCTGGTATCTAGACAGTGGTGATGGTTATACCTATCTGACACGTGATGAAGTTGCACAGAACTGCATATGCACACACATATGAGTGTAAAGCTGGTACACTCTATACAGGCTGTGTGGATTGTACCAACTGCATTTTCCCAGTTCGAGTTTCGTACTATAATTATGCAAGATGCTATCACGGGTGGAACTGTGTGAAGAGTAATTAGAATGTGCCTGTACATTTTTTTTTTTTTTTTGTGGTAACTTCTTATGAAGCTATAATTATTTCAGAAAAAATAGTTAAAATTTTTTCTTGGTGAAACTGGAGTCCCAACGTTGTTTACAACAATATTACATCACTTGAAGTTTAAACACTGCAGGGAAGGGATAAAGAATAGCTTGTTAAGAATGTAGCCAACGTTTGTCTCGGTAAACAACATGTTTGACTCATTAAATGGAAAGTTTTGGCGATTGCAACCTTGTAATTCTTGGTTATTTGGAATATTAAGTTTGTTTTGGTACTGGACCTTAAGGTAAATCTATCTGGTCTTTAAAATTTTAATTGATTACTCTATGAACTTGAAGGTAAACAACATGAATCAAAAAATCTTGGACAAATTTAGTCACTTTTATTATGTGTAGTTACTCTGATTTTACTGAACATGCTATGTTATGGAAAGAAGATTTCTATAGTTAGGATACAGTTATATTTAGTAAATGCCTATAAAATTCTCTGAAATAGAACTATCAATTAAAAATTTGGAATTAAGGTTACTATTATAGAAGACATTGTCTTGAAGAAATTAAAAACCTATGTCTAATGACTTGATATAGTTTTGAAGTGATTTTTTTTAACAGCTTTATTCAGATACAATTCACATTATATAATTTATTCACTTTGAAGTGTACAGTTTAGTGTTTTTATAAATTCGCAGAGTTGTGCAACTTACATCATAATTTTAGAACATTTTCATCACCCCTGAAAAGAAACTCCTTATCCCTTACTTGTCACCCCATAATACCCCTATTCCCTCATCTCTAGGCAATCGTTAATCGTACTTTCTATCTCTGTAGATTTTCATATTCCAGATGTATGATATAAATGAAATTATACAACTTATAGTTCTTTGTAACTGGCTTTATTCACTTAGCATAATACTTTCAAGGTTCATTCATGTTTATAAATGTATCGGAACTTTTTTTATTGCCAAATGTTTCGTCATATGGATGTGTACTACATTTTGTTTATCATCTGTCACTTGGGTGGACATTTGGGTTGCTTCTACTTTTTAGCTATTATGAAAAATGTAGCTATGGACATGTGTGGAGATGATTGCTTTTTTAATGACTGCGTATTCATCATATTTAGTGTAAGGAGATACAGGTAGAGAGGAAGGGCCTAGCAGCAACACCTTCCTTTAATAGTTGTAGAAGTGATGTATTTGATTTAGTTCTTAAGATATTTTTACCAAGATAAGTGTGACTGGACTTCTTTGCCCTAATGAAACTAATTGCCTTTGTTGTAAGTAATTATTTTCTTTCACGGTTAGTAGTGTTATTTTTTGAAACCCTGTAAATACCAAAATAAATTTCTTGATATTGTTCTTAAAGTTTAATTTTTATTGCGTAGTGGAAGGTCAGTGTACCATCACTTAAATTCGTTTCTTTCTCATTTTTTCTGGTAAGTTCAGGTTAAATTTGCATGTTCTCGATCGAGAATAGACATTGGAAAGAATTGTTAATTCTCACTTCCCCTACTCAACCATTTTGTTGTGGGTTTTTACTCTTTGAAGTTGCTCATTATTAAGAAACCTAATGTGTGAAATAGCTGGGAGGTGCAAGCTTAAGTTAAAGAGAGGGGGTAGTAAGTAGGTTCTGTTTTCTGGGGCTGCTGATCATGCTCTATTTTGTTTAGAATGATCAAGCAGCACTTTAGTAATATCTAAAAATGCTTTCCTCTTTGGGTGCTTCTGAATTTTCTACAAATAAAGTACCTTTTAAAGCTAGCTGGTTATCAATTTTCCCATAAAGCTCTTACTCTAAGTGACCATTTTACTCTATCAGCTATATGATTTGCATTTATTAGTCTGGGTGATATTAGCAGATCACCAAATTAAAAATAAAACTTGTTTGTTGCTGAATAAAATAGAAACCAATTGCTTGCTTTTAAATTGGAGAAAATGGGAGGTAGTAAAATAAAATCATTATTTTATCGCAACGTGTATTTATAACAAAGTACTTTTTAGTATATGTGCTGCTGAAGCGAGCACAACAAAATTCTTTCTAAAGGAGGATTGTTAGGTTTTCTTGAGTCTAAAAATAATAATAAGATACTTTGACTGCCTATGATTCTGATAGGATGAGCATACTTTCACCATCCTGCAGCTCCCTCTCCCCTGCAAATAGTATAGTGAAAAAATGAAAAACTGAGTACCAGAAACAACTCAAAATTATTTTCAGGCCTTAGAGAGTCTTATTCTTAGGAAAGAAAGTACAAATACAAATATAAATATTGGATTATAATAAATGTAGATTTTTTTTCCTCACATGTATTAGACAAGATTTTTTTTTTTTTTTTTTCAGTTTTAAGCAACACAATGCACTCTAGGTAAGTTAAGCAGGAAAGGGTACTAGTTACCTTGCAGAATTTCCAGCAGGTCCAAGGAGTCATGCGTGCGTAGTATACAGCCAGAAGTAATACAGAAGAAACGCCAATCGTGTCTAGGAACGTTCCAATGGACGCACCGCCCCCAACACTCTCCTCTGGTCATACCTGGGACTCTAAGGACAGACGGGGTCCAGTCTTCGTATGTGTTACGGTCCCCTCGTGTCGGCCGGGTCTTTAGTTGCAAAGCGTTGCAGTAGGTATGGGTGAACCAATCTCTAGTTTCTGCTGCACTTAGATTTTATCTGTTATTTCCATTTTCCTCCTCTTTATTTTTCTTTTCCTTTCTATGTGCGTCTCTTCTTTTTCTCTTGTTAGAACCAATATTTTGCTAGAATATCAGAAGTGTTATCTAGGTTCTGAAGAGTTTGTTGGAACTTTTGCTCTTGGTCACGGGGCCGATTGAATTGCAGTAGATTTTTGTCAGGAAAGGAACCAGAGGATGGGATCCTAGAGTTTTCCAACTAGACGTTTGGCTTTCCTTCTGTGTGTGTGTCCTCAGGCCCACAGTGACAGCGTGCCACATTTTCCCCGTCCTGTGGCTTCTTCCTGATCTAGTTCCCTTGAATGCATGGCTAAGGAGTATCAACATGCACGGTCTGCACTTTTATGTCACTTGTAAACTATCAAGTTCTTCTGTCGCAGTTTTATGGGTGCTGTCAGAAGACACAGACGCTTAGGGCAAAGACAAAGGACCGTATTAACCACAGCAGTAGCGGTAGCTCGAGTATCAGCTTCTCACTAGCCCCTATTCCAGTTGCAATGGGTGGTGTTTTAGGAGAGAAACCACGAGTTTAGGGAACAGAACTCTAACCATGGGCAGCAATTACTCTGACTTGTACAGGCTGCGATGGAGTCTGTTGAACTCATCTCATAAAGTATTTGATTAAGGCTGCTGGTCGGCAGGGCTCCAAGCAGCGGATCGGGGCCGACCTGCAGTACCGACCAGGCATGCCTTCCGACTCCCAGATCCAGTCAGCTGAACAAATCCCATAACACATCCCATCCGGGTTTACCTTAGAACACTAAGAGGCTTTCTTCTTAATTTTTGCCATTGCTGTTTCAGCATGGCCAGAGATCATAATTCAGGTACTGAATGGTGTCTGAGTGATCACACAGACTTCCCTTTTCCCTTTGTTCAGCAGTGAGGTCTAGCCCAGTTCTTTCATCCATAACAGTCTGGCCCGTAAGTTGATGCTGACTGAGCGCCTTCCAGGCCTGATGTGGTGTCATTGATCATGTCAGCTAAAATCAAGGACTCATTTCTTGCCACCTTTTCTAATTGGGTGACTCTCAACCTAGGGATAACTGCCTGCAAGGGCGCACATGGAGATCAGTTTTCTCTCCAAGGAGGCTTCCCAGAGTGACCCAAGGATGTTTCAGTTCAGAGAGAGCTCCATGGTTGTCTGCGGCTGCATGGTTACTGGTGCTACCTTAAATTCTCAAACACCTCTTATGACCAGAACCGGTGTTTTTTTAATTTAAAAAATTCAGAGTTTTCCCATACTATATAAGTAGTTTAGGTTCATCAGAGTATTAAAAAACAGAGTAGGAAAATCATCCTTAATTGAGTTATAACCACTGTACTCTGAAATTTGTTATTGGGCAATAATCAAACATGACATGGGTAGTTGTAGTGAAACAAATCGTAAGTTAAAATGCCTTGTGGATTTAGCCAAGTTTATTTTCTCATTCGTTTTTGTTTCCCTTAGGCCTTAAATGCTCAAAATGGACCTGAGGTTAATTTTGTCTGAGACCAAATAAAGGCCTGTAATGAATAGTCATATCTTGACTTACTATTTGTTTGATGTTATCTCCCCTCTCCCCACAAAACTATTAACTAAAGTTATTTTCAATTTCAAATAAATTATTCTCACATTTAATGATGGACCAAATGAAGAATACAGAGTATGGTGCAGAGTTAATTTTTAGGGCCATCATTGGGACATTCCAGAAGGATGCAGAGATCATTTATTTTCATTCCTCTGTTTTGACTACTACTTTTATTGAAGTTTGCATCATTAAGATTAATACATTAATATGAATCAAACACCAAACATATTAAAATGGACTGGTAAATACTATGTCATAGATGCTAATAGACATTAAAGAAACAGTAAAGTAATATTCTAATATGAACTCATTGTCATATGGAACACACCTAAGTATAAACTAGTGGTTAACATTTTTGTCTAGGATTTCCTGCCAATTTTCTGGGTCCACATGATTCATTTCTTCACTCATGCTACAATAGACCACCAGAAAGATAAACTTAACTCACACCTCAAAGGTAAATGCCAAGTTTTAGAATTAACCAGTAGTTTATTATGCAGTGGCTGCTGCACACTGGGTCATGCTAGATATTAGAACTGTCAAGATGAATGAAATACACTCCTGCCCTTAAGAAACTTCTACTCAGGAATTTAAAGCTAGCTTAATGTTTCCTATGAAAATTGCAATACTGGCAGTTTCAACAAAATTCATGAGAGGACATAGAAGAAATTAATGATATCTCACGGGGAGTGTCTGAATAAATATTTAAAAATTCAAGTTTGTTTTTCAATGTTCCTGTTCATCTAAATTACTACCTCTTGAATCCTGCAATTTATTTTTCTGAATCTGTATGGTATATATATGCAGTCGCCCCAAGTTCTGACCTGCTCTCTGACTGTATCTATCATTTACAGAACATTTAATTGGAAGTATAAATAAGATTATAGAACTTTATCTGCTGATGTACTTTACTATTTCTGTGTTTGTCTACATTATGTAGTCTGTTTAGTTTTTATTCTGAATTGATATATGTGAATTTACAATTCTTTAGATTTTCTTTATCTGTACTGGAGGCAAAATATTTCTCTGTAAGCATCATTTACTCATTTTAACTTGATAAATGTGAAATTTGATTGTCGAAGAAAGATGATTTCTGCTGTGGGGATGGGATGATGAACGGCAGTCTAAGCGGTTATCTTTCAGGCCCAGATAATAAGTATTCACAGATTCCGATAGAATTTTTATTTAAGTACTTTACCGGTACTTGTTTACAATCTGGATTTAGCTTCTGCAGAGGATGTTTTTAATGTGGTAGAGCCATCATTTCACTTGTAAGAACGTCTACTTAGATCCAGGGCAGAGATTTTGACCAAAGGGTGGACTTTTAAAAGAATACTTGCTTTGCTGTTTGTTAGATACCATTTCATTTCCTCTTGCTGTTAACCTCTTTCTATGTCTAATGATTTTTCTTTGATCATGTGCCTTGTTCTTAAGATTGCCTTTGACCAGCTCTATTCCTTTGACTGAATAGCCGAGATTTTTCTGTACAGTTTATTTACTTTACTGTCCCGTTGTGTGTCTTTACCTTCTAGTTTACTGCATTGCTGATGTTTGTCACATTATTCGTGATCACCGTTTTGGCTGCTCATTTTCCTGCCCGTCAGCTGTGTGGGCTTTGCTGGGCTCAGCCCTCGTAGTGCATCTTCAGTTCGCTGCTGCCCCCGGGGACTTCCGCAGCCAGCCCAAACCCTCGATACATTCTTCCAGTTAGAAGTTACGTTAAACATACCTTTCCTCATGTAAGGTTTCTTTTTAATAGTTGGGACGAGAGTAGAAAAATGAGCTATATACAGCATCTGCTTTTCAAATTTTTAGAACTGAGTCCAGGATCTAACACCTAAAGATAAGTGTCTTACATAGAATTGCTTAAACCAAAGGTTAATATACAGTATTTCTAAAACATAAAGATGCATTTGGAGCAAGGAGAATATTTAGAGCCAGTTTTAACTGTGTGTGTTTGTTTACTGGTTGCATGTGGTGCGTGTGAGAAGGCAAGTGTTTTTCCACTTGGGACGGCCGCTGTCTCCCTTTGTGGACACTCCTTATCAAGTCATCAGTTTGCCAAATGCAGCGGTACTCAATTAGTCATCTTATTCGACCTGTTAGAGCATTTAACTCAGTTGATCACTCTCCCTGTTGAGACACTTTCCTCCCATACTTCCAGGACACCACTTAATATGGAAAATCTTTTTTTTTTTCCCCTACCTAACTGATGGCTTTTTCACTTATTTCTTCATCCTACAAATTGAAGCCTACACTTGAAATTCCCCTATCAGTTCTCCCACTCCCCCCCCCCTTTTTTTTCTCTCTCTACTACCCCCTAGATGAATCCATGTAAGATGATAGGTTGTACATGCTATTGCTGTGGTAACCTCTTTCCTGAATTGGAGTCTGCTAGATCCAATTTCCTTCTCTACTCTTTGCAGTGAAGTTCACTACGAGGTACTTTGAATTAAACATTGCCTAAAATGAACTCCTGATCTTTCTTCCCAAGCCTGTTTCTCTTATGGTCTCTGTCATCTTAATAAACGACAGTTCCATCCTTTGAATTGCCCGGGCCCAGAACCTTGGAGTCAAATCTTGACTCCTGTCTGTCATAGTGATTTCTTTTTTTCTTGTAGCTCTATCCCTGGCACCAAGAACAGTGTCTGGTACCTAGTGGGCACCCATAAATAGGTTCTGAAGGAGTGAAATGGATGAGCTAATAAAGGAGAGAAGACAAACTGCAGTTTGATGCTCAAAGATAGAATCTTTAGTTAACTTAGGATGCTCCTCGGACGGTAGAAACTCCTCTTTTTTACCGAGTTCCAGAACTGCTATTGAAGCAATTAGTGTGGCATAATGTAAATTAATGGAGATCATATGCTATGTTTTTGGAACATCAGGCAGAGCATGGGGATTAATTCTTTTTGATGAACGTCTCACTCATTCTTTCTTTGGGTTCCTGTTCATATCCCCAGCTGACACAGGGTAGGTAGTCAGTAACTGGTTTTTGTTAATGATTCCTAATGTACATTTTAATCTCGGAATTTTAAAAGTGGGTTTTATTCTATCCTTTAAAATCTGTTTCATTTTATATTTCTGTTACTGGTACCCCGCTTTCTAGTTGAACAACAAAGATGACAGGACTCCTGTAAATTCAACTCTTCTACCTTGATTCCTTGTCAATCCAGCATTATACTTATCACTTTTTCTTCTGTATTTCAAGCTCTCCGCATCCCTTATCAACGTTAGTTCTGCAATCGCTTCTTAACTAGTATCTTTTGCCTTTGTTATTGCCGCCACTTTGCATACAATCCTTTATGATCTCCACTATTTCTAGTTGAATCTGAATTTTCTGACCTGGCACACAAGTGCCTCATCTGTTCTGTCTTAGCTGTCCTGTCTCTTGTCCAGCCTCCTCTCCATTGACTTCTTCCCCTGCTTTCTCCCTTCCGACTCTCACAAACGACTCAAGAAATCTGAATTCCTTGTAATTCAAAACAGAGCCCATGTCTTTGAACACGTCACTTCCTATGCTTACAGCATTTTGGTCCTCACCAGGCTGCACTCCTTAAGAGTCTGTACCGTTGCTAAGCTGTCCTTGTTTTTATTTAGTGTCTACATGTCCCCATTATATATGTATCTCTTGCTGTACGTATCTCTTGTAGTAAAGAGTATATTTTTAATCACTGTACCTGTTTACCTTCATTTGGGCAGGCAAAATTAACATGTCTTGTTTACCTTTATAGTTCCTGAGACTTTTTCAGTATCTTTAGAATTGATTTATATGGTATAGATGCCAAATTGCCACCCACTTTTGCTGCTATAGTATATTAGTGTGAAATTATATTGCACCAGGTCTCTACATCTCAATATATGTGTTAAAAATGTAGAAGGAACTCTTTGGTCTTTCTTTAATTATAGGATTTTTTATCTGTAAGGAAACAGTACATTTTGCTGTATACTTATATATATTCATAGACAATTTTACAGGATCAATATAAGCATCAATATAAATTAATCAAAGTGGTTATAAGTCATAATAATGGCAAATTATCATTAGAATTAGGAAGGGAATTTTATAGAATTGAAACAAATCAGTTTTCTATTTTTCCTTCTATGAAGAATTGCCTTTTAGAATGTTTCCTGGAAATATTTTGAATTAACTTTTCTTCTTTCTCTTCAATTTTATGCTGTTGTTTTTCTACACATCTACTTTCCACTTAGGTCATATTTGCTGCTAATTTTCGCTTCTTATTTCTGCTGCTTTGTTTGAGTTGTCTATAATTTCATCTTTTCCAGAAACCCGGAGACTAAGACTGTTTTAGTTTCTTTGAATGTATAGAAGAAGCATTAGGTATATGTTCTTTGCGATCTTTTAAAATTACATAGTACTGCTGAAAAAAAAAATGTTCGTGGGTCCCAGATAATGACTTGCAAAGAAGAGGAAAGAAGGCATTTTGAACTTGACTTTTTGACACGAATTGGTTACAGCTCAGCGAACGTATACTGGAAAGATTGACCCTGTTTTAAGTTTTTTCCTTCTTTTTTTCTTTTAAATATGTTTTCCTTTCCCTTCTCTTCTGGAACATTTTCCATCTTCACTTTAAACAGTGTTAAGGTTTGACAGTTAGAGGCATGCTGGTTAGATTTTAACGTTCAGGTATAAAATGCAACAATTTCGATATATTTCAACCAGCAGGGACTGAGACTCCTATTGGTGTCTTAATCCAAAACCGGCGTTTTAAATTCATATACACCTTGCCTTAAGGGAAGGAGGAAGGACAATTTAGGGAACAGCATGAGGTTGAACATTGATCAGTAGGCCGGCCGTTCTTGCTAGCCTTTGGTAGAATGTAGACTTAGAAAAATAACATCAACAACAGCACGGCATACTTTTGCTTCCCTGGAGACAGTCTCTCTTGTTTCCATTATGTGGATTTTAAATGATGAATGATATATTTCAGGCAGGGCTAAAAAAAAAAAAAAAAAAATCAAGAGATTGAAAGTTGGATTGTTGAACTCGAACTGAAAAAACACAGGTCATTGACTGTTTCTCCACCTCTCCTACCTCTTAAGAACCTCCAAATAGCTGAAATATGGAAAAAGAAAAACACTTTACTGAAACTGTAATTCTTATGTAACTTATAACTGGAATATTTTACATAAACATTTTTGTTTTAATAGACTCTCCTGTAAAGGAGGATATTTCATAATACTTAGAACAAAACCTTGATGTTTCAGTTCTGTTTTTCTTTTATTCTTTTTTTTTTTTTTAACTTTGGAATTCAAGTCTGACTCTGGCGTTGTCATCTATTGTAGGTGGCATGTATGCAGCTCATCAATGCCCTTGTTACATCTCCTGATGATTTGGACTTCAGGCTTCACATCAGAAATGAATTTATGCGTTGTGGATTGAAAGAGATACTGCCAGTAAGTGCCCTGCAGTCTCCTTATTAATATTTAAATTAGAGGAGTACTTGAGTAGGGGGAAATTTGGATAAATTACGTTCAAGAATAACTTATCTGTGAGAAAAATGACTTGAATATAAAATTCTATTTTTGAAATATAGATGAAAAGGTTTTTGAGTATTTAACACTTTAAGTGTTTGAGTGCTATAAATCAAGTTGAGTGGTTGGCTTATTGTTTATATGTTTTTCATTACATTTTTTTGCATTATGAAGAAAGTTCATCATAATTTTTTTATTTGATAACTGCAGAATTTAAAATGCATTAAGAATGATGGCCTGGATATCCAGCTTAAAGTTTTTGATGAGCATAAGGAAGAAGACATGATCGAGTTCTCCCATCGCCTTGAAGATATTAGAGCTGAACTTGAATATCCTTTTGTTCTAAAGTCTAGAAAAATACCTAAAGTTGCTGTGAAACCCCAACCAACAAACCCCCATCCGATAAAATATTAATCTTCTGAAGCTGTTTCTATATAAACAACATAAAATCAAACCTTTATGAATCAGAAGGATGTTTGTGTAAACCTTTCTTATTTTATTAATTTAATGTGTGATTTTATGTAAACGTGTATGTAAACGGATGTGTTGGATTCTGTTGGAGACCTCTCTTATGTATATGTGTACAGTCTGTTTGTTTTTTTCTAACGTATGGCACCTCCCCTCCCCCTAGTGCTTTCCAGCGGTAGGAATAGAGAACCCTTCGCTACTGGTTAGCACCTGCCCTGCACTTTGGATGCATACTCACATGGGACTTTACCTCTGTGTGTCTGCAGATGTCTGTGCTTTTCCAGAGATCCCCAGATTTCTATCCTCCACTGGGCTTCCCAGGGTAATGCCCACTACCAGCTCTTGGTTAGGCACCCCCAGAACCCAATACAATAATCACAACCAGCTGCCCACTACCCTGCTGCCAGCCACATCTTAGCTCTAGAGAGGCAAATTGGTTGAAGTTAATTGTAGAGGAGAAGCCAGGAAGTGTCAGGTCAAGTTGTCAATTTTTCTTCAACTCTCAGTCCTAACTACCTGTGTTATATCATATGTTGAGTATGCATGATGCCTATTTTAGGATAATCTAAAGACTTCTAAGTCTTACAGAGAAGATTCTATGT
>NW_006437828.1:1441484-1449859 GCF_000325575.1 Pteropus alecto
GTTATATCATATGTTGAGTATGCATGATGCCTATTTTAGGATAAGCTAAAGACTTCTAAGTCTTACAGAGAAGATTCTATGTCTCATTATTTCAGTTGCTTGGCGTAGAGGATAAATAAATCTACATATTCCTTAATCAATTTACTGAAGCATATGATGTTTACAACATGGTGTGGAGCACCGTTAAGGAAACTAGAGCAGAGAAATATTTTATTTCTATTCTTCAGCATCTTTTACTGATTCGAAATGATTATTTTATAAGGTAAGAGGAAACTATATTCTAATGTTTTCTTTTGCTGATAAAATTCTATTGCGAAATTCATCTGATGTTTCATTTGGGCAAGCAGCTAATTTAAGATTTTAATTTTTGTCATAATATTGATTCATAGAATGTGCTGCTTCCACTGGGCATAAATTTAAATAGATAATGGTGAAACGATATTACTATTACTTTTTAAGCTCCAGTGGATTGTTGGTTACAAATTTTCATATGAGTAAAACTGCAAACTAGCAACAAATTACTAGTTTATTATATGATAATATTTTCTGGTTAGTCCTGAGGCAGTAGGAATAATGTTGATAAGATTTTTTTTCTTTTAAGTGTCACGAAGAGCACTTAAACATTGCTTTTATTAAGTAAGTAGAAATTGCTTTAATAATAGGTGTGTTTAATGTTGCTAATGTCAGAAAAGGTAGATAAATGACTTTTCGGGTTTGATTATATTCTAGCTGCTTTGAGCTTAACAAATTGTTTGTTCTGTTTGTACCTTATGTGTATGTAGTTACATATGGATATTAACACCTAACTTGCCTGGTTGCTGTGCAAAGAAATACGGTAACCTTGGTAAAACTCCTAGCCAAATACGCGGCACATCGTGTATGCCCAATAAATGTTCTCAACATCCTCTTTCCGCTTTTATTACTATTTTACGAAGGAAGCTGAGGTCTTTGAACCTAAAACCATTTTCGTTGCCACCAATTTAGCTTTGCTCAAGTACTGTGGGTTGTAAGTCGTATTCTAAATTTGACTAGAAAGATTTGCTAGGCATGTCTGATGCAGGTCGTGTCCTCTGGGTGATGATGTCAGCGAGTATAAGTTAGACCCTTGGATGTATCTAACCAGAGAGCAGAGTGAGTCAAAAACTGTTAAGACTTTAGGTTCTTTGAGATGAGTACAGATCATTCATCATATCTCCTGCCGTTTAGACTTGAGGAATCCCATTGGCAATTCTAAAATATGAATTTAGTTACCTGTTTGGATGCTTGATTTTCTTCTAACATTTTATTAAAAATAAAAGTTTAAACACTTTATTTATAAATGCTAGATAAAAAATACTAATACATTAATTACATAGGATTTTAAAATACTTTAGGTCCTGCTGATTTCTCCTCCAAATTTACTTAAAAGTGACATTCAGACTTCCATTTACTCTAAAGTAACCCCGTCCTCTCCTTGATCCTGACTGGTTGGTCCTGTCAACCTCTAGTTGTTTGAAGCTATTTGAGATTCCCAGAATTTAGTACTGTTGTTGGCTTTCAGAGATTTGACTGTGTGCTTAGTGCTGCATGGGGGTTTTATTTTACTTATGACCTTAATCCCTTCATCTGTGTTTCTAGAGGACAAGAGGTTGTATCTAGCTTCAAAGCAGATTACAAAGCACAGCTGTCCTGGGATTTGCCAGGCGATTGATCCTATCACTTTAGTGGGATCAAGAGTCTCAAAGAATATTAAATCATAGCATTACCAAAGTGACATTAGTGAGGCATGGAAGTTTAGTTAGTTTGGTCATCTTTTGAGTATCAGCTTTTTAATTCCGTGCGCATCTATGTCACTTTCTTCCTTGGCTCTTTAAGCCTCAGACCTTGATCTTTGTTCCAAATGTGGTTGCTATGAAGGCTATGACTCCTATGACTGCTGTACTCAAGGCAGCTTCATCTGATTTCTACCCATGTTCCATATTGTTATTGTTCTTATAAACAGATTATACTTTTATAACAAGATTAAGTCTAAATTTTGACAATTTAATCATATTTTTGTCATATTTATTTTTGTAATAAAATTTTATTTTATTTACTGTATGTAAAATTCACTCTTTTGGTATACAGTTCTGTGAATCTTGTTATTTTGGTCTTACCTTCAGTTTTTGTTATCACTACCGCAAATGGACCAGGATTTTACCTTTCAGAAGCCTTTGATTATCTGAACATTTTTTGTTTAGTGAACATTTTAAACTATTGATATGAATAAACATCCTTTTTCATTTCTTTTAATAAGTTAGGTGTTTGCAGAATGCAAACTATTCTCCTTTAATAGAATTAGTGGATAGGAAAATCAGAATCTTCGTTTACTTTCATATTTGGAACATAAGGGGATTTTACTGAAATGGAACTTGTTTGGAGAATGTCCATCCAGACAGATCTGGCAACCAAGGAAAATCAAATACAGGAAGAAAATTAGAAGTTGGAGAAGAAGATCAAATTCGATTCTTTAACAAATAATTAGTGGCTTATCATGCAGAATGCCGTGCTCGTGGAATGTGCACAGGGGATAGTTTCTGATGTTCTGTAAAAATACTATACAGAAAGTGAATACGATTTTAAAATATCCTCTAAAAATGGTGTGTTTTATAGCGAAGTAATGACAATTTATGGTAGTCTCTTAATTAAGGTTATTCACATATTCCTCTGACGTAGTAACTGATCAGCGTCACTCATAGACATTATTTTCTCGATTTACATTTCTGGAAATCAGATGTACATTATTCTTTGCTAATATTGCCTCACCGAAAGAGTTTGCATGAAGTATCAGGTGCATTGTAAATGACCTCAGAATTTGCAGTTGTGGAGGAGGGAAGAGGTACTGAAATGATTTTTTAAAATGACACAAAATAGCTTGCGTTCATTTAAGAACAGTTTTATTTATTATTAAAACAACACTAGGATAACATCAAATGAGTAAAAGGGACTGGAAGTACATCATCTAAATCTTCAAATGTGACAGATATAAATGTGTGTGCTACGTATGTACTTTAAGTGTAAATGTGATTATGGCTAAAATATGAGGGAATAGTAGAATTTTTGAAAGAAGTTGAGAAAATCGAGGAAAGTATTGATAATACTTTGATCCGTATGGAGGAATAGTTTCTTGAACGTGTTTACTCTGACAATGAGCAGTAACCTTTTTTTGCTAATATTAAGCTATAGTGAATTTTATTCAGCATGGTTTATTAGGTGTAAGTAGGTCAAAGGCAGTATCGTCATAGTTTATAGGGAAGGAAAGCCTAAGTGACTAGAGGCCATCCTGTACATGGTGAGGAGGGTTTGGAGAGGAAAAGTGTACAGAAAGTCACGGACGGAAGAAGTAAGTCGTGAGGGTGGAGGGTGGCTGGGAAGGGAGGACTGTACCTCTCTAGAGTCGTGCATACACCCTCTATCACGTTAGTTTGGTTTTGTTTATAAAATCTTCTGGGTATTTCTTTCATGTTTGTTGTTTTGAGTTTTACGGGATATTCTTTAGCTTATTACATAGGTGCGCTTAACTGCAGTGACAACATGGGCCCTATCTGGGGATTTTAGTTTAATTTTTGGACAAAAAATGTTATACTAAATTTTTCTAACTTTTGAGTAAGAAATATTTATTTGGTTTTGTATATAATTTACAGTATCAGTTTTTAATTTGATTTTACATACATTCTAAAAACAGTATACTAGATGGTTTGAAGAACATTCCAGAGAGTATTTTAGAAAAGATTTTTTTGGCTTGTATTAATAAAATGAATGGTAGCTCTTTTAGTATGGTGCACTGGTTGGCTGTTGATCTTTACTGAGGACTGCTTTTAAGTACATATCACTTCATCTTAATATTCTCTCCCTTGCTACCTGCTAATTAAGTCAAGGTTCTGACTCGTATAAGAAAATCATCTTTAAAGCACAATATAATTGCTCAAAGAGTATAAAAAATATGTCTTAAATGTGTTAGAAAGAAAATAGTAATAGTATTTACTGTCACTCCCATGTTAAATCTGTTATGTCAGTTGTTGAAACTATACAAATTATTGAACTTGATATCAAACTTACCAAAATATTTTATTTTCATGTAAAGTTACACTAATAAATTGAGTGTACACTTATTCTTTTTCTTGGTTTTAGGCAGCAATACTTCAAATTAATTGATGAGTGTGTATCTCAGATTGTGTTGCATAAAGATGGGATGGATCCAGACTTCACATATCGAAAAAGACTAGATTTAGATTTAAGTCAATTTGTCGGTGAGTAGTTCTCTGTTGTTTAGGTTGAAATATGATATCTCTTACCCCATGGTTTAACTCAAGAGTCTTTGTTGTCATAGTGGGGCCTGTAGACTCCTGAGAGTCCTTGATTCCCTTTCAGGGAGTTCTAATAGTCAGAATTATTTTCATAGTAATATTAAGACTTTATTTTACTTTAACCCATGTTGATGTTTTCACTGGTGATGCAAACCGATGATGGGAGAAACTGCCGGCACCTTGTTATAAATCAAGGCAGTAGCATCAAACTCTATTAGTAGCCATTGTATTCTTCCCTCATAGTAAAGCAAAACAAGGCAATAAAAATTGTCATTTTTTTTTTACTTAAGACTGTCCTTGACAAAGACCTAAAAAATACTGTTTATTATCTTCCCTTGAGTACATATTTTAATATTCTGTGCGTCAGCATGCTCCATGTACGCATGAAGCACTCCTGTCCACTAGAGTGAAATGAGAACATGCTTGTGCGACTGAGTCGTGAGCTGAACTGGCTCCTTTTATCACTTCGAAAGAATGTCATACAAACTGTGACTACTCAGACTTGAATACCGGCACACACTTTCTTAACGAAATCTAGTGTTGATAGAAACCTTTAAGTATTGTTGGTTACAGTTGAATTCCCTTCTCCTTTTGCCTGATTGAGATATAACTGTGGTTGAGTTTGTCTTTCCCTTTGCTTTATAGTCTTGGTATCATGCTTAGAAAATCCTTTTTCGTTCCAACAGTATAATATGTTTCTCTATTTTGCTTATTTTAGTACTGGCACTATTTCTAAATCTTTTCAGTGTTTTTTTCTTTCTAAACTTTTAAAGTCATAATGAATTTAAGAAGTACTGCTGTTTAAAATTTCCCGTTATTGCAATTTTAGATATTTGCATAGATCAAGCAAAAGTCGAAGAGTATGAAGAGAAAGCATCAGAATTTTCCAAGAAAGTAAGTAACTTTGCAAGACTTGGGGAACCACTGCAGATACGCTTGTGCCTCAGAGATTGTTTGTTGTTCCCACTTTGTTCTTTACCTCTCTCAGGTGTTTGCACAAAATGCCATCCTATAAGCAGGATTACCTAGACCATTATTTTAGCTCCCAACTCTCAACCCTGACCCTCCCAAAGCTTTTCTTGTTTTTCTTCTGTTATATTTATCATCATCTGGCATGCTACATAGTTTATGTATTTACGTGTGTATATACTGAATGTATTATCTATTTCTCTCTCTAGAGTAAACTTGAAGGGAGTTTTGTTTGCTTTACTCACTCACTGTTCCTGCACCTAGGATGATTCCTGGCCCAAGAAATAAAAAAAATATTTTCTGAATGAGTGAATGAATGATCAAATGAAATGTGTAAGATATATACAAGAGACAAAATGTTAAGATTGTTGTATTTCTCAAGAAATCATATAATTTAGGCGCTTAAAGATGAAATTCTATCTAAAAAATGTTTAGAGAAAGTCTAACTTGTTGTTTTGATTAAAGTTGCTTCATTTTAGATCAGGTCGAACCATATAAAATTGTCATTTTCCATCGTCCAAGGAATCAGATTTCACCATTTTCCTTTATTTCAGTCTAGTGGTGTTGCTGACCATCCATCCTTTCCTCGCTTTTTTCTAAGGTGGTGTTTTGTGGTTTTATCTCTGCTTAGTATCAGCCTATTAGACTTTTTTCCTGTTTTTTTTTTTTTTGGAAGGGGTGGGGAGGGGAAGGAGGGGTTCCTGGTGTTAGTTTCTTCACATTTTAGGGGGTCACTCTGATTTGAATACATGGGGCTTGGCTTCTTACTTTGGAGAAATAAAAATAATTACTACTGCCACCACCTCAGTGAATGTATACTAAATGAGCATTTACTATGTGTTAGCCACCATACAAAAGTGTTAACATTTTTATCATAGCTGGCCCTAAATGAATTTGAGAGAACTGTGTATTTTTGTAAACTTTTAAGATAAAAAGTAACTGTCAATGGTAGGTACTTCCTCAGTCACTTAGGAAAAACTTTGTCTGAGAAGTTCTAAAGCTCACCAAACACAGGTATTACATCAGAGGCTTTTGCCTGAAGGCGAGGATTATACCTGTGAATATATTGTCATTGTCCCAGATACTGAGTTTAGTGGGAAAACAATGGGTCATTTAAATTAAGTGTCCTAAGCCTTACAGCCCGTAGATGTCTGTTGTAGGGTGACCTCTCACCCTGCTGACCATATTTCAAGCTCAGTAAAGACTTTTACACTTCTTGGGAAGGTTTTGGGAAACTTTTAAGTGCTTGATTTGGATCTTTCCCAGACAGTACAAATGTGCTTTTATAATCATTTTTAGGTATATAGTTTATATGAGCGATGTTAAACAGATAACTTTCTTAATACATTGTTTTGAAATTGTAAACTTTAAATATAAATAGAAGAAAGACCTTGTTCAAGGTTAGTCATCTCCTTTTAGTCAGAAGTTATATGTCTTGGGTATATTCAGAAAATATTGCTTGCTCCATAAAAGATTTCTACTGCCATACCGTTTTGTATATATCAGCAAGAATTTCTTTCTGATAGCTTTATAAGGACACATGTAAATACTTTGCTTTAGGCAAGAAACTATCATAGTTGTTAGACACGTTCTTTATTTTGGTGCATAAATTTGAAAAATGAAGACTAGAAATGTCAGAGAGTACATAGAAAATATTGAATTATCAACCTTCATGTACAGATGCACTAATACATTTACCCTAGGGAATGAAATTAAGCAGAGCCTCAGCCTTAACTGTGTTGACATTTTTGTGTGTAATTTTGTAAGAGTAATATTGCTCCAGTAACTCTTTTTGTAGAAGAAGGCTATCATACATCTTATATGATAAAATACATCTATAATGGAGATTCATTTTATCTCCAAGGCTGTGATTTGACTATAGATATTTTAAAAACGCTAAAGAAAAGTTTGTTTTGTCTGATCTTTTTATTGGGGAGGATCTAGAAATTTTTCTGTTTTGTAAGCCATAGAGATAGTTTCAATATGACCGAGTTAATTTAATAAATTATCGTAGTGTGTACTAATTATGACTAGTTGTTTTGATAGTTTGATCTGTGTTTCCTACATGATCCTTTATCCCAGATCTTGTTCTAAGATCTATGAAATAGAATAGTGTGCGTGTTGATATTGTGAAAAAGACTTTTTATTCTTACTCTCATAAGAATTTAATTTTTTATTTCTTGCTAAGCAGCAGTAAACATTGAGCAGTCATCAAAAGGAGAATAGAGGAAATGACCTCTCAAAGGTTTTTTTTTTAAAATTATTTTTTTAATAGTGACATTGGTTAACGAAATCCAGTAAGTTTCAGGTGTACAATTTAACAGTAAGGCATATATATATATTGCATTGTGTGTTCATCTCCCACTGTTAGATTTCTTTCAGTGACCACATATTTGATCCCTTTTACCCCCTCTACCTCCTCAAAGATTTTTGATGATGGGAGATTGGGGGAGTTTAATATATGATATTGGCATAGTTATTTAACATATAAAGGAAGATCGGATAGAAATTGGCTGATCAGTTCATTCAACAAAGATTTATTGAGTTTAATTATAAATGAAAAGCTTTGGAAAGATAACGAATGAAATAAAGTTCTCACTATTAATGAACTTTAAGGTTGGTGAGTATTGTTGATGTGTGTCATACAACATTTTGATAATTTTTGTATTTCGGTGTGGTAATTGCCATGGTGGGTTAACCCTACGTGGTACATCAGCCTCTAGGAAAGATTCTTCATCTGGTCTTGGGTGGCCAGGAAAGGCTGACCCAAGGAAGTGACAGCTAACGTAAGCCCTGATGGATCAGTATGAGGCAACGAGGTGAGACACCAAGGAGGAGGCATGCAGAAAATTTGAATTTCTTGAAGGTATCTCTAGCTTAACATTTCCCAAACTAGATTCACCTTTCTGGCCCCTAAAATGCCTTTTCACCCTGCATTTTATACCCTCATTTCCCTCCTCAAAGTGTCATACTTTGTTTCTAGCTTGCAAAGCAGCAGAACACCGTGGTCATCTTACCTACACTCCCTTCATTCATTTCCTTCAGTCAGACACTATTTTGGATTCTGTAAAAAAAAAAAAA
>NW_006437828.1:1452231-1461924 GCF_000325575.1 Pteropus alecto
TATTTACGTGTGTATATACTGAATGTATTATCTATTTCTCTCTCTAGAGTAAACTTGAAGGGAGTTTTGTTTGCTTTACTCACTCACTGTTCCTGCACCTAGGATGATTCCTGGCCCAAGAAATAAAAAAAATATTTTCTGAATGAGTGAATGAATGATCAAATGAAATGTGTAAGATATATACAAGAGACAAAATGTTAAGATTGTTGTATTTCTCAAGAAATCATATAATTTAGGCGCTTAAAGATGAAATTCTATCTAAAAAATGTTTAGAGAAAGTCTAACTTGTTGTTTTGATTAAAGTTGCTTCATTTTAGATCAGGTCGAACCATATAAAATTGTCATTTTCCATCGTCCAAGGAATCAGATTTCACCATTTTCCTTTATTTCAGTCTAGTGGTGTTGCTGACCATCCATCCTTTCCTCGCTTTTTTCTAAGGTGGTGTTTTGTGGTTTTATCTCTGCTTAGTATCAGCCTATTAGACTTTTTTCCTGTTTTTTTTTTTTTTGGAAGGGGTGGGGAGGGGAAGGAGGGGTTCCTGGTGTTAGTTTCTTCACATTTTAGGGGGTCACTCTGATTTGAATACATGGGGCTTGGCTTCTTACTTTGGAGAAATAAAAATAATTACTACTGCCACCACCTCAGTGAATGTATACTAAATGAGCATTTACTATGTGTTAGCCACCATACAAAAGTGTTAACATTTTTATCATAGCTGGCCCTAAATGAATTTGAGAGAACTGTGTATTTTTGTAAACTTTTAAGATAAAAAGTAACTGTCAATGGTAGGTACTTCCTCAGTCACTTAGGAAAAACTTTGTCTGAGAAGTTCTAAAGCTCACCAAACACAGGTATTACATCAGAGGCTTTTGCCTGAAGGCGAGGATTATACCTGTGAATATATTGTCATTGTCCCAGATACTGAGTTTAGTGGGAAAACAATGGGTCATTTAAATTAAGTGTCCTAAGCCTTACAGCCCGTAGATGTCTGTTGTAGGGTGACCTCTCACCCTGCTGACCATATTTCAAGCTCAGTAAAGACTTTTACACTTCTTGGGAAGGTTTTGGGAAACTTTTAAGTGCTTGATTTGGATCTTTCCCAGACAGTACAAATGTGCTTTTATAATCATTTTTAGGTATATAGTTTATATGAGCGATGTTAAACAGATAACTTTCTTAATACATTGTTTTGAAATTGTAAACTTTAAATATAAATAGAAGAAAGACCTTGTTCAAGGTTAGTCATCTCCTTTTAGTCAGAAGTTATATGTCTTGGGTATATTCAGAAAATATTGCTTGCTCCATAAAAGATTTCTACTGCCATACCGTTTTGTATATATCAGCAAGAATTTCTTTCTGATAGCTTTATAAGGACACATGTAAATACTTTGCTTTAGGCAAGAAACTATCATAGTTGTTAGACACGTTCTTTATTTTGGTGCATAAATTTGAAAAATGAAGACTAGAAATGTCAGAGAGTACATAGAAAATATTGAATTATCAACCTTCATGTACAGATGCACTAATACATTTACCCTAGGGAATGAAATTAAGCAGAGCCTCAGCCTTAACTGTGTTGACATTTTTGTGTGTAATTTTGTAAGAGTAATATTGCTCCAGTAACTCTTTTTGTAGAAGAAGGCTATCATACATCTTATATGATAAAATACATCTATAATGGAGATTCATTTTATCTCCAAGGCTGTGATTTGACTATAGATATTTTAAAAACGCTAAAGAAAAGTTTGTTTTGTCTGATCTTTTTATTGGGGAGGATCTAGAAATTTTTCTGTTTTGTAAGCCATAGAGATAGTTTCAATATGACCGAGTTAATTTAATAAATTATCGTAGTGTGTACTAATTATGACTAGTTGTTTTGATAGTTTGATCTGTGTTTCCTACATGATCCTTTATCCCAGATCTTGTTCTAAGATCTATGAAATAGAATAGTGTGCGTGTTGATATTGTGAAAAAGACTTTTTATTCTTACTCTCATAAGAATTTAATTTTTTATTTCTTGCTAAGCAGCAGTAAACATTGAGCAGTCATCAAAAGGAGAATAGAGGAAATGACCTCTCAAAGGTTTTTTTTTTAAAATTATTTTTTTAATAGTGACATTGGTTAACGAAATCCAGTAAGTTTCAGGTGTACAATTTAACAGTAAGGCATATATATATATTGCATTGTGTGTTCATCTCCCACTGTTAGATTTCTTTCAGTGACCACATATTTGATCCCTTTTACCCCCTCTACCTCCTCAAAGATTTTTGATGATGGGAGATTGGGGGAGTTTAATATATGATATTGGCATAGTTATTTAACATATAAAGGAAGATCGGATAGAAATTGGCTGATCAGTTCATTCAACAAAGATTTATTGAGTTTAATTATAAATGAAAAGCTTTGGAAAGATAACGAATGAAATAAAGTTCTCACTATTAATGAACTTTAAGGTTGGTGAGTATTGTTGATGTGTGTCATACAACATTTTGATAATTTTTGTATTTCGGTGTGGTAATTGCCATGGTGGGTTAACCCTACGTGGTACATCAGCCTCTAGGAAAGATTCTTCATCTGGTCTTGGGTGGCCAGGAAAGGCTGACCCAAGGAAGTGACAGCTAACGTAAGCCCTGATGGATCAGTATGAGGCAACGAGGTGAGACACCAAGGAGGAGGCATGCAGAAAATTTGAATTTCTTGAAGGTATCTCTAGCTTAACATTTCCCAAACTAGATTCACCTTTCTGGCCCCTAAAATGCCTTTTCACCCTGCATTTTATACCCTCATTTCCCTCCTCAAAGTGTCATACTTTGTTTCTAGCTTGCAAAGCAGCAGAACACCGTGGTCATCTTACCTACACTCCCTTCATTCATTTCCTTCAGTCAGACACTATTTTGGATTCTGTAAAAAAAAAAAAATTTTGCTTCATTTCCTTTCCATTCTGTCTTCTACCTTCATTCAGGCACAGCTTCGGTTCTTGCTCGGAGAAGCGCTGTAGCCTCTAAACTCATGTCCATTCCTCTAATATTTTCCTTTCAGTCCATTTTCCACACTCGCTGCGAGTCGGGTTTTCCAAAATGCAAATTTGTCCCTGTTATTTTGTTACTGTAAATGCTCTAATAGCTCTCCGTGGTTTTTAGGAAATAGGTAAAACGTTTTGGCTTATCGCAAAACTCCTTTCAACAGTGTCATTCCTGTGCACATCACTAGCTTCATCACCTCCACTTTGTTCTCATACTTCCTTCTGTGCCCTTTGTAAGGGATTGCTGGTCATCTGGTGCTAGTCCCTCAATTTGAAACGGTAGCTGTACTTCTCGGCTACTATTCAAATTCTTCAAACCCGAGTTTCTTCAGGAATCATTCACAATCTCTTTTTCTCTTTATTGATGGTAATTTTTATAGATTTTGGGTTGTTTGTTTGCTTTTACTTCGCTACCAGACACTATACTTACTAAAAGCAATGAGCACCTTCTGTCCAACTCTGTCTCTAGCACCTGCCACTCCCAGGGACCCATCATAAGCACGCTATTAGATATTTATTGTATAATGAGGAATAGGTAGTTTGGGGCCAGACTATCTATTAGAGGTTCTTAGATATTAAGTTAGTGAGAGTGGCCTTTATAATGAAGCCACTGAAGGTTTAAGAGCAAAGGAGTCGTATATGAGCTTTTTTTAAAGAAAGAGTAGCAATATTCAAAACATGAAGTTTGTAGGGAGAAGATAATGTTAGTTTTGAAAATACTGGGGTTTTTTTCTTTTTTTTTTTGGTCTTGAAAAATGTTCATTAAGCAGTCGAAGATACATTTATGGACTGATGTGCTGTCTAGAATTCAGATGAGAAGCCGAGCTGGTGACAGGGATTACGAAGTGGTGATTGAAAAATGTGGATGTAGAATATACCATCTTATGAGAAATGCGAAATGAGTTCAGCAAAGGGGTGAAGAAAGGGTCCAATACGATGGCAACATCAAAGCATCAGACTGAGGAATAGGAGCCCATACAGAATTGGTGGGAGTAGCCAAGGAGTTAGCGGGAGAACCAGAGAGTTTTGTAATGGAACATATAGGGGAAGGAAGACTGAATATGGAGGCACGTTTGTAAGTATTTATGCTCTAGAGCAGGCCTGTTCGATGTGGTGTGATAATGTTTTATAATATATATTGTTCAACATGGTAGCCACCAACCAAGTATGCCTATTGTGCCATTATAAAATGGCTAGTGTGACAGAGGACCTGAAATTTTAACTTCATCTGATTTTAGTTAACTTCGATTTACATTGAGATAGCCACCTGTAGCTGGCAGCTACCCTGCTGAATAGCACAGCTATCAAGCAGTCAATTAAGATGAGGCTGGGAGGAGTCCGGGGGATGTGGAATTTGGTAAGCCGTAGAATTTAGAGTGAAAGAATGATGATTAAGTCATAGTGGACAATGAAGTGACTGGAGTTCAACGGTCAGAAATGTGAGTTCGGACTAAGAACAGTCTTTAAAGAAGTTGGCTTTGAACCGAAAATGAGATTACAGTTCCGTGACATGGGGTAAGTTGAAGGACAGAAGGACAGAGAGGTTCACTGTGCCACAGAGGTGTGAAGACATTTGCTTAGCCAGTTGGCGGGGAAGTCCTGGGTGATCCGAGGGCCTTTCGAGACTTAAGAACACTTTGGTTTACAGATTATTTGATTAGGTTTAGATTAAGGTTTAAGATTAGTATCTTTTTAATTATTTGATGGTAGCAGGGGTTTGGAGGAGCTGTAGGAGGAGGAGTGGCAGGTAATGTTGGTGTGGTTTGGGAGAGGTGGAGGACATTTGGATGGTTTTTTTTTTTTTGGTAGTTTCTATTATCTTTATAAAGAACACAAGAGAGGATTATGACTGAGACTTTTCTAATCTGTAATGGGAATTGTAATAACATTTCTTATTTCACAGCGTTTTTCGGTGATAAAATGCAAATATGCCACGTGTGTGCTTTAAACACTATAAAGCATGGGGGAGGCGGAGTGAGGGGATATGGGAAATCTCTGAACCTTTTGCCTAGGTTTGCTGTGAGCCTGAAACTGCTCTCAAAGTCTACTTTGAAAAAGTGTAAAGCATTATCTAAACATTAATCGTGGGAAAGTAGTGTGGTTTCATCTAAGTAACTCAGACTTCGAAGACAGAAAATCTGGCTTTTAACTTTTAATCTCATGTCCTTTACTTACTAGTTGTATGGTGAGGAGACTAGTAACTAGCTGTTTGTGTTGAGGACAGCATGAGAGTCACAGAGCCCTTTGTAAACTCTCCCTTTCTATATTGTTGTTTTCCTAATTGAGGTTTGACTGTATTTTAAAGTCTCAGGCTACATTTGTGGAGTACTTGCATTTTTTTTTTTAACCGATTGAATTTTTTCCCCCACTTTGAAAAAAGAGTCAGATACTTGCTCTTGATTATGAGACAATAAATTCACCTCTGTTATGGAGAGGTTTTCAGGCACAATGCTAAGGCGAAGCTATTTGAATGCAAGATGGAAACTTATGATGAGTGACTATGTAAATTAGAGAACTCATTGAATTCAACAGATTTTACTGTTTGCCTTCCTCCCACAAGGTATTGCACTAGAGACTTTGAAAGATTAATTTATCATTAATCTCTTAAAGATTAACAGATTCATGGTAAATAAGACAAAGTTTATTTTCTTAAATTGTTGAAGATTAGAATCTACATCAGGGCCTTACATCTCATGATTTTGTTGTAAGAAATATGCAAATAATTGATGCATTTATGTAATGGAGTTACTAACAAAAAATATTAAAATGGATTTTTTTGAAGTCATATTGATAAAGTTCAGGTAAGTTTCAAGTAATGTTTTTTTCAGATAGGGATTGAGGAACCCAGTACAATGCTTTTCTATCTATTATTTTACACAAAGTCACAATGATATTTAGAGACTTCTAAGAAAATGCCAGGGTTGCAGATAACTACGGGCCCGTTTCCTCTGCTGAGCAAAGGTCACAGACTCCATATCTGGCTTTGTCTGCTGCCTTGCAAATGATTTTGATGGGACCTAGAGAAAGGCTGTGGGTGACTTGTCAAAAATCTACCACTCTTCTCATAAAAGTTTGTTCTGACAGATTTTTAGAGTCATATTTCTCTATGAAGAACAGTGCTTTTCATTTCCATCTCTCTCTCTCTTTTTTTTCCTCTCTTTTTCAGTTTGAAAAAGAGTTTACTGACCACCAAGAAACTCAGGCTCAACTGCAGAAAAAAGAGGCAAAGATTAATGAGCTTCAAGCAGAGTTACAGGCGTTTAAATCTCAGGTAAATTACCATCTACCCAGAGTGAATTTGAGTATTTAAAGCTTATCAGGGGAGCAAAAGTCATGTCATATCTTCATAGCATCAAAATGTTTACTCTTTAATTTCCCTTGTATGTTTTCATAATATTGTTTATATGTATTTCTGTTCTGCTGTGTTTATTTTTTTGAATGAATTTTGTCACTTTCTTCTATTTGCATTTTTAAGAATGTCTAAATTTTACTAACCATCCTTATGATTCATTTGGGTTTTGTTCGTAATGTCACATTTCCTAAGTAATTAAGCATAAAGGGTGAGAAAGTCTTTTTAACTTAGATTTGTCATTCATCACTGATCTTTATCCTACTACAGGAAATTATTGCTCAAGCTATTTACTTTTCAAAACCTTCAGCCTATGGGTACCTTGCAGTGAAAGATAACTTCTAGCTGAATGAGAACATTTTCTGATAATTTTTCAATTTCCAAAAGTAAACAGATTTAAAACATGACAAAAAAGAGAACAAATCTGGATTATGAAGCAGATAACTCACATACACCCTCTACACATAAAACATTTAGATAGCAAGAAATATATCATCTGCATATTTATATAGATGAAGGTAGGGAGGTAGAATATTCATAGCTAAATTTCTTCATGTAGATTTACATATAGGATGATGAGCAATAAGTATAGTGTTGCCATTTTCCTTTTATCTTAATTTATGGTTACGTTGAAAGTCTCAGGTATACTATTTCGTATATTGGTGTACTATTTCCTAAATTATTGGCAATTTTGTTTTTCTTTAAATAGTGGGTAGTTTTGTTACAGACAGTATCTAAAGAGAGTCAAAAACATAGTTATCTGTTACTATTCAGTTTTAAGGGAAAAAATTAAAAAAAAAAACAAGTAAATTATTTTCACCAATCTTCTTTCTTTAGTGTACCAAAAGAAAGTACAAAAATGTTTTGAACTTTTTAAAATTTTTCCCAGGTCACTCCTTATCTCTCATGTTAAAAGAAACATTTACTGTGTTTTATATTTCAGATTGCGTTTTAGACAGTGGCTGAAATATTTATGACAAGTTTTTCCTGATCTGGAAATATGCATTTAAAGACTTTCTTTTTCTTTTTAATTTCTCCCAGTTGAAGGATTACTTGTAAATCTACTTTAGACAATTCCAGTTTATAAAAAACATATCTACCGTCTTTGAATATGTTGTTGCTGCATGTACTCTTATATAAAATGGGAATAAATTTACGTTTTGAAACAGATTAAATCAAAGAACTACCTATGTTTTAAATTATGGACAGTGATGACCTGTGTTAATGGCCATCAGCCAAAAGCCTGGAATTAGAGCCTTAATATTGGCCACCATGTTCAGATTTGAAGAACAGCTGCTAATTCTTTCTGTAGATTAGTATATGTTTCTCATGAACTCTGTTCATTTGTCTTAAGATAACTTTTCTTTGATCAAAACTATGCTGATTATGTAGGTTATGAATAAAATATGTTCTGTTATCTGTGATTTCATCCAGTCGCTTAACAACCAAGGGTTGTTAGATGCTGGGGATATAATGGTGAGCAAGGCAGTCAGTGTCTGGCCTTTTGAACAGTATATTCAGGTCAACCATACTCTATCAAATGAACTAGTCTCGAGCAGAAATCCACCATATACTTTTTAAGACGTTAATGGTTAACTATAAAATGTATATTAAGTGTGAGTATAATGTACATACTTTTTTTAACATTTAAAGGACAGTGCTAGCCATCATCACAGCAACCCAGCCTAATGCTAAGTCTTCTGTATAGTTAATGTTTTTAATACAGCACATTCTTTGATTGCGGTTTCAACTTCTTTTATGATACTTTTTCTTTGTGGATCTCAGATGTCAATTTCAGGCTTTTATACATGATCTATTTTTCATAATTGTGCCATAAAACTTTTAAAATGATTTATTAATATTTATTAAGTGCCCACCATCTGCAAAGTAGTTTATATGTATGCATGTCTATCTATCTATCTATCTATCTATATATATATATATATAGGGTTCAGGATTGAAGTTAGTAATTTCAGGAGACTAATCATATCACAGAAGATTATTTGTCAACCCAGATCTTCTTTATGATAATCAAAATGCATCTGTTAAATTCTTGCCATGCTGTGGAAACATAAAAACAAAAGTGACCAGTGGACGCAAATGGCTCTTTTTCACTCCTGATTTTATCTTGCTTCTCTGTGACATTTGCTGCTATAGAACAACCTTTTTTGGAGGTGGGGGAATCGCTTCTCTTATGATTCATGACCCTCTGCTTGCCTTTTCCTCTTGTCTTTAGTTCATTTATCCTACACATATTTCTTCAGTGGCTTTCATCTGCCAGTCACAATATCAGGTACTGGACAGAGAGTAGTTATACAGACATAGTCACTTACCTCGTGGAGTTATAATCTATTAGTGAGATAAATGCTAATGATTCCTTAAATAAATATAAAACACTTTGGATAAGTACAGGATGCCGTCAGTGTGAAACGAGTAGTCAGACCAGGCTTTCCTGAGGAAGGGGGTATGCTGGCTCAGACTGAAGGGACCGGTAGGAGGTGGCCAGGTGAAGAGGATGTTGCAAGCAGAGGGAATAGCATGTGCCAGGCCCTGGAATCCATGTGAGGTTGGCATGTACACGGAATTGTCTATGGCAGTCGCTTGAAAGACCAGTTCACAGGGACCAGATCATGACATGCCTTTGTAGGTCCTTCTAAGAATTTTAGATTTCTTTTTTTTACTCAAGGTCAAAGGCATGGTGTGGCAATACTATTTAAGTTGCTTTTTCTGGATCTCATTCAGTTTTTACTTCTCCTTTAAACACGGAGTGTTCCATAGAATTCTGTGCGTAGACCTTTCCTCATGCTACATACTCTGGATGAACGTCTCTACTCCCCTGGCTTCAGCTGTCACCTAGAAACTGCTGATTTTCAAATCTTCTAGACCCATATACCCATTTCCCCCATGGACACACATCTCCATCAGGATGGCCGTAACTACCTCAAGATGGGAAGTGATATTTCTGTCAATTACGTTTCCGTGAAAACAAAATTTATAATTATATTCTTAAGCTGGGAATAAACTTCACTGGAATTTTATTTTTAGGTTAAAGCACATGAAATTACGGATAGTCAATTATCTTTGGTTTAAAATAATACCTTATTTTTGAGGAAAGTGTACTTTTAAGGGTTCTGTAGAGTGTTCTCATTCATGTTCCTTATTTTTTATTATTTTATTTTATTTTTCTCTCTAGTTTGGTGCCTTGCCAGCGGACGTTACCTCTTTATCCCTGTCACAAGAAAATGGAAGCTGCCCCCCAGCGCTTCCTCCTCCGGCTCCAGCACCCTCTACTGGAAGCCTGCCGCCCCCTCCCCCTCCCCC